>NC_133831.1:7675059-8017202 GCF_047830755.1 Zonotrichia albicollis | reverse complement strand
TGAGCTTGTGGTGACTGCATTTGTCTCAGTCCAAATTCAGATGTTTCAGAGTATGAGAAAACAGCCAGGACTGGACTGGCATAGAAGAATGGAATTCTCATGGACTAACTGGAACTGAATCCATGATAAATAATAAAAAGCACAGTAGTGTAGAGTTCATGGACTGAAATGTCATGTTTTCATAAGTGTTTGTGATGTTTGCATGAAGCTGCAGAAAACTTGTAATGCATGTGTAGGAGAACGAGTCCAGCTGTGGCTCTTCAGAGTCATTAAAATGTCTGTGTTACTCACTGAAAGGAGCTGACTGGTGCAATTAGTACTGTAATAAGCATCTCTGAAGTCTTGTGTCTGCATACAAAATAATGTCTATCTGTTCAAAACTCTGGGGAGCCTGATGTTTTGCTTGGGATTGTGCAGAGCTAAGTAGACATCTTTTCATATTAAAATCCGTAGATCTTTTCTTTTTCTAACTGAGAACACTTCTCAGTGTGCCCTAGGGATTTAGTCTTCTTAATTTCAACTAGAACTGCTATATTTTCTAAACCAAAAATGTATTGTTTGAACCTAAATGAATGTGTCTTATTCACTGACTTAATTCTGGTAAATCAAACCTTTTATTTCAAAAGCTCCAGCAGAGAGTCATTAAGCAAAACAGACTTCAAGCAAAAATGCACTTGTCACTATTATTGACATAGACTTAAAGGCATGCTCTAATATAAATGTAAGCCAATGGAAAGAAAGAGCTAAAAAGCATTAAGAGGTAGGAATGAGTTTTCGTTTAGATAGGACTAAGGAAATCTGTTTTGTTTTCAGATGGGAGTTCTTTGTCCTATGCCAAATCACATGCTTAAGCTTCCAGCTGGGACACAGTGGTTTATCATGAGAATTGACAGCCCCCAGGGAGGAAGGCAGCAGCTCTGAAGTAATTTGGAAAGCAACAGTGGTCTTTGAAATGGAATTCTTAGAACATCCTGTCTATGGGATATTTATGAATCAAATGCTTAGCCTGTGAACTGCTGGAAACTCCATGATCGAGGAATTGTTGTTGACTTCTGGTGTCGAAAAATCTGTGCAAGTTTGTAGGAGAAGCTGCTGTGTAGGAAATAAGCGGTGTGCAAGTGTGTCTTGCTCAGCTCTTATCTGCTGTTAATGTTGGAGGAATTCTCCTGTTTAGCCAAGCATTCAAGTCATTGGTGTTACTGATGGAGTTCTCTCTGCAGATTGAGTTCTTGCTTTCTCATTTCCCCAAATGGGCCAGTTCCTCTGTGTAGGATTTTGGAGCTGTTGGAGGTTATAGGCTGTGAGCAGTTAATAGAGTAGTAACAGAGTTTATGCCACAGACTTCTGTTGAAATTGCTTTAGTTACACAGAACTCTTCAGTTTGATCGGAGCTGTGGTCTGTGTACCAGATGTTGCAGAGAAGAATGATTGGGAGTTTTTTTAATTTTTCACTTGCATATTTTCAACTGTATGTAAGAACTTTTTGTTATAAACGTGACACAGCAGGTTTGGCAATGCTTCCATCTAAACAGGGTGGATAAGAAAAGAATTATTAGTTCTTAAAGCATTTGTTTTGGTTAACCCAGCTCGGGTTCTTTAAGCTGCTGCATTGTATTTAGTGGCATCCCATTTCCATCCCAGTGAGACTCGTTTATTTTCCTTTTTTGTTAAAGTTATTAACCAGTTCTCCATGGCTCCCATGTTTAAAAATTATGGAGAGTCTCCTTTCAAGGGCAGAAACTGACAGCTCTTATGCCTTCACCTCCACTAGGTACACTGTGGCCTAAGTCTGAGCTTTGGGTTGAGTTGGGTTAAAATGAGGAATTTTCTTTTTAAGAAATAGCAGCTGCATGACAACAGCAGTAGAAGTGGAGTTGCTTCTCTGAGGCAATCTTATTTCTCTTCCAAGGCTCCTGGCTCCATTTCCCAATAGACTTCATTGTTTCTGTTGCTTTTGTTATTCTCTTTTAATGAGATTGTCCTCTTCCCCTCTTAAGACCTATTGCTTTCTGCAGAGTGAAAGCAGAGAGCAATAAACTGGGATTTTTGCTGTACCCAGCCCTACTACCCTCATTTCCCACAAAGTTTCCCTATTTCCAAATGAACTCTTAAGATTATTTTGATTAGCATAGCTCCTCCATGTCCAAGTGACAGGAGTCTCCCACGCTGTCCCCTTTGGGAGAAGCCAGCACTGGAGATAATAGAGCAAACACTGACCTTTACTTCTATTGGGATAAATGACAGTATTGCAACTATCCTAAAAATGTAATTGTTTCTTATCCCAGGAGACTCTCACAGTGTGAATGGAAGCCACTGGAGCTTCTGGAGGGCAGTAGAGCAGGTTTAACCCTGAATTCTGCTGCAATGCACCCTAATTGTTCTCTGCAGCCTTTTATTGTGTGGCTGCTAGATAGAGATTGTGGTCCTGTACCCTCCTGTGTGCAACATCTGTGGTGTGGTTTCTGCAGATAGATTCCTTATGTTCAAATTTTTGGAGTACATAATTTAGTTTGACTTTGTTGGGTGTTAAATCTGGATTCATCTCTTTGGGTGATGGGGGACAACTGTCTTAAAGACTTGCAGAACTTGAGCATTCTTTGTAAAAAATAGACAAGAATCCTGCTTGCCAGAATGCAGAGCATTATGAATTGACTGTGGATGTGGATCTTGGTTTGATCCCTGGCTCGGGGCTGCGTTGTTTGGAGTCCGGCACTGGCTGGCTTTTGGACAGCGTGTCCTAGAGCGAACTTGTGCAACACTGTCAGCAGCTGTAATTATCACAGGAATTCTGCTGAGGAGTAACTGCTAGACATTTGTCTGCTGATTGTGTTGGGAAGCCTTGCATTTAATTAATCAGCACTCTTTTTTTTTTCCCCCTGTCTCCCTTGACCAGATGAGTTTGATGCCTACATTATCGTGTCCTTCGTTAATGCCACACTGGTGCTGTCTATCGGAGAGACTGTAGAGGAAGTGACTGACTCTGGATTCCTGGGCACTACACCAACCTTGTCCTGCTCTCTTCTTGGTGATGATGCTTTGGTACAGGTAATGGAAAGCTGCTACTTACATGTCTACTGTCTGCCACTCTCAGCTTGCTGCACAGATGTGATTTCTGCATTAGTGCAACACATGTCTAAAGGTGTGGATTGGCAGAGAATGATGCTGATTCAGGCTTTCCCTTTTTATATCTTGCTAAGTGAAACTGGACAAGTTCAAAAGGGTCATAATCTTCAGTAGTTCCTTGCTGTGGTTGAAAGATGCAGTTCTCCCAGCTGGCAAGAACTGTCCTGCTGGTTCAGCTTGGTGCATAGTTCAGATCACTGGCTGCCAGGAGTGGTTCTTACCTTTGGCTGCTGCTGAGTCAGAACCACCAGTGAAAGGGGAGTTGTGAAGAGATGATAAATACAGAATTGATGTGGTGATTTTTTTTTTTTCCTTCAGGTTTATCCAGATGGGATCCGGCACATTCGAGCAGATAAGAGAGTAAATGAATGGAAGACACCAGGGAAGAAAACCATTGTAAAATGTGCTGTGAACCAAAGACAAGTAGTCATAGCACTGACTGGAGGAGAGCTGGTTTACTTTGAGATGGACCCGGTATGTGTGTTAATGTTGTGAATGAGTTTGGAAGAGGGAGGCATGGGTTTGTAAACTGTTTAAAAATTGTGATATTGTTTATATAACAAATCCAAAGCATCGTTTAAAAACAAAGTATCCAATTAGTAAGTCTTACATTTTTCTCTCTCAGTCAGGACAGCTGAATGAGTACACAGAGAGAAAGGAGATGTCTGCTGACGTCGTTTGCATGAGCCTGGCCAATGTTCCCCCTGGGGAGCAGCGTTCCCGGTTCCTTGCTGTTGGACTGGTGGACAACACTGTCAGAATTATTTCACTTGACCCTTCAGTGAGTAGCTGCTCTGGTTTTACCCTTTCATTGGTTTGAAATGTTCAGAAGGATCCCCCAAAGGTGGACTGTAACCATCCAAACTGTCTGTATTGAGATGAGTGAGCAGGAATGGACAGCTTGCATGGTTTTTCTCTGCTGGTTGGCAGGAAGTGTGGCCCTTGATCCTTCCCTCTAACAGATACTCTGCTTTTATTGAGAATCACTTATGCCTCTGGAGGTTCAGCTGATGAGTCACAAAATAATTTTCTTTCATTGTTTTGTTTTGGGTGGGTTTTTTTTTGGGTTTCCTCCTCTCATCTCCCTGTTTGTACCTGTACTAAAAGACTCATTCTGCAGGCAAGTTGGCAGCAAACCAAACTTACTGTTCGTCTACCTGCAACAGATGAGGTGTTCAAAGCTGGTTGTAGTAACCTAAATTTTCCTTAGGTCACTCCATGCTAAACAGTAGCAAATGGTGCTAGAACAGTTTGGAAGGATCCAGTTTAGGGCCAGGCAGCTACCACTGTTGCTTGCCAAAATGCACAGAGCCAGCATCTGTTATAGCTTCTTTTTTCTTTTTTTTCTGTGAACACTTCTTTCTGGAAGATCTAAAAGGGCATCTTTAAGCTCCTTAGGTGGAGCTTGAATCCTGTCTTGCCATGCCAAGCCTTGCTGACTGGTGTTGTCCCTCTGTCTGTTTCCCCCAGGATTGTTTACAGCCCCTGAGTATGCAGGCACTGCCTGCACAGCCGGAGTCGCTGTGCATCGTGGAGATGGGTGGCACAGAGAAGCAGGATGAGCTGGGGGAGAGGGGCTCCATTGGCTTTCTGTACCTGAACATTGGACTGCAGGTGAGGGGTTCTTGCCTGGCTCTGGCAGGTTTGTCTTGAGGAGCTTTTGCTTGAAAGTGGATTGTTAAAATAGCTCTGTCATCATGCAGTGCAACACAAAACCTGCCATCCTCTTTGTTGCAATGTGTTTCACAGCCCAGACTGGGGAATTCACTGTGTGACTTCATGGAGGTGTGAGTTTCCCCATACATTTTTAGACTAAAGACTAGTCAAAAGACAGTGTATTATACCAGATTTATGTAGGACAGATTGTGCTTTTCCCATTCAAGGAAGCATATTTTAAGAAATATTTCTGGGTGAAACGTTGGGCAGCTCTTTAAAAACTGCCTGCAGGGCAGAGTGTCAAACAAGTAACTGCCCACAAGCAGAGGCTCTGCTTCAAAAACTTTGCTGTTTCACAACTTTTTGTTACATCCAATACAGATTCTCTGATCTTTGACAAAAAAATGTTGTTTTGACAATTCAACATGTGGTAAAAATAATCATTATAGTTAAGGTTCTTCCACATGCCACAAGTTTGATGTCAGAATGCAATCTCTTTTTGAGGAGCGTGAGTTTTTGGGTAAATCCTTTGTACCAAGAGGGATGGAGATCTGGAATTCACCCTCAGGTTTTTATGGCTTGTGTGATACACTAAAGTCCTCAGCCTGTGTTTTATTTTGGAGGCTGTCCTTTCTGCCCTGTGCAGGACCTGTGCTTTGCTATTAAAAGTGTGGCTGTAGGGGAGAATTGTACCGACAACTAGGAAAACAAACAGCTAATGCTTCAGAAACTGCCTCTAATTGTTTTGAATGATGCACATGGTCAGTTAGTCCTTACCTTCAACCCGGACCTTGTTGTTCTGCTGCTGCCCAGAACGGTGTGCTGCTGCGGACCGTCCTGGACCCCGTCACCGGCGACCTGTCCGACACCAGGACCCGCTACCTCGGCTCCCGGCCCGTCAAACTCTTCCGTGTGCGCATGCAAGGCCAGGAGGCGGTAAGGGAGCTCCTGCAGGGCTGCAGATCCACTCCCCAGGCACCACATCCCAGATTTCCTTAGGGGTGGGAGGGGTGGGGAAGCATCCCTGCAGCACAGCAGGACCTTCTGGGTAAGGGTGGGAAGTAGAATGACTTCATTATGGAGCTGCCTGGCTCACAGCTTGTTCTTTCACAAACAGCCTTGTTCTTCCTCCCCTTATTGCTGTGTAGTGCTGCCCTGCCTTCTCTGAACTAGGATTCATCTGACCCTTAGGCTGTGTTTACAGTGTGCTTGGAGAGGTCTGAGCAGGTTCTTGGGCTGAGAGATACACCTTGCTTGCTGTAGTGCACAGAGATGGAGAGAGCTCTGTGCAGAAAACTTACCCTTGAATGCTTGATGCAGTGAATGGTTGTGTCCTTGCATGTTGAGAATAGCTCAGCCAAGGGCTGGACAGCTGCCATACATGGTTCAAGGAAAATATCTGCAAGATTTGGCATAGAAGGAAGAATGTGTTTCATCAGAAGTGCCATTTCCAGCCCTTCTGATGTGGCACTGGGGAAATCAGCCACCCCCTGCTTGACTCATTTTTGGATGACACCTTCAGAGTTGAGAAATACTGCTGATCAGTGTAGGGAGCTGGATCTGGGAATTTGAGCTCAGCTGTAATGTTAAGGTGCACTGGGTGAATCTCTTCAACTTGCTCCTGCCAGCTTGGAGATGAGGAGCTTTGCAGCTCTAGCAGAGAATACCTGTAGAATAACCAAGAATAATCTCTCTGCTTTGAGATCAGCTGTTGTCACTCAGGCAGAAACTAAGTTTGCACTGAGACTCATTTAGCCAAATGTATAAAGTTGAAAAGTTTGGAAGTCAGTCTGCTTCCTTTTTTCTCATAATTTGGTGTAGGCTAGTGATGATTTTTAGTAAATTCCACTACAAGTGCTACAGCACTTGGATTATGACAAAGCAGTATATATTTATTTTAAAAGACCTGTTCCCATTAGAACAAGCTATTTAAAAAAGGAGAAATTAGACTATTGTTGGTCTTGGCTTTTATAGGTAGCAGTAGAAGATCTTGGCTTTTACAGTGGTGTCAGTGCACCTCAGTTGGACTATTTGTTGTCTTGATAGTGCTTTAAAGTTCCTTTTCATGCCATATTCAATTTCCAGAAAAAACTGAAAGTAAGGAGTGTCTTTTCAGGTGTTCTCTTGAGCTGGGTGGGGTCCACCCACAAGAATTCAGTTGTTCCAGTGGGGAAGAGCTGGGCACTGTAAATGCATTCCTATTGCATAAAGTGAGCTTGCCTCCATTCCCAGACCTAATAAATTTGTTGCCTGTCTTTCCCAGGTGCTGGCCATGTCAAGCCGTTCCTGGCTTAGTTATTCCTATCAATCACGCTTCCACCTGACTCCCCTGTCTTATGAGACACTGGAGTTTGCATCTGGTTTTGCTTCTGAGCAGTGCCCTGAGGGCATTGTGGCCATCTCCACAAACACGTTGAGGTAAGCATCAGAAGGGAAAGACAAATGCTTGTGGGCTGGGATGCCAGGCAGGTGAAGCAGTAGTGAATTCCACCTGACATTCAAAAGGAAAGAGGTAAAGTGACTTTACTTCAAAAATATTTTTTAATTATGGATAATGATTTGGTAGAAAAACTTGGATGGGCTTCAGAAAACAGATAATTTAAGGAAAGTTATGCTTTCAAAAATAAGTGGGGTGTGCTTCTCAGATTTGTATTTTCTAGCTTTTTAAAACAAGTGTAATTCAAGTTACTCTTCAATTCTCTGATCCTGAGAGAGGGAAGCTTTTAATAAATGTGGACCTGTTATGTATTAGGGTCTTGTGGTTTGTGATCTGAATTGGCTGCTTTGCAGGAAATAAACCACGTGATTTCAGAAACCAGAGGCATGACAGGGATGTGTTTGTTGCCTTTTTTTAAAGATCAGCTGAGATACTAAAAAGATAAATGAAAATAATGGACCACAAATTCAGATGCTGTGCTGTATGCACTTGAACAGGCACTTTTTTCATATCTGTCCTCATTGAAATATTACAGCATTCATTGCTTTTAAAGGAGCCATTCTTTCTGGAAAGACTTGTGGTTTTTAGACACCAAATGCCAGAAGAACTGGCATTTCAGCTAGCAAGTCACAGGAAGAAAGAGCTGGCATTGCATTTTTCATACTCTTTTTAACTGAAGTGCCTCTGAGGAGCATTTGATTGTATGTCAGAGTCAGTGTCACATTTAGATTCAGATGATGTGTTCCCCAAACGTGCACTTTCCTTCTTCCATGTGCTCTTTGTTCCTCTTGGGACAGACTTGCTTCAGCACCAGTCAGAACCTATCCTGGGACAGCAAGAGCCCTCAAAGATCTCCTCGTGCTGCAGCACACACCTGTCTCACACCATGGGCTCCCAGTTTAGGATGTTGGTTTTGCTCTGCTCTCTGGAGCTGTTTGCCAGTTGCTGTGTGGCCTGAGAAGGGTGCTACTCTCTAGCACTAGTCAGCTTCACAAAGAAAAAGTTCCATTCCAATTTCATTCTCTTGGACAGCTGTTTTTAGGTTGTATTCAACACATGTCATGCCTTTTTCCCCCAGGATTTTGGCACTGGAGAAGCTGGGAGCAGTCTTCAACCAGGTTGCCTTCCCCTTGCAGTACACACCCCGAAAATTTGTCATTCACCCAGAGAGCAACAACCTGATCATCATCGAGACCGACCACAACGCTTACACTGAGGCCACCAAGGCTCAGAGGAAGCAGCAGATGGCTGAGGTAATTGGGCTGAAGGACAGGTACACCCAGCGGTTCCCCAGAGGGGGCTTCTGCAGCTGGAAGTGCTCCCTCCTCATTAGTTCCCAGCTGCCATGACCTGCAAGGCTTTCAGCCTGTGTGAATGCAGGGACTGGAAGAGGAGTGGAGATCTGCCTCAAAACACAAATTTCAGCAGAATGCACCACTTCCTAGTGTTCCTTCCTTTGCATGTTGTTAGGGCAGGTTTTAAGAACCACCATTTAAGAGCCACCCTAGTGGAGGACAGTCTTGCTTGTGTAACACTCTTCTGTGGGGTTTCTGTGGTTGGTTGAGGGTGGTTGCATTTCAGTGGGTTGTTTATTTTCTTCTCAGGGTTGATGATTTGGGGAAACAGCTCCCCAGACAACTGTCACTGGGGCAGGGCAGAGCTGACACAGCCATGCTCTGAGCTGTAGAGGCTCCCTGGGGAATAAGCTCAGGCTGGCTGGAAGCTTTGGGACTTCATGGGTTTTATGTCTTCACAGGCAGTACCTTTCCCCAGAATACCTGGGCTTAGGCAAAACAGGGAGGTTGTGTTCTATGCAGAGCATCAGCACACTAGGATGGGAAATCACTGAGCTGTTCTTCTCTCCTGTCCCTTAATGCTGTAGGAAATGGTGGAGGCTGCAGGTGAGGATGAGAGGGAGCTGGCTGCAGAGATGGCTGCAGCCTTTCTGAATGAGAATCTTCCTGAGTCCATCTTCGGTGCTCCCAAGGCAGGGAATGGTCAGTGGGCCTCTGTTATCAGAGTGATGAACCCCATCCAGGGAAATACATTAGATCTGGTTCAGCTGGAGCAGAATGAAGCTGCTTTCAGGTAAGAAGTATTGCCAGTGCAGCAAGAGTCCATGCTTCTGATGAGTCTTAGGTGTTTTTTTCCTTTTGCTTATCAGTTACTGAGTTGAAATCCAGATGGAACATATTATCAAGAGACTGGCTTGAAATTCCAGAAGTGATTTGTCTTGTCTTTCCTTCCCTTCCAACCCTAATCTTGTCCTCATGTGGCATTAAGAGCTTGTGGTGCTCCAAATGTGGTTGCTGTACCCCAGTGCTTAAAGAACAACACAGGGGTGTAAATGACAGATAAGAGAGCTAGGAACAAGAGAATGTGCTGTTATCTCTCACTTTTCCTTCTCATCCAGATAAACTGAGGATAGATTAAATGAAAAGGGAAGTGTTAGACTGAAGGGGAAAACCAGCACAATAACCATGAAGAATAGCAAGTGCCTCAGCAGGTGAAGTAGAGTTTTAGGTCATGTTAGTCCAAAAGGCTGACCTGCCATTTCCAACCTGCCTGAGTTATTTACTGAGCAGGAAATAACACTGGAAGATGAGGAAAGTTATTTTATATGTCCCAATGGGAACAGCCTTTGAAAAATAGCTTCTAGTAGAGTTTTGCACATCACTACACAATGTCCAGCTTGTGAAAGTGTAAAGTAACAGTGGACATTGTGAAAATATAAAATGCTTTGGGCATACGTGACAGATAGAACACACATGGAGAGTGTAGTGTGGAAGAATGAACAAATCTGTGTTAAACATTTCTACGAGGAGGAAAAATAAATGGAAATGTCAGCGTTGAAGGGTTGGACTCTCAAATCTCTGCTGGGCAGGTGCAGGCTGTGCTGTCAGGGATGCAGTCTGGTGTGCAGCATTAGTGTGGTGGTGGCACTGATGTCCTGCTGTGTCCTGTCCTTTGCAGCGTGGCCGTGTGCCGCTTCTCCAACACGGGAGATGAGTGGTACGTGCTGGTGGGCGTCGCCAAGGACCTGATCCTGAACCCACGCTCAGTGGCTGGGGGGTTTGTCTACACATACAAGCTGGTGAATAGTGGTGAGAAGCTGGAGTTCCTGCACAAGGTGAGGGGAGTGATGGGGTCATTTCCAGGCTGAGTGTTGGAGTAGCTCTTACTTGCTGAGTGCTGCGGTAATACTGCAGTACTTGGTGCATCCTGGGCAAGGTTGTCGTGCTGCTGTTACACACTGGAAGCAGCTTTGGAGAAAATTAGCTGCCTCCTACATAACAATTTGGTACATCTTTTGCAGAGCTGAGGATTGAACACAGATCTTGCAAGAGTCTTAATTTTACCCATCTGATTGGGTAAATTGGAAAGGAGCAGTGTTTTTCATGCCCCTGTTAGGGAGGGAAGGGAAATGGCTCTGTTTGCTTTCTGGAATATGAGCTCAGAGAGCTTCTTAAGCACTTGTTTACAGAGCAAATTCATCCTTGGGTTACTTGAACCCTGATGCTAAGACTATCAGTCCTTGGCTGACCATGTACAGCTGTTGTGAACTGTCATCTTCCTTGGATGCTGTTTGATTGTGTGTAGAAATTATTAGTGACCAACTTGTTTGATAGGTCTCAAGGGCTTCAGCAAAAGTTTCAGCAGAAAAATTATTGTTCTTCTCACATGCTTCCAGCATGGCTGAGATTTGAGCAGATGAGCACATGGAAAGGAATGTTGTGGCTTACTCACTTCCTAGAGTCCT
Organism: Zonotrichia albicollis; assembly: GCF_047830755.1. NCBI lineage: Eukaryota > Metazoa > Chordata > Aves > Passeriformes > Passerellidae > Zonotrichia > Zonotrichia albicollis. The sequence continues at coordinate 8,006,226 of NC_133831.1, read as the reverse complement.
GATGCAGTGAGTGGGTTCTGTCCTGGACCATGGCCTTTTCTGCTGCCACTGAACACCCACTGGGAAGCTGACAGAGCTGAAGTTGTGAAATAAACTTTTCTTAACCAGTGCAGCCAAGATAGGAATGCTGTAACTGGAAACTCTCTACATGTTCTCCTTCTCTGCGGTGGCTGATCATTTTGGATTAATTAGTGGTGGGAGACTTTTCAGACAGTAACCCTGTCTGAGTTGCTAAAATTGTGGACGCACTGCAGTTGTGTCTACAACACAGCACTTTCTTTGGTGGCAGTGTCAGATGGCTGAAATACATTCATGCCTTGCTTTAAAAACAGTCTGGGTAGATTTAGGCAAAGTCTAAAGTTTTTCTGTTGGATGTAAACCAAAACCAAGAATTGAGGCAACCAAACCCTTGTCTTCTTTCGCTGCCTGCCCAGTATGGGGTTCTTACAGCAGTCCTGTACTTCAGTTAGGGTGCACTGCCAAGAGTGTGTTGTGTGTGAGTGCCCATGGCTCTCTTATCTCTGTGTGATATCTGCTGCTGTCAAAAGGCCTGTGAGAGACTGACCTGTTGCCTCTACTGTAGAAAAAGATTGTAGTTAGCCTTTTACATTGGAAACCTTGATACTGACCAGTGAACTTCAGCCATATCATTAGCTGAATCTGGTTTGAAGGTTTATGTAAGGATAGCTCTCTTAATGATGAGGATTGCACAATCTTCCTCTTCCCTCTCTAGACCCCTGTGGAGGAGGTTCCTGCAGCCATTGCTCCATTCCAAGGCCGAGTGTTAATTGGAGTTGGGAAGCTGCTGCGTGTGTATGACCTGGGCAAGAAGAAACTGCTTCGGAAATGTGAGAACAAGGTACTGCCTTCTGGTCCTGAGCAGAGCTCTCCATTTGGAGCAAGTAAAACTTTGCAGCCAGAGTGAAACACGGGCTTTAGCTGCTACTCCAGCCCAAGTGTGTCTATTTGGTCATCCAAGCTGTGTCTTTGCCTTGCTGTGAGCATCTATCCAGAGGAGTGCTGGACTAGACTGGACTGTTGTGCAGCCCCTCTGCATCCCACACACACACCATTTTCTTATCACCTTTCTGACAGTAGTGCTGCAAGTTCCTTTTTGTCCCAGCTCAGTTACTGACCATGTGCAGGGGTCTGTACAGACTGTTCCTTTGGCTGCTGCAAATGTGAGAGGTCCTAGTGAGATAGACGAGAATTGCTGGAAATGTTTCATTAGTTTGGGTGATCAGAAGCTGGAGATGACCACTTCATCAGATCCCAGAATGCTGAAAAGGGGATTTTCTCCTTGAAGTGGATGGTCCTTCTTGCTGAGCATCTCTGGTACTTTAGGAAAAGAAATTGCAGAGCATGATTTTCTAACTTAATTGCCTGCTCCTCCCTCTCTCGTGCAAGCTGCAGAACCTGTGCCAGTAGCTCATTACTGCACAAAAGAACTCCAGCAAGCTGACAGACAGACTGGGAACTTGCAGGGGAGCTTTTTTTTTTTTTCGGTTTCTGTGGTTTTGTTAGTTTGGTTTTTTCCCTAAAACAGGATTCACATGAAAAATTGAAGCTTTCCTTCTTGGGCCTTCCATGAGGAGGTAGTGAGGAGACATGGAAGCAATGACTGCTTGTAGGGATGTCCTGATATCTCCAGTCATGGGCTCACCAGCAGCACTTGTTCCCTGGACAGTGTTCATACAGAGAAGGCTGGTGAATGATATGTGGTGCATATTAGGTTACCCTGTATTGATGGTGTATTTATAATGGGACTGTAGTATGCCAGAAATGAGGGTATTTTTGGAGGAAATGGTGGGAAGTGGGGAGTGAGCTGCAGTTCACAGAGGAAAAAAGAGTGTTTCAGTTGGAATAGAGTTATACTTCCCTGTTTGAAGCACTGAGGTTTTGTCCTTTCTCTCTCAAAAGCACATTGCCAACTACATCTGTGGGATCCAAACCATTGGGCACAGAGTGATTGTTTCAGATGTTCAGGAGAGTTTCATCTGGGTGCGTTACAAAAGGAATGAGAACCAGCTCATTATCTTTGCTGATGACACTTACCCCCGGTGGGTCACCACAGCAACGCTCCTGGATTACGACACTGTGGCTGGGGCAGACAAGTTTGGTAACATCTGTGTGGTGAGTGTGCTTTGCTGAAGTTGGGGCTTTTTGGACATATTTTCCCTTAAAACATCCATGATTTATCTTGAAAGAATGAAAATCTGTCATTAGCTGGAGACAACGCCCTGTACCACTGACTTGTTTTCATGGGGTGGCTCTGTCATAGTGGGCTGCAGTTTATCTGTTTGTTAAATGAAGCAAATAAGTTAAAGCATCAGCGAATCATAAACATATTTCTGAGGTGGTCAGTAATTTGTGTTTATATTGCCTCAAAACTTCCTGTCAGTAAACCTTGAAAAGAAGATTGTTGCTGTGAAAGGGCCCATGAGAACTTGAGTCAGGGTTATCACTCTTACTTTTTCTGACTAAACCTCATAGCTGGCATTGAGCTTTCTCTGTCACTTCCTCTTCACAGTTGGCTTTGTCAGCCAACACTTCCCCACTTGGCTGGGTTTCAGCAAGGGAGGAGGAAAGAATAGATGGTCTTTCTGGCAGAGCTTTGATCTCTCTCTGAAGCGTGCTCGGGTGCTCTGGAGTGCAGAGTTCAGCAAGTGTCAGATGCTGCGCCTGCAGGATTGGGCCAAAACACACAAATCAATCCTCTTCAGTTTTCCTGCCCCACATCCATCAAACTGTTTCCTTAGTGGAAACCACCTTCAGATCAGTTTGACCTTACCTCCCAAGCTGATCTGCAAGTGCCAGGCCAGGCAGAGGCTGGGTGTGAGGCCTTGCCCTTGTTTCTGTGTGATGGGTTATTGGTCTGGTTATCACAGTTGTTATATAACTGTAAAGACTGCTTTGGAGAAGCACCTGGATGATTCTGCTCTAAGTATAAAGTGGTTCTTGCAGAGTCCACAAAGGCAGCTTTTCAGGCAGCACAAGGGCTCTCCAGAGATAATGTGCTGCTTCTCTGCAGCTTGCTGATTCTTCCTTTTTCAACACAGGTGAGATTGCCTCCCAACACCAATGATGAGGTAGATGAGGATCCCACAGGCAACAAAGCTCTCTGGGACAGGGGCCTGCTTAATGGAGCATCGCAGAAGGTAATGCTTTGTGGGAAGCACATGGTTATTGTAGGAAAAGAAAGCACTGCCTTTCTGTGAAGGCCTTTGCAGTGTTGTCCAGGAGATGTATTGGCAGTTCTGCTTCTACGCAATCTGCTGTGCTGTGGGCGATCTGTTTTCACTGTTGCTGCAAGCCAAATTTCTGAAATCCCAGCTGAAGACTATTTGGTGTGTTTGAGGGAAGCAGCTCATTTTCTTTTGCTGCTTTCTCTCATTACTTGCATCCGTTTGTCCAGCTGAGTTTTGCCATCTGGTCACAGGTGGAAGGCACTTCCTCTCTAGAAAGGCATTTCAGAACTAGCAGTTGGCTGAATTTATTCTGCTTTCCTCTCTCAAGCCCTTTGATGCTTTTATATAAGCTAAAGAAAAAACATGCTTCTGTGCTTGCCTTTCAGGCTGAAGTGATTATGAATTATCACGTGGGAGAAACGGTGCTTTCCTTGCAGAAGACCACACTGATTCCAGGAGGCTCTGAATCTCTTGTTTATACAACCTTATCAGGGGGGATAGGAATCTTGGTCCCTTTTACTTCCCATGAGGTAAGCAAGCCCAAGCATCAGGCTGCAGTCTTGCTGCTTTTTGTGCACCCATTCACAGCCAGTATGGGTGGATTAAATGTGCTGCATTCCCTGGAGGGCTCCACAGTGGCTGAAAACCTGAGCTACAGGAGAGCCTGTGGCTCCATTGCAGAAGGGAAGAGAAGGAGTTTGTTGAGTTCTGCATTGGTTCTATAAAGAGTTGAGTGCATTCCTTGTTGCACTATTCTGTATCAGTTTGTGCTTTCAAGGGGCTTTGGGTGATTCAGTGTCTGAGGAGGGAAGAGTCCTTTGGCATGCTTTGTGTAGCCTCTAAACTGTTGATCAGGCAGTGCTGTTTCATGTCCTGAGGATGGTACTCTGTTCTCTCTTTGCTGTGGCCTCTTGGAGCTGTGAATGCCAAGACATTCCCTGTTGGAGCTGCAGCTCCATGCTGCACAGCTGCTCTATGCCACATTTCCTGGGAGGCTGATCCTGACCAGGGTGGCTGCTTAACTCTGCTCTGGGTGCTTTCCAGGTGGAAGTGGTGAGGGGATAGCTGTGACTTTGGCTGCCATGTGCAGGGCTGCTCTGGCAGAGTCTGTTACTCACAGAACCACAGGATGGTTTGGACTGGAAGGGACGTTTAAAGATCATCTCATCCAACCCCAAATGGCCGTGTAATGACAGTGTTTCAGCCAGTGCAGGAGCACCTTCTGATGGGTGTTGTCTTGCCTTGCTGGCAGCACTGATGTGTACCAAACTGTTCTCTTATCAATCCTTTATCTCGCCAGGATCACGACTTCTTCCAGCACGTGGAAATGCACTTACGGTCTGAGCACCCTCCTCTCTGTGGACGGGACCATCTCAGCTTCCGCTCCTACTACTTCCCAGTGAAGGTGAGCCCTGAGCACGTGGGGTCACCTGGCCTTGGGGTGTAGGGAAGTGCTTTGGGGCACAGAGCTGCCTTGAGGCTGGCAGAAGCAAGGCAAGGTTATTGTCTTGTACAAGGCATGCTTGCTGTTCAGTAGGGAGAGCTGAGGCACTGCAGTAATGGCTTGTGTGGTGCCTGTGGTAGCTGGCTCTTGAGCAGCAGTCTGGTAGGAGAACAGTACTTAGCACTTAATACGTGTCTATTTTGGCTTCTTAACTCTTGTAATGAGCCTCCCGAGGGTTGATCCTAAGACCCAAACCCAGAGGTGCTGTAACTGCACTTCTCTACTTCCCACAGCATCTCCGTTTTCCAGCAGGAGAAGCAGCATTACATAGCTGTTGGTGTGGCTGGATCAAACTGAGTGCTGCCCTGGATAATGGTTTTTCCACCACCACTGGAAAGGAAAATCCAAGTTCAGAAAGAGCTGTTCCTTCCTATTTCTGCTTTTGAGGAACTGTTAGAAGCTGTGAACTGCTAAATGCTCTGATCAGACGGATCCCAGTGGTAGCTACTACCAGAGTAACAAGTCTGGAGTCAGTCAGAATACTGTCCCAGCAGATGAAGCTCTTTAGGAGTGGAGTGTGGTGGTCTCTGAGCTTGAGGCTGATTTGCCACATACACAGCCTCAAAGATCGCTCCCATTTGATTGAAGCTGCCTTTGTCATCACTCACAGCCTCCCCCAGCCTTCCCAGTGCAGGGCTCAGACACAGGCGGATCTCTCTTCCTTTCCCTTCTCTGATTCTTCAGCAGCACCCAGGCCTTTGGGGTTTCTGTTTCGTTAATCAAGCTGGCCAGTAATTAATGTGATGCTATTCAGCAGATGAGGTCACCAAGCATGGTCTTGTTTCCAGGACAGGATTAAGAAACTCCTGGGAACAAACTGTTTGTGGCCATTTTTCCCTGTTTAGGCAGGGTTCAGTGCCTCTGTGTGGTTTCGATTCAGTTCTCTCCTCCTTGCCCCTGCAGAACGTGATTGATGGGGACCTGTGTGAGCAGTTCAACTCCATGGAGCCCAACAAACAGAAGAATGTGGCCGAGGAGCTGGACCGGACCCCACCCGAGGTGTCCAAGAAGCTGGAGGACATCCGCACGCGCTACGCGTTCTGAGTGGCGGCTGGCAGGGGCAGAAATGCTCCTGGCTCCTCTGGGTGCTCTTCCAGGCACCATCCAGAGGAGGAATGTGTGCTTTTTTCCCCCCCTTTTCAAATATTGGTTTGGTCCTCCTGGTTTGTGTTTCAAAGTAACGTGACTCCAGTAAATGCAGTATCAGCCATTAGGTTTCCCAGCACATCCCGCTGCCTATGTGAAGGCTCCTGACATTCCGGCTTCTGGCCAGAGCAATTCTCTCTTGGGAAGTGCCCAAGCAGGGCCTCCAGCTGACCCTCAGCCCCATCTCCTTGTCCTCCCTTTTGGATGGAGGAGTCCCACAGGGTCTTGCTGAGAGTCCTGTAGGGCAGATCCAGCTGATTGGGTCAAGTGGGGTTTGTGATTTCCCAGCATTTTAGGAAAGGAAAGAGCTGTGGCATGGTTCAGGATTACCAGGCTCCTCTTTTAGTAACCGATAGTGAGCTGCTCTGGGCTTACACTAGTCCAGAGAGCAGCCAATGGGAAGCTGGCTGTGGAGGGTGTAACTGTCACACTTGTCTTGAACGTTTTCTTCTGAATTGCAAGGGGGTTTTTTGGACTCACCATTTCTGACTGTTTTCCCTGTAAATAGAGTTTTGTACAATGTTGACTCTCTTGGGGGTGGGGAAGAGCGAGGCCTGAGTCTGGGACTTGATTTGTTTCATAATAACTTTGGCAAGAGAGTGTCTCCAAGCTGTGACTGTGAGCAGCACATGAAGAATAAAAGCCTGTTTTTTCACTACCCTGGCGCTGGGGCTCTTCTCCTTCGTGGCAGCTGCTGCTGACCTGGCGGGAGCAGGAGGGGAGGAGGAGGAACACAGAGAAGTGCATACCCCGAGCCCCTGTGCTCCTGCAGGCCCCTCGCTGCCCCCCTGCCCTGCCTGGAGCTGGTGCCCTGCTGCTTGGGCTGCCCTGGGACACACACAAAGCAGGCTGTGGAGAAAGGGAAGAGCAGTTTGCAGCCGTTCCAGAGCATGGCTGCACATTGTTGCCCAGCGTAGCAGCTGCAGCTCTGGGAGGAGCAGCTGGCTGCCAGGAGGGCTGGGGAAAGGTCGTTGTCCCACAGGCTTGGTAACTGGCTGCAGAGGCTCCCAGCTGGAGTGTACCCACACAGCAAGTGCTTCCTGGTTCTGCTGGGTTACTCCCTGCTTACCTGCTAGTGGGGACAGTCTGATAGCCTGTGACATCCCGGTAAGGATGCTGCTGCTCTCTACTTGGGGCTTGGAGAGACAGGTGATCCTTGATACCTGTGTTCCCTTTGAACAGCTTTCACATTCTCTGGCGCATGAACTGTGTGGGGTGAGGGCAAACACACCCTCCTGCCCTGTCCTTTGCACCCTCCTCTCCCCTCCTGCCTTGTTTCAACCTCGCAGGCCTGCGTTGGCAGGGGCTTACAGCGCTGCACCCTTTGGCTCTGACAGCCCCACCCATGCTGGCAGAGCAAAGGGCTTTGTGCTCCCTTCCTGGCCTCAGTCGGGGCGGCTGCATCAAGGAAGGGGCAAAGGGGAGCTGAGCTTTGTGGGGTCCAGCTTCTGCCTTGCCATAAAGTGCTCACCCTGTGCTCCGTGTCCTCCCTGAGGGAGTGATGCTTTGGATCAGAGGGCACTTCAGCAGAGCTCCAGTGGCCCTTGGTATTTGTCCCGCTGGTGTCCTGAAAGTGAAAGCTGGGGGGGAGGGGGGGGCGTGTCTTGAGATGTTCCCAAACTGGTTCCAAGCACAAGGTTTTACTTGCTCCGCTGTGCCTGGTGAATAACCTGCTTCCAGTAAAAGGCAAAGCCTAGGGGCATCCATTCCCAGCCATAAGGAGCCTGGGGGCTTGTGGGGAGCTGCCTGAGCCCCCAGCTCCCCTTCACTGGGACAAGGAAGGTTTCAGAGCGAGCTCCCCCCTGCAGCTGCCGTGTGGGCGCAGAGCTCCCGGGGCTGTGCACGGGAAGCTGTTTGCCTTGGGCTCATCCCAGCGCTGATTTCCAGCCCCGGAGCAGCCAGGGAGAGCACACCGCCCCCAGCACGGTGCTGCGCAGTTCCGCGCTCTCCCTTCTCTTCCTCGCCCCATCCCGGCTGCCAGGCTGATGAATACGTGGGCAGGGAATGCTGTTAAATGGCTTCCTCCAGCGACTGCAGCAGCCGCGGGCAAAATCCCTGCGGACACCTGAGTGAGGAGCTCAGCGGCTCCTTCCCTGCTCAGAGCTGAGCATCTCGGCCCCGACGAGTGCTGGGAGGGAGGCAAGGGCCGTGCCTGAGACTGGCCAGGAGCAGGGGAAGCTTGGCAGGAGCGCGGCAGTGGCCCTGACTGCATGCCAGGGGAATCCCAGCGCGCTCTCACAGGCAGAAGTGCATTCCTTCCCACGCGTTTCCCTGGGAGCACTGACCCACTCTTTGATAGCCGATTTTCTTGCTGACCCTTTGGATGCTCAGCAGTCCTGAGCACAGACACAGTGGCTCTTCCAAGGGGCTCTTCAGGATGATGTGGGGGAGGACAATGTCCCTTGTCCCTTGGCCCCTGCTCCTGGCAGGAGCTCAGCCCTGAAGCATCCTGAGAGGATGATATGGGCTTTGGTCAGAGGGAGCAGAGTCCTGCTGGCCTGGAGCCAGCTTAGAATACCTCAGCCCTTCTGAGATTCGTGCTGCAGTGCAGCCCTTCCCCGGGCACATCCTGGGAAGGGACTGGGCTAACTCCCACTTCGATTGCCCCAAATCGTGCCCATGGGTGCTCAGTGCAGAAAGTGCCCTGGGTCACCCTGCCAGGAGAGCCCAGCACCCTAGAGGTGCCAGTGCTGGCAGAGCAGAGCACCCAGGGGTGCCTAGGGCTGTACAGAGTAGTCAGCTGGGCACCCCAGGGGCTATGTGGGCACCTGACTGGGTTGGGTGGACGCCCTGCAGGGACGGCTCAGCACCCTGAGGAGTGGAGGAGGCATTCACCATTGTTAGACCAGCACGCAGGGTGTGGTGCGGCAAAGTACCCCGAGGAGCAGGGAGGGACCCAGCAGGATGAGCCAGACACCCTGGGGATGCTCAGCTGGATGAGCTGAGCACGCTGCGGGGTACCTTGGTCAGGTGAACCGAGCATCTGAGCATCCCGGGGACACCTGCCTGGAACAGGGGGAGATACTCTCGAGGGTCAGCCAAGCACACTGGGGACACCCAGCTGGGGCACCAAAGCCCCCCGGGGAGCAGGGAGATACCCACGAGGGTTACCAAGCACCCTGGGGACACCCCAGCCTGGGCTCCCTGCGTACCCCGGGGACACTCCCCGGCTGGGCCGGCCGGGCACCCGCGGCGCAGCGGGGCCGGACGCTCCCCGGGCCGTGCGGGGCGGTCGCTCGGTCCCCGCTCCCCGCCCGGCCCCGGCCGCCGCCCCGCCCGCTGCCCGCGCCGCCGCCCCCCGCCCGCCTCCCGGGAAGCGCGGGCACGGCCCCGCCGCCGCCGCCGCCCGCGGGTGGACGCGTCCCGCGCCAGGTGGGTCCGCGGAGCCGCGCGCGGGGGGCGCGGGGGGCGCCGGGAGCCACGGCCCCGCCGGGGACGGGCACGGGGCACACGCACCCCCCGAGCCGGCCGTGCCCGCCTGGGGACGCACGGCAGGGACGCGGCACGGAGGTGCCTCCAGTGGGGATTGTGGGTGGCACTGTGCGCCGGGACACGGCGCGGCGCCTTCGCGTGGGGGCACGGCACGGCACAGGGCACGGCTGACTTCCCTCGGGACATGGCATCGCGTGGGGACACAGCGTGGCCCCCCTGGCACCGGGACATGGCGTGGGGACGTAGATGGGGCCGCTTCTGTGCTGGGCTGGACAGCACATGGGCACCCACACCCTGCTTCGCAAGGGGACACGCTGTGGGGCATGTGGCACAAGGACATGCTCTGGTCTCCTTCCAGAGCGCGGGGGCATGGCAGGGCCCCCTTCGCAGGGGTGTAGGGACACGACATCTCTGTGCGGGGACCCAGCATGCCGTGGCTTGGCCATTTCACCAGCCCCTTCCCCCAGTGTTCCTTGGCTGAGGCCGGACTTAATCACCCCTGGGATAACGGGGCTGGGCTGATCCCCCTCCTTCCCTGGAAATCCCCTGAGGGTGTCATCAGGGAAGCCCTGGTAGCCCTGCCCCAAGGGGACGGAGACATACACGGCTCCAGGGCCACCCGAGGCTCAGCGGGGCTGTCCCTTCCCCGTGGCCCCCGGGGCTCGGAGCGGATGTCCTGCCTGGGCGCTGCAGCCTGGGCCCCTGCCTGCCCTGGGGCTGCAGCCGGGGCTCTCTTCCCCCAGATTCCCTCTTGCAGTCCGGGGGTGCTCCTGCACCCCTGCAAACACATCCCTGCCAGCACCCTGTGACGGCCCCGGACCTGCTGCCTCCCTGCCAGCAGCTGGAGAGGAGAAGCCAGCGGGGACTGCCGGGAAGGGGGACTAACCCCCCATCCATGGCAGGGAACAACTGCCCGGGGCTACCGGAGAGCAGCCAGTGCCCGGAGCCTACACCTGTCCCTTGTCCCCACACCATCCACGCCACTGCCCTGGAGGCTCCCGGTGAGCCCCAGCCATGTAGGCACAGCCTGGGGCTCCAATGATGGCCACCATCAACATGCAGCAGGGCTACGCTGCCGTCCTATGTGAGTACAGCTGGGGCACAGGGGGGATGGCCTCAAGACTCCCCTCGGTGGGTGTCCCTGAGGGAGCTGATGCCACTGGCTTTGGCTGCCCAGGTGTCCTGGCTGTGCTGGGGCTGGAGGCCGCGGCGCCGGGCGAATGCGAGCTCACCCGCCTGCTCCAGGACAAGCTGCAGTATGAGATGCGCCTGCAGTACATGGTAACCCCAGCTTTGGGAGGTGGGGGGACACCTGGCATTGCAGGGAGGGCCTCAATTTGCTGCAGGGGGGTCATGGGTGGGGGGCAGCACCCACTGCTCTACAGTGGCTGGGTGCTGGGTGCTGTGTTTTTCACCAGGGACAATTTATGCCAAATTGTGCCCAGGGCTACTCCTGCTGGCGGCTGACCACATCAAAGGGCTTTTGCACTGGCTCCCCAGTGTCATACTAAGGCTGGCAAGGATGTGCTCATTCCTTTGCCCCTTGCCAGCCCCCATGCTCTTCTTTGCCTTTCCAGAAACATTACTTTCCCATCGACTACACAGTCCAGGTCCAGTACGAAGAGGTGCTGAGGCCGTCCAACATCACCCGCATGGTAAGAGGGTGGTAGGGGAGAGTCCCGCCATGGGGGCGCTCCAGGGACCCGCGGGGGCTGCACGGCTCTCACCCTCTTGCCCTCCAGCGCAACGGGACAGTGTCGGAGGCAGCTCTGCGGTACCTCTGGTTCCATGTCAGCTCCCAGGCCGTGCTGCGGATCCGTGAGGTGCTGCCAGAGAAGCACCCATCCTGGAAATACACCCAGGAGCTCTGCCAGCTCTTTGATGCCCTGGGCAAGGAGTACAGCAAGTACCGGCAGGTGAGGATCCCCCTGGCACCCCATGTCTGGCACTCGTGTGCTGGGAAAACACGCACTGAGCCCCCCAGGAGGGGACAACAGGGGCATGGAGGTTTTCCCTGTGTGTGGGTTCTGTGGGGGCTGACAGGGACAGGATACAAGAACAGAAATTGGGGCTGCGGTGCGGGGCTGTGGGGCAGTGCCCCAGCACCGTTGCACATCTGGCATTGGTGGTTCAGTGGTAGAATTCTCGCCTGCCACGCGGGAGGCCCGGGTTCGATTCCCGGCCAATGCAACAGCTCTATTTTTTTCTTGCCTGCAACCCGTTCACCCTTGGGGGACCCGCTGACCTTGGCAGGGAAGAACGGGACTGTCATGCACACCGACCTCCGTCACGGGGTGGCACCTCCAAGGCCATCGGTTGCGGGGATCAGGCAGAGGGTGCCCATGAGTTCATCCCTATTTTCCCGGTGATGGTTCTGCCTCTCTGCCTAAGCTTCTGCTGCCTCGATGGAGCTGCTGCACCCCGAGACAGTTGTGTTTGTGTGCTGGATGTGCGTGGCCTGTCACGGCTGGGTCACCAAGTGAATCCGAAGTGTGTCTGGGTTGTTCTGTGCCACGGGCAGGCTGTGCAGCCCCTCTGTGAAGAGAGGAAGTTTTGCTGTGTTGTGTCATGAGAGGGTTAAGGGTGAGGGCTGCTGAGGCCTCCTTGCTGCAGGTGATGTGAGGCAGCGGGAAGAGGGGTTGCCGTGGGCTGGAGGCGGGTTATGAGAGCTGTGTTGGGGCGACGAATAAGGGTGTTCGGGGTGACAAGGCTTGCCCTGGTTTGGCAGTGTGGGGGAGGGCTGGGGGAAGGTTAACATCTGGCATTGGTGGTTCAGTGGTAGAATTCTCGCCTGCCACGCGGGAGGCCCGGGTTCGATTCCCGGCCAATGCAACAGCTGTATTCTTTTGCACCCTCCTGTCGTTTGGCGGCTGCCAGGGTGCCCATGGGATGATACTGCAGAGGCGCTCCCGTGGGTGATCCCTTGGGCATCTCTAGAGGTTGCTCCCTCTGCATCTCCCCTCGGGGTCGACTCTGCAGTTTGTGTGGGTGCTCAGGCCCCAGGTGGCGGCAGCAGCTCTGCCTGCAGTGAGGGTCCTTGGCTCGGTGGCACCAGGAGCAGTAAGAGGAGATGGTTTGGTGAATGACCAGCTCGGCTGGGTGGCAGGGAGGCTCACTGACAACAAGGGATGCTATGTCGGTGGCAGTGAAGGTCCTTGGCTTAGGAGCAGTGTGAGGGGCTGGTTCATGTCACGGGTGCCCAGGCCATGGAGGTAGATGGCAGCTGTGGGCAGTTCCACATCTGGCATAGGTGGTTCAGTGGGACAATTATTGTGCTCCCCCTCAAAAGCCAGGGTTTGGTTCCTCATCAGTGCAGCTCAGTGTCCTGACTTTAACTCTGCAGCCCCCAGCCTCTCCACCTGACTTGGGCTCCATGCAGCCGTGGGTTGCCTGTGGCTGGCAGGTGCTGCTGCACCCCAAGGCAGAAGTGTTTGGGTGCTGATGTGGGTGGCCTGTCACAGCTGGGTCACCAGTGTGAACCCAAAGTGTGTCTGGGTTTTCCTGTGCCACGGGCAGGCTGTGCAGCCCCTCTGTGGAGAGAGGGAGATTTTCTGGGTTGTGTCATCAGAGGGTTAAGAGTGAGGACTGCTGACAATCCCTCCTTACTGGTGGGGAAGCAGAGGAGGCGCTTCCCTGGGCTGGAGCCGCGGTGTCAGAGCTGAGTGTTGGGGTGCCCCCTGTGTGTGTCTGTGTGTGTGGTGTGCTCACAGCCAGCAGTGCCCGCCCTCACCACATTCACCCTGCTGGATTTGGGCTGGTGGGGGCGTGTGGGGAGCGTTCGAAAATCTTGCACATCTGGCATTGGTGGTTCAGTGGTAGAATTCTCGCCTGCCACGCGGGAGGCCCGGGTTCGATTCCCGGCCAATGCAACAGTTGTGCTTTTTGGCACCCGGTGTTTCTGGGGGGACCATTGGGATTCCCCTGGGTCCCTGGAGGGATTACACACCTCTCTGGCACATCTTTCTGTGCGGAATGTCACTGTCGGTGGAACAAAGCCAGGGCACTTTGGTGATGCCCGGGGAACTTGGTGGCACAGAGGGGTCCATGGTTTCCTGACAATGAGGGTTTCTGCTTTGGTGGCAGTGACAAGGGTCTTTCTTTGGCTCGGTGGCAGTGAGCCCCAGGGCAAGCAAGCCTGCCCAGGTCTGGGGGCTGGTGCCACACAGAGGAGGGGGCTGTGTCTGGGCGCTGGATGTCGGCAGCCTGTCATGGCTGGATCACCAACGCGAAGCCAAAGTGTGTCTGGGTTGTCCTGTGGGATGGGGCAGGTTGTGCAGCCCCTCCGTGGAGAGAGGAAGTTTTGCAGTGTTGTGTCATGAGAGGATTAGCTCTGAGGGTGCTGAGCAGGTGTAGTTGTTGCTGAGGCCTCCTTGCTGCAGGTGATGGGGCAGCGGGAAGAGGGATTGCAGTGGTTTGGAGGCGGGTTATGAGGGCTGTGTTGGGGTGATGAGTGAGGGTGCTCAGGGTGCCCGGGCCTTTCCCTGGTGCTCCCATCCAGCCCGCCGGGTTGGGGAGTGTGGGGGAGGGCTGGGATGCTTCTCACATCTGGCATTGGTGGTTCAGTGGTAGAATTCTCGCCTGCCACGCGGGAGGCCCGGGTTCGATTCCCGGCCAATGCAACAGTGGTATTCTTTTGCACTCTGCTGTCCCTTGGGACACCTTGGTGACGTCCTGGTGATCTGTCACTGCAGACAGACGTGGAAACTGTGGTGGCCGATCTGGTGAAGCTGATCCACAGCGCGGGCGCTGAGAGCCGGAGCAAGGCTGTGCGCCCCAAGGCACTGCTGGACAACTGCCTCAAGGTCATGAGGATGCTCTACGGGGTGCCCTGTGAGTTGGGGGTCAGGGTGGGGACCCCGACCTTGGGGAAGGCAGGTGCCGCACAGGGGCGCCCTGTCCCACACCATGGAACCTGTTCCCTCTGCTCAGGTCGGTGGGAATCCACCTAACACTGTGGAACACCCCTCACTCCACCCCTCACTGGACACCTCCTTGCCCTGGAGCCTTGGATGCTGCCTCTGCTCTGCTTCTCCCAGAGCCCCATGGTGGGTTCCCAAGGAAGCTCCAAAGGTGGGACAAATGCCACTCCTTCCAGGACCAAACACAACACTTTCCAGAGCCGTGGGACTCTTTATGGCTGTGGGATCTCATCCATCCGAAATGTCTGCCACCCTTTGCATGGGTGTGGGCTCAGACACAGCCCCCTGTGGCAGGCAGCTGTTGGGGGGACACACAGCCCTCCCTGCCCACAGGGCAGGTGAGGGCACCACCCTGTTTCTCTCCACTTGTATTTTTTCCTCAGCTTTGATTAAACACCAGTTAATTCTGTAGCATTGCAGCTCAGCTTCTGACTGGGTCCTGGGAGCCTCCAGCCTTACCCAAAATAAAGGACCAGCAAAGAGAACCCCATTGCCTCCACTGCCTCCTCTTTGGGGTGTCAGTCACCTCCCTCACTCTGACAAAGGGACCCTGCCAAGCTGCCTCTGTCAGCCCCGGCTGCTTCCCCAGCAAGGAAACATCTGGATTTGTTTGTTGTGCTTGGTGGCGTGGTGCAGGCGGCACACTGGAGGCACTGGGCTGCCTCCCACCTTCACAGCTTAGTTAATTACCTTCATCAGCTATTAGAGACCTTAATTGGTGTATTCATGGCTTCAGCTTATGAGTCAATGGGCACTGCAGCATGAGTGGAGGAGCGTCTTCCTCCTCCTCCTCCTCCTCCTCCTCCTCCTCCTCCTCCTCCTCCTTTTCCTCCTCCTTTCATGCCTAGTAATGATTCCTGTTTATATAAAGCCCACACAGAGCTCATATAAAACTCACCAGTAGATCCACTGCTTGATAAGAACTTTAACTAGAGGGACCTGTCTCCCATCCGTGCTGGCTGTAACTGAGGCCCTGTGTGGTCCAGGGACTCCCTTGGAGATGAGCCCCAAGCTCCCACCCCCTCGTGTCAAACATGGGAATGATCCTTCATCCTTCTCCACTCCTCCCCTGTGGGGAACCTGAAGCTGTCCCTGCAGAGTGACCCTGCCCTGCCTCCCAGAGCATCCCCACAGCAATGGGCTCTGTGTCCAGCCCACTTGAGATATTGTGCATTTTCTTCTGACCCCTCTTTTGGGAGATGGCTTCAAGAATGACAGCTGAGAGCCTCTACAGGAAAGGGCTCACAGCATCTCCTGGTGTACCATGAGGGATGGATTCAGGGAAGGTCAGCCCAGGACGTCCTGCCCAGGACTCCAAACACATCTTTGGGCATGTGCAGAGACTTGGGAGATCTCCTGCTGTGAAACCCCCCAGCTGCTGGAACAGGAAGAACCTTTGCTGGCCTTGAATCAGCAGGAAGAATGCCTGGCAGCATTCTTTGGGGTGGGCATGGAAAGCCCAGCTCGTTTTGGGTTGGGCAGGCTCAGCAGGACAGGGGCTGAGTTTGGGGGCTGTCTGGGATGTCCCCATAAGCAGTATGGCTTGTGGCCTAGAGTGAGGATAGCCAGGGGCTTCTCCTGGCCCCAGGGGATGCCTTGGATTCAGGATCACACTTGGACCATCCTTCCTCATGCTGCCCTGGCACAAATCAGCTTCCCAGGCCAGGGGGGCAGCGAATCCAACTCCCATCCCCCAGCTGTGCATCCCTGTTTCATTCCCCTGCCCATCCTGCCCCCCCGACTCAGAGTGAGCTTGGAAATGGCAATTAATTCACTTTAATTAATTATTTAAGCAGAGTGTGCAGATGCTGCTCTCACCAGGGCAGCCTCTGCCCTCTCCAGTCCCAGAAGGTGCCGTTGTTGGTGGCTGAGAGCTGGGCCAGCAGCTGCAGGACGCCCCGCACACTCTCCTCCAGCGTCACTGGGCCCTGGCACACCCAGGGCAAGGGAAAAAGTGAGCCAAGATTCTCCATCCCAACACCCCCAATCCCACCCCTGGTGTAGTGGAATGCCAGCTCTGGCTGGGTTGGTTTGGGAGCAGTTGGATGCTCCAGCAGTCAAGGGATGAGGCTTTGCACAAATTTATTGTCCCTCATTTGAGTGCTGTAAGGATGGAGGTTAATTTCTTCATCCCTAATTAAAAAGTGACTCATTTGTCAGCCAGGGCAGGGTAAGGGACAGCAGGACCAGGGTGCCCTCTGCTGACACACCACCAGGATGGGAAAGGAAATTAAAAATAGGGAACAAATTGGATGGTTGGGGGAGTGCCTGGAATTGTCCTTTTGCTGTGATGGCACAGCCACTGTGGGACCAAGGCACTGCACAGTTGTGGGTGCCCAGAGAAGGGATGTCCATGGTCAAGGATGCCTCAGGAAGGGATGTTCATGGGAAAGGGATGTCCATGGAAAGAAATATCCTATGAAGAAGGGATGTGCCCATGGGAAGGGATGTCTGTGGGAAGGAATGTTTCTGGGAAGGGATTTCTTGGTGAAAGGATGACCCTGAGAAGGGATGTTCATGGGAAGGGGTGGCCTTGGGAAGGGATGGCTTTGGGAAGGGATGCTCCTGGGAAAGGATGCCCCCAGGAATGCCCAGGGTACCTTTGGGACCTTGCTGAGCTGGGACTCCATGCACCTCCCACCACTCACCATCCCCTGTTCCAAGGGAGGTGTCACATGTCCAGGATCCACAGACACGCAGAGGATCCCGCTGCTCCCGTACTCCAGGGCCAGGCACTTGGTGAGCATGTTCAGAGCAGCCTGGGAGCACAAATCCCCTCCTCACCATCGTGATCTGGCAATACCAAGGCCAGTGCAGGGGGAATCCCTGAGGAGATGACCCCAAATTCCTGCCCATGCTCAGGGGCAGTACCTTGCTGCAGCGGTAGCAGATGTCCTGCCTCTCCTGCCAGGCCTCTGCGACCTCGATGGAGCCCAGGATGCTGGAGATGTTGATGATGGCAGCTCTGCTGCAGCTCATCTCCCGCTGCCCTTCGGCCTCGGCCGCCTCCTTCAGCAGGGGCAGGAAGGCCTGCAGGGGATGGGACCTCAGGCATCCCCATCCTCCTCCTCCCTCTTCCCCGTGTCTGGGGCAGGGGTTGCTGTGTCCCCTCACCTGGCAGGTCTGCAGAGGCCCGATGGTGTTGGTGGTGTAGACCAGGCTCATGTTCTCGGCTGTCTCGGTGGCCACAGTGCTGCGGCGCGTGGTGCCGCTGCTGTTGATCAGGAGGTTGAGGCCAGCACTGCCCACCTCTGCCTGCACCTTCCTCACTGCAGCCTTGATGCTGTTGGGGTCTGTCACATCTGCAAGGGGACAGCAGGGTCAGGGACAGGCTGGTGGCCATGATCCTGGCGAGATGCTGTGGGATGTGGCAGGAGGCAACTCCCAAAGTGAGCATCCTCCTGGTCCCATCAGTGACCTGGTTCAGCCAAGCCAAACCGAGGGACCCACCTGCTTGGTGGCATTTCCTGGAGCCACCCACGGTTGCAATTAAATCCTGAGAAGCTTCATCCCTTTCCCGCCCCAGCACTTACCCAGAGGCAAGATCCTGACGTTGGGAAAGCCCAAAGCCACCTCGTTAACAGCCTAGGTGGAGTAAACGGGGGAGGGGTCACATGGGGAAGCCCATGGAAGGGGAGGGGGGCTTCACCGTGCCGGGAAGAGGGTGGCCCCTCATGTCACAGCCGACAGGTCACAACAAGATCCGGGGGCAGCGATTTGGGGCGGTCGCTGCTCCTGCTCCGCGCCCGGCTGAGCGCGGCAGCTTCAAAGCTCCCGCAGGGATGCCCCCGGCTCCGGGCTGCCAGCAACCCCCCTGCACTCCCCATCATGCACACACCTGAGCCGAGAGATTCAAAATAAATACATGGATATTTAATACAGATATGGGTATTTTAAATATTTAATACATATATGTGTATTTTTGGTTCATTTATACACACACACACACACACATATATATATATTTTTTTTTTTTTTTTTTCCCCATAGCATTCACCGTTCAGGATGCTGACATTCAGCATCCCAGTTTCAGGTGGGATCCCCAGTTATCCATCCCAGAGCTGATTTCCCTCCTGTCCCCCCCTTCCCTCCTGTCCCCCCCGTGCCGGTGCCCTCCCTACCTTGCTCTGGGGGTCCAGGCAAGCAGCGAAGATGTACCGGGGTGGGCTGGGCAGCTCCAGCAATCCCTTGAGCAGCCCCAGGCCCAGCCCCCCCTCGCAGGCAGTCAGCAGGACGCTGCCCACGCTGAGCCCCTCCATCCCCGCCGCTCTGCACGGCCGGCTGCGCTGCCCCAGCGCGGTTTGGCAATCGGCCTCGATAATCCGGGAGGTGGCACCGCTGCTGGGATGGGTGGAGCTGGGGGGCACCGCCTGCACCCCCTCTTCTGGATGTTCTTCTGCATCCCAGGGTGTTCTTTGCCTCCCAGGGTCAGCCATCACCTTGACCATGGGGTTGTTGCACTCCTCCAAACCCCAAAGCACCCACCTCCCTCAAGCCATGGGAGCCCCAAAGGGTGATGGTACCTTCTCACCTGTTCCCCATGACTGGGGTCAGCCCAGAGAACCAGAAAATCTATAGGAGCACAGGCAAGGTTATTAATTACAGTACAACCTTTATTAATACTGGAATCTTCACAGTGCATTCGTTACTTGTAGCAGTGACTATGGAAAACGGGGGAGGGGGGGGAAAGAGGGGAATTACCACCAGGAAAAAAAAAAATTAAAAGAAAAGACGGAATGAAAGAAAGAGAAAGAAACGTGGCAGAGGGACGGGGAGAGGGGAAGCAGCGGCAGAGGTGGGAACACGAGGGGGAAAATAAATTAAAAAAAAAGAAAAGAATAAGGACCAAGTTAACAACAGCACCAGAAAAGTTACTTCAGTCGAAAGACAGGTCAGTTTTTTTTTCTTTTCCAAAGCATTTTTGTTTTCTGTACAAAATAAGAGACCCCCCCCCTCCCTCAAACCCAAACATTTGTCACTTGGCCTCAGCGGTTCTGGGCAGGAGAAGGGGAAAGGGGCAGAACTAAATTGTTATTCCTAAGGGGGAGGGCAGGGGGGCTGCGATGCGACAGACAGCGGGGCGGGGGCTATGTACAGCGGGGCCGGGGTTGTGCTTTCCTCCAGCCGCCGGCAGAAGCTGCTTTGCCTGGGGGGCTGAGTCAAACCTCCTGTGCCTGGAGCCCCCTCTGAGCAAACCCTGCACAGGTCTGTGGGTGCTGAGCGAGGGTCGGGGGGGTTTGTGGGGGGTCCCAGGTGATCCTTGTGAGGGAGGGCAAAGTGGAGGTTCAGCATCCTCAGCCCCTGCCCCTGGTGTCCCCCCAAGACAGAGGGCGTTGCAGTGCCTCTACCCCCAGCCCCCCAACCCTCTCACATGTCCCCCACTTCTTGTTCCCCCCACTGCACCCCCAGCCCGTTGTTTGTGCCCCCTGGAATGAGGCTGAGCTGTGCTGGCCCCAAGCAGGCAGCTGGGGGGGAATGGGGCCAGGGCCCCCCAGTCCTGGTGCTCCTGGTGCTCCACGGCTGGCACAGCCCTGCTGGCACCGTCCTCTCCTGCTGCGGCCGGGGCCACCCGCCTGCGCCCGAGGGAAAGCCAGAGGGGAGCAGGAAAACAGAAACAAAGGGAAAGAGGAGAAAAAAAGAAAGGGAAAAAAAAGAGAGGAAAATAGAAGGGAGGAGAAAAAGAGTTAAAAAGAAATGAAAAGAAAAGGAGTTAAAAGAAAGAAAACGGAAAAGAGAACAAGAAGAGGAAAATAAGAGGAGAAATATAATGGAAAATGAAGAAAATAGGAAAATAGAAGGGAGGAGAAAAAGAGTCAAAAAGAAAGGAAAAGAAAAAGAGGACAAGAAGAGGAAAAGGAGAAAAATGGGAAAATGAAGGAAATAAGAGAAGGAAAAGTGACATAGAAGAACAAAAGAAAAAAGGCAAAAGAAAAAAAGCAGTAAATAGGAAAAAGGAGAAAAGGAGAAAAAGAGAAAGGATCAAAGAGAGAGCAAGAGAAGGAGGGATATGAGGAGAGGGCAGGGCAGGAGGAGCCAGAGGGGCAGGAAGCAGGGGCAGCAGAAAGGGACAGGGCAGCGGGTGCCGGCGGGTGGGGGTCCCCGGGGAGGGGCAGTGGGTGCCCCCGGGGTCCATCGGGCACATCCCCCTGGCCGGGGCAGCATCACGATATCCGCGGGGCCGACCTGTCGTTGGTGACGGTCCTGCGCAGCCGCACCCCGCGCCGGATGGCCACCAGCATGTCTTCGGCCGGGGGGTCCATGGAGGCCGCGGGGGGCGGCGCGGGGGTCTCCTCGCCGGGGCCGGACCCCACGAGGGCGGTGGGGAAGGGGAACTGCCCTTCCCCCAGGGCGTGGGCGCCGGCCACCAGCTCCCCAATCTTCTCCACCAAACTGTGCCGGTTGGCAGCCAGCTGTTGGTCCTCCTCTTCCTCAGCGGAGAGGTGCTGGCCGGCCCCGGGGTAGACAGAGATCTCCATGGCACCGCCACCCCAGGCGGTGTTGGGAAGGCTCAGCCGCTTGGGCGAAGCTTTGGCAAAATCCAGGGGGTTCAGAGAGGCGTCGTCGGCATAGAAGACGCACTCTTCGCTGCCCACCCGCGTGGGGCCTGCGTAGCCAGGGGAGTCGGGCACTGTGGGGGTCTTCACGGGGACGATGGGGGGCCGGATGGGGATGGGGCCGGCGTTGGAGAGCGTACGGCGGACCGAGGGCTTGGTGGAGGGCGTGCGGCGGATGGTGGCCACCCCCGGGGTGCTGCCGGCCGGGAGGTTGGTGCCGCTGGGCAGCCCGGCCGTGGAGGCGGGACGCTTGGTCTGGATCATCCGCCGGTAGTTCTGGGCGATGTTGCTGTTGCGTGGGATGGTGGAGGACTTGTCGAAATCGCTCTGGGGGTCACACTCCACGTCACCGTTCACCGAGTAGCAGTCGTAGTCGGAGCCTGGGGAGGGAGCAGCACCATCAGTGTGGCTGGGGGGGCAGTGGTAGCCAAGCTCAACCACATCATTAAAGCCAGCCCCAGCCTCCTCCATCACAGCACAACAACAACCAAATTCAGCTGCCACAACTGTCACATAATCACTACTGTCCCAGTCATTGCTGGTACAACATGCTCATCATCAAACACAAACATCACTACTGTAGGAAAGCACAGTCATGCCAGCCATCACACTGAAATTACAACCAAACCCAACTGTCACCACCACAACCACCCCAATCACAGTCATCGCCACATGATCACAGCCAATCCCCACTGCCACCACCACATGCTCATAACTGGCTCAGCCATCATCATGCCAACATCATGACAGATGTGGTTATTTGATCTCCAACCAGCGACTCTGTTGCCATCACCTACCATCTGCCACCATCTCCACCTGTACTCAACCTCTGTGCACAGACACATCACCACATCAGCTGTTACAGCACTTCCTGGACAACTGCGCCCACTGATCCCCAGCTAGCACCCAAATAACCAGGAAAAGCTGTGGTTATTTGTGGCACCAGCCCCTACACAGTATGACCACAGCCTGATGCTATGACACCCAGAGCACAGCAATGTGCCCCAGGACCACCAAAATCCCTTTGTTGTGCCCTTCCCCACTCTAAGTGCCATTTCAGGTGGTCCCAGGTACCCCCAGTGCCAGTACCTTGGGAAGGGATGGTGTCCTCAGAGCAGGAGGGGGTGGTGGTCTGCGTGCTGTAGCCACTGGAGTACTGCAGCGAGTCTCGGCTGCTCTTCTGGTGCTCCAAGCTCAGCCCACGGGTCAAGACCATGGCCAGGTCGCTGGCGGCAGGGGACACCTCCTCCCCATGCTGCTGGGGCAAAGGGCACTGTCAGCACCCTGGCTCCTCCTCCGGGAGTTCCCAGGAGCCCCTCACTCTGTGCCCTCCCTGCCACAGCTGGTACCTTGGCAGCAATTGTGGCCGGTGACATCCGGGGCCTGGGAGCATCCTCGGCACCGACGCCCGGGTACCCCGCGGCAGGAGAGCCCATCTCGGCCTCCCGCAGGTGCTCCACGCGGTCCTTGCGCCGCTGCAGGGTGGGCACCACCGGCTGGTCATAGGGGCTGGCCTTGGACCAGTCCTGCAACGGGCAAGGCATGCGGATCATGCTGGTGACACTGGGAGCAGGAGAGGTCTCAAGCTGATGTCCCCCGTGTCAAGGCACGGGTGCTGCTCAGGATGCTCTGCCCCAGGCAGGAAGGGAGGGGAGGGTCCCATGAAGTGAGGGGGGAACCACGTGTGAAATGCAACCCTGGTGGGATGGCAAGGACTAACCGAGGTGGGGGAGCTGCACTCGCTAACTGACTGGCAGGTTTCGGATGCCTCTGAGGACGCCGAGCTGGAGGACTTCTGCTGTGCCGTGACGAGCCGAGAGCCGGAGGGTGAGAGAAGAGGCAGTTAGCAAGCAAAGCCAGAGCCATGACCCCGGTTAGAGCAGCACCCACAGCTCCCTGGCTGGGCGAGGCCCCCAGCCCTCCACCCCTCTGGCAGTGGCTGCAGGATGGAGAGCAGGATGCGACCTTGGCAGCGGGGTCAAGAACTGGGATGATGCACTGCCCCAACCCTGCCCCTCTCACCCCAAGCCATGCATGCAGAGCCAAGAGTATTCTGGGGAGCAAGGACCTTGCTGGGTTGGTGATGCCAGGTTAGCATGGACAGGTGGGAATGGCAACTCCCTGGGGATCCTGAAGCATCCTTGGCACTGGGGATGGTGCAGCATGAAGGGGAAGCTCTGCTCCATGCTGTGTGATGGGTGGCACAAACTGGGTATTATGGGGCTGTGGTGATTGGGAAACACCCTGTTCTCATGGCACAGGGAGAGGGATATCTATGCCCCATCCCTGAGGGAATTAATTGATAGGGCCCAGGATGCCCACAACTATGGCAGGCACCCTCAATATTCCCAATATTTATTTCCCATGATGCCAACACAGATAGAAATACTTCTGAAGGTGGGTCTCATCACCTGTGCACTGGACCCTTGTGTTGCATCCAGCACCACCCACCCATTCTATGGAAGAGGAAATTGCGGTATGGAGGTTGGCAGCATGGAGCAGCCTCCCTGTACCTGGCTGGTGATGTCCGAGGGCATGGGGGAAGGTGGCTTGGAGTAAGCGGCGTCCTGGGAGATGAAACCGGAGTCGTGGGAGGAGACGCTGGAGAGGCGGGTGGCGGCGGCGGGGGGCTGCGCCAGGCTGCGGTAGCGATAGGTGGAACTGGGTGAGCAGGTCTGAGCCCCGCCGGGCCACGCCATGCCACCCTTGGCACTGCTAACGCTGCTGGGGGGGCGCCGGGGGCACGGGGACACGCCGGTGGCCAGGACAAAGGAAGGAAAAGACAATTTAAGACAGAGGTTTGGAGGTGGCAGGATGGCCAGCGCCCTGCCACACATCCCAGCCTGGGGAAACTGAGGCATGTAGTCCTCCTGGGGGTGTCCCTTTGCCTCCTGGGGTGGCCCTGCGGCAGGGAACAGGCTGGGGGACATGACAGAGGTGGTATGCTTGCCCCCAGACACCCAGGCATGGCACACATTGTCCCCAGACCCTGGAGGACAGGGCATGTGTTGGGCCCCCATCCTGCCCCATAGGTCCACCAGCCCTGCCCAGTGTGCCAAGACCAATTCCTCCATATTAGTGGGAGCCACCTGCCCATATGGACATGAAAAGGTGGACATGCACCTTGTGAGCATCCCCAAAGGCTGTAAGCATCATTAACCCACTGAGGTTAACGAAGAGGGCTGGATTTCCCGGCTGTGGTTGGGTGTGGAGTCCACCTCACCATACCTGCACATGCTGGATTTGCGGGAGCTGGAGCTGCTGGGTGAGGATGGGGGCGTCTGGTAGGACCAGCTGTAGTCAGAGCCCTTCAGGTCCTTGATCACCTGCAGGAAAGATGGGGTCTAAGTCCCCCCAAAGATGCTCTCCTGTTCCCCTGACCCCTGGCTTGCCCCTACTGACCTGCTCACTGGCAGGGGGCAACTTATGGGGCTCAGCAGTGAGCACCACCAGGTCCTCGATGATGCCCTGCAGGTGGGTGATCTCTCCCAGCATGGTGAGCTCCCCGTTCTGAAGACAGGCAAGAGAGAGCATCAGCATCCACTGGGCAGAAGGAACAACCCTTGACCCTCCCAGCCCCCAGCACTCACCACCACGGGCTGCAGGAAGGTGATGAAGGTGCAGAAGCGGCCCCGCTCCTCAATGAGGGCTTTGCGGACCGCCTGCTTCTCCGTCTCCTCCAGCAGCAGGTACATGTCATTGACGTCCTGCAGCGCGTTGTCCAGCTGGGGCTGCAGGTCCCCCTTCCCTGAGAGATGGGGCACTGTCAGCCCTGGGCTCCCCTGACACCCTCCCCAGGCTGCTGGAGGTGCCACTGCCAAGCCGAGGCCATTCCCTCAGCTTGGGGACTTCACCCCATCCTCACATTCCAGCACATACCATTGGTCTCCCACTCTGCCCATCTCCCTGAAAGGTCCAGGAGCACCCTCACCCCACAGCAGCCCTGGGCAGGGGGCTTCTCTGCCACTCCATCCCCATCCCTGGCACCTGGGACCAGAGGAGCCCTTGGGCTGCCACATAGTGAGTCTGGCATTGCCTCCGGACAGGGAGTGCAGGCTAAGCTAAGCTAAAAGCAGGGTGAGGGTGGGAATTGGGAATGGATGGATGGACGGACAGACAGACAGAGGCTGGGGAGACTGGGGGGAGTAGATGAGGAAGCAGAGAGGGGGCCGGTGGTGGGGGGCAGCGGTTCACTTACCAAGTAGCTCTACAGGAAGGATGTGGAGGGGAGGAAAGAGAGAAGGAGACAGAGAAAACGTGTGAAAAGAGGCCGAAGGCCGGGGCGCATGCCCCACCTCCCTGCCACCCCCAGGCCGTGCTGGCACCTCCCTTTCTACAGGGGGGCAGCAGGACCCCCTCAGTGCCCACCCCCGGTTGGCAGTGCCACAGCCGGGATACCGGCCCTGGCTGGGGGTGCTGCGGAGGGGCTGGTGGGGGCACCCCCCAGGTGACCCCCTCTCACCTTTGCGAGCCTTTTTCTGGAGCTTGAGGGTGTCAGAGGACTTTTTCTTGATCTCATGGCGTGCTCGCTTGTACTCTGGGGGTGCAGAAGTTCTGTCAGAGGGGACCCTGCCCAGCAGTCACCCTGCACAGATCCATCCTGTCCCCCTCGTACCTTTCGCATGGTCCTTGTCCAGCTGATTGGCAGTTTTCTTCCAGTCCTCAATCCTGTCCTGCAAAGGGTTTATCAGGCTCTCCATGAGGGCACTGGAGCGGCGAGAGAGAAGCAGAGTGTGGGAGAGTGCTGGAGCCAGGGGGGAGCCATTCCCCATCCATGCCCAGCCAGCACCCAGCATCCCCTCCTTAGGGAGGGAATGAGCCTGGCCAGGCTGTGTCACCCACACCGAGGGTTTGGAGTCACTGCTGGTCCCGCTTACTTGGTGAACTGGCGGAGCTTGGCCTCGATGCTGCGGTGCCGCATGCACATACGGGTCAGTGCCGAGCCGATGTCCCTCGTGGCACCTGGCGGGGAGCAAAGTGCTGCTGAGGGGGGCAGGGACACCCCTACACCAGTCCCAGCCCAGTCTGTACGGTGGGAGCAGGGTGGGTCATGACAGGGACAATCAGCACTGGGATGCACTGGGCATTGGTGACACTTTAGGCAGGGAGTGGCTTGTTTTTTTCCACGATAAATCCATAAAATAAATAAATAAATCATCATCCACTAACTAATACATGAAATACTAAATATCTCTTCTGGAGGCTTTGAAATTAGAACCTGCTCCCATATTTTCCCAGTTTGTCTTAAATTTGGCTCTGGGGGGCCAGGGAAGGGAGGCGATGAGGTACCCTGCCTTAGTTCCAGTTCCAGCTCTGTCCCACACCTCCATGCACAATCACGAGTGGATAAAAAGGGAGTCCAGACTCCTGGGGGGATATTTGCCAGCAGCAGATAGCAGGAGCATCCTTTTTAGGTGAAACCGCTGAAGCCCGAGGATGGCCACATGGTGGCAGTGCTGCTGGCGATTCCCACGAAAAACGGAAATCAAAAATCCTTGGGTGCAAACTAAGGAGTGACATTTAGTCTTTCCTCCCCTAAAAAAGCCTCCAAAAAATCCTCCCACTCCTTTGTAGGAGTTTTGGATGTCCCTCAGTCTCCCAGTGCTATGGAAATAGGGGAACCCATGGGCCTTCTCCTACACTGGGGTAGTCTCCTAATCCAGCTCCTAATGCTCTTATCCCAGCTCCTGCTGCTTCTAATCCGATTCTCATGCACTGTGTGCAAGGCCAGCAGCCAGCCCCCACCCAGTGCCTCAGTTTCCCCACGCTGCTGCTCTACTGCCCACCCTCCCAAAAAGCCCTGCCGGTATAGCAGCACTACAGGGTGACACTGACTCCTGTGGTGACACTGACTCCTGGTCCCCAGCTGGCCCCAGCATTGCTCCTGTGCCTCCTCCTTGCTTTGACTGCCTGGGCTGACAGGGAGCTGGAGGAGCCCTAATCCCCCTGGTGCAGTGGGCTAGTGGGTTTGGAGGCAAAGCTGATCCTGGCTCAAGCTGCTGCCTCCACCTCCTCCTCCTCCTCCTCCTCCTCCTCCTCCTCGCGTGGCTCCAGATGGCCTGGATGCCGCCAGTCTGCAAACCAGCCCGGGACCATCTGCTTGGCAGAAGCCAGGCAGTGGGAAGTGGCTCCTCACTGCCAGCAGGCACCCAGAGAGGGTCCGGGGATCCTTCCCCCTCACTCCCCAACAGTATGGGGGACCCCACAAGCAGCCTTGGCTCTTCAGTCACCTCCCTAGTGAGTCAGGGTTTGTCCCCAAAACAGTGAAGCTCAGACTCCTGAATCTCCCTCTAGCTAATTCCCCTTCCCTGGAGACCCCTGGAGAAGCTGGGACCCCCTGGGAACTTTCCAGGGGCCAGGGACAAGCAAGGTGGATTCTGCATCCTGGGGGGCAGAGACGGGTGCAGGAGACCCTGATGTGGAGCTGAGCCACCCTGAATGTGCCAGCCCCACCAGAAAATGTGGCTAAGCACCCATGGATGGTAAGGAGCAGCACCCACATGGGTGACCACCTCCCTCCCCACTCTTCTTCCAGTGCTGCTTCCCAGGGAATGCTCCACCTTGGTGTGGGAACAGGCTGGACATCTCTCTGTGGATGGTGAAGCTGCTGCTTGAAGTCTGCCCCAGAAATGTGGGCAGGGGACACCCCAGGGGGACACTCTCCACCTGTCCCCCTGCCCAGACAAGCCTGGGGACGCCCACCCCCAGGAGAGAGGCCCCTACCTCGGGTGTTGGTGGCCATGTCGGCCACTTTCTGGAAGGCATCCAGGAAGGCAACTGCGGCCAGCACCGTGGTCCTGAGGCAGAGAGAGCGAGGGGAGCTCAGTGGCTGTGGGACACCTGGGATGTGCCAACGAGGAGGGGGATCCCCCATGTCCCACACCCCTTTGGCCACTCACCTCAGCTGGGAGTGCAGCTTGGTGGCCTTCGAGTTGAAATCCTCCCATATGGGGTAGGAGCTCTGCAAGGAGGAAGGGTGATGGTGAGAGACAGGGACCCTCACCCCCTGCACTGCTTCCCCAGTCAGGGCAGGTCCCTCCTGCAGTGGTGCAGAGAGAGCAGCTCAATAGCTTCTCTGACAGCTAATAAAGGCTGAGCATAACTCTTTTCCCTCCTGATTTTTTCCCTTTCCAGTCTGGCCACCCAAACTTATAGACCACGGAGACCTCAGGATTTTGAGCGATTTCTTCCTCATTGAAGGCATGAAATGAAAAATCTTTAAGACTCTGGCCAGCAGTAGAGGAGACACCCCCAGCAGCAGCTCCCCCCCAAACCCACCATCACGGAGAGCTCCAGTCCCAAAACAGGAGCCCCAGTCCCCATCTCCCCTGAGCCCAAGGACTGACAGGGTAGGAGGGGAGGTCAGGGTCCCCAGAGCCCTGAATGGGGCAGTTGTGTGGGGACAGGGACAGGGCACAGGTGCTTGGGAGGCCACCCCAGTGCTGTGCCAATGAGGCCACTCTGGTGCCATCCTGGCAAGGCCATCTGTGCAAGACCATTCCCACTGCCCTTGTGGCGAGGCTGGTCCAGGGCTGTCCTGTGCAACCATTCATTCCAGTGGAGTCATCCCAGGGCAGTCTCAGTGCCACCATCCCAGCGAGGCCATCCCAGTGCCATTTTCAACAAGTCTATCTCAGCGCTGTCCCAGTGAAGACCACACTGCTGCCATTCCAGTGAGGACTGTCCCAGAATGCCAGCTGTAGCGCCATCCCAGCGAGGCCATCCTGGTGCCATCACAAGGCTGATCCTGATCCTCCATACAGCCAGGCTATCCCAGTGTCACCATCCCAGCAAGGCCAGTCCATGTTGCCCTGGTGAGATTAATCCTGGTTCTGTCTTGACAAGGCCATCCCAGTGTCACCCTTGCATGGCCAGTACTGGTGCCATCATTCCAGTGAAGCTATCCAGGCGCCACCATCCAGGCAAGGCCATTCCAGTGCTGTTCCAGTGAAGCTGGTCCCAGTGCTACTATCCCAGCAAAGCCATCCAGTAGGGCCAGTCCTGGTGTCATCATCCTGGTGAAGCCATGCTGGTGCTGCTCTCCTAGCAAGGTCAATCCTGGTCCCAGTGACAAAATCCTGGTGCTGTCCTGGTATCACCATCCGATGGCAGTGACAGGCATCTGTAGATTCCCCTAGGGCAGCCACAGGCTGGGACATGTACACTGCCACACATCCCCATGGGCACTATGGCTTGTGGCGGCTTTGGGGACAAGGTTTGCACTGAGGCAGCATGAGACCAGCCCAGCATTTTTTGGGAACATGAAAGCTCCAATTTCCTCATGAGCCAGCAAAGAAAGGGTTTGAGGGTGCCATTTCACCCATCACTTGTGGCAGTGATCCCCTGGTTGTGGGTCCCCATGGACTGTCATTGCCAGAGGGCTGGGCCATCATTCCTGGGGCACTGGCTCTGGGCCACCTTCCTTGGCCACCCTGGGCAGGACAACTGAGGCTCCCCTGTAGAAGGGAGCAGACTGAGATGCCCCCAAATCCCTGTGATGCCCGGCATGAGGAGGATGGGGAAGAGGACAATGGGCACAAGGACATGCCAAGGTCACTCAAGGACACTGAGCATATGAGGAGAGACAACAGGAATGAGGCCAGCTTAGGGATTGTCACCAACAAACAAATGCTCCCCACCACAGGCCAAGGGGTGCTGAAATAGCCACCCACCACCAAAATAAGGTCCCTGTGCCCTGTGACCAGCACAGGGGTCCCAGCCATAGGACCACAAACACATCACTGCCCTACAATGCCAGCAGTTCTTCAAGCAGAGAGTTACTTGTCCCCCAGCGCCCGTGCCAGGACACCCACATGGCAGGGAGAGGGGACAGCACACCCTCAGGTGCCACTGGCACTCGGCTAGGGCTGTGCAGGGCACAGGCTGAGGCCCAGCTGTAGTGTGGTGGGGTTTTCCTCCTTTTTCATCATTTTTCTTTAATCTTTCCTACCTTCAAGTGATATGAAACTGACTCCAGCCCAGTCTCCTCGGGTGAGGGGTTCCCAGCCCCACCGCATCCGGATGGTGCTGGGAATGTCCCTGGGAGGTGACAGCTCTGGGCTGGCTTATCCCCTCTGAACCCTCAGCAGGGGAATGGGGAAACTGAGGCAGGGGCTGCCCCCACCTCCCTCCTGGGGGTGTGGGACTCAGCCAGGCTGCCTGGAGAGGGTGGCTGGGGTGAAGGCATTTGGGGGAGGGAGCCAATCACCCCAGCACCCGTTTTGCACCAGCCCTGGATCCCTCTGCCCTGGGAGAGTTGGGATTTTCTCCCTGGAGCTTTTCTCCCAGCCCTGAGCCAGAGTCCGGCTGCAGAGCCACCACTGCCCCTCGAAGGGGTTAATCTCCTTCCCAGCAAGGCTTTTATTTTTTTTTATCCCCCCTCCCCTGCTTTGGCAATGACAGCATTGTCTGGACGGGTCTGCAGCATGAAGAGAGGAAGAGGAGGAGGAGGAGGAGGAGGAAGAGAGCATTTGCCTCCCAAAAATGACTAGGGCTAAACCCCAGTGCTGGAGCTGGCTGTGGGAATTTCGGTCCCCAGAGATGAAGAAACATTTCAGACCACTCGGCCCCTGGTCTGAAATGCCCCCCAGCATTTTTAATGTATTTTTTGAAATGAAAGCAAACAAACAAAAAGGTTTTTTTAAACATGGCCCCATCCTGCTCCCAGGGAGGGTGGAGGCAATATCCTCTTCCCGGGTTAGGAAATGGGATCAAGGAGCTAGGAGACCTTTTTGTTCCACTGGTGTCAACCCCACTGGGTCCGACAGAAATCCAGGGATTTCACATGGGGCAGGAATGACAGGGACAATGTGATGCCCGAAGTGGGTGGCAATGCCCGGTGTGGGGCAGTGATGCCTGGGCTGTGTCACCCGACAAGGGACTCGGGCACCCCGGGATGGATACAGGGCTGATATGGAGTCAGGATCCCCAGGATGGGTTCCAATGCCCAGTGCAGGGCCCCGATGAATATTATGGGGCGGTTGATGCGGGGCTCTGGCACCCAGTGTAAGACCTTGATGCCGACATGGTGCTCTGATACCCAGTGAAGGATAACAGGGCTGCAACACCCAGAACGGCGCTCCGATAGCCAGTGGTGGATCTGGGGATGATGTGGGGCTGCAATCCCCAGCATGGAGCTCCAATATCCAGAGCTGGATATAGAGATGATGGGGGGCTGCGATCTCCAGGGCTCCGATGCCCAACACAGAGCTCCAATGCCCAGTAAGGGGCTGATGTGGGGCTCTGGGAACCCGTGCCGGGCTCTGACAGCCGATGTGGGACCCCGACACTCGCTGTGGGGCTGATGTTCGGGCTCCGGTACCCGATGCGGGGTTCCAATCCCCACCTCGCGGCTGGGCAGCAGAGCCTCGGTACCCACCGCGGGACGGGCACCGGCGGCGGCAGCGCGGGGGCTGCCCGGGGAAGCCGGGTGATGGGGGGATGGCGCGGGGGGACCGCTGTCACGACAGCAGAACCGGGGCGCGGGGGGGAGATCCCCTACCTTCATGTCGTTGATGATGGCTTGGAAGAGGCCGCCGAGGGCTCCACACTCCTTCTCCGCCGTCTCCATCGCGGCGCTGCGGCAGCCCGGGGCGGGCGGCGCCGCCGGGGGAGGCCGCGGCGGCGGGCCAGGCTCAGCGGCGGCGGGGGGCGGGCGGCGCCCGGGCGGCGGCGGCGGCGGCGGGGGGGGCACAGCGGCGGAGCGGCGGCGGAGCCGGGCGGGGCATCGCCCCCTGCCTGTCTCCCTCCCTCCCTCGCTCGCCCTCCGCGGGTGCTGCACGGACCCGCCGCCCCCTGGCAGCGGCGCGGGGCGCGGAGCGGAGCGGGGCGCGGGGAGCTCCGGCCGGGGCGGTGGCGGGGGCGGGGCGGGGCGGGCGCTGCGCGGCACATGCGCCGCCCGCCGCGGGCCGGGGGCTGCGGGCGGGGGGAGGATCGGGGTCAGCTCCAGGGATGCTCCCGGAGCCGCTGCGGGATACCCGGAGGACGCGCAGGGATGACGGAGCCGGGGAGGGGGGGCAGCCCCGGTGGTTCTCGGGGATGCTCTTGAGCGGGAGGGCCTGGGAGCAACACCGCGTGCCCCGGACTACAGCGGAGGGAGACCCGAGGGATGCCTGGAGATGCGGCACTGGTGGAGGCAGCATCGGGGTTTGCTCCCGGGACGGTGCAGGAACCCCCAGGGATTATCTTGGGGTGCTGGGTGAGGAGCCGGAGAGCCCCAGGGAGTGTGTGAAGACACTGCACCTGGAGATGCCATGGGATGTCCAGGGGCATTCCTAGACCTCTGGAGGCACCGGGGGGATTTGCCTCTCCCCAAAGGGTGTTTGACCCCCATTGCCTTCCTGACCCTCCAAGATGTACTGAAGAGTGAACTCCCTCTGCAGTAGTTACACGACAGCTCTGAAATGTGTCCGTGCACTCGATTATCAGGGAGCCATGGGAAATGCATGGCCTGCCAGCAGACAAACCCTTCCCACAGGCATCCCGAGGCCCCAGCCCCAGCCTCCTGGGATCTGGGGGTGCCAGGCTGAACCCGACAAACCTTCCTACCCCTTGTAGTGCAATGACGCTCAGCTGGGCAAGGGTTTCAGCCTGAGTCACCTATTCCCCCTCCTGCCAGAAAAGTAGTCTTGATCCCATGCTTATGATGCCCACACTACTCTGGACGGTGTTGGTCAAGAGCCACCCATAAGGAAACAATTAGGGCTCAGCACTCCAGCAGCCGGCTGGAATTTCTCTCCATAAACCCATTCCCTCAGTGTGGAAAGAGGCTGCTCAGCAGCAATGAGCTCGGCAGGAATGAGGCAGAGCCCACCCTGGCCCATACTGATAATGACCCAGGGGTTCAGCAACAGGTACCCCCAGCACCCTGAGACACAGGCTGGCTTGAGAAGCCACTGCTCACACATCCTTGAGGGCTGGCTGTTAAAATTAACCCGCCGTGACTGGGTCTGGAAAGCCCTTTCCCGGGAATGACAGGAATGTCTTTATCCTGGCCAAAGCAGCGCCGGTATGGGGCTGTTTGGGGAACCCACTGCCAGAGACAGTCCTCCCTGTAAACAGGCCAGAAGCCATAAAAACTCCACAAATTCCTCTAACCGCCCTTTTCCTGGGATCAAGCGAGGGCCTGAACCGTGCAGGGGATGCAATGGTGTCCCCCCAGACTGCAGTAGCCTGGCACGTGCTGGGGTCCCTGGGTGCCACAGGACAGGATGAAGGCAACACCAGCAGCTGCTCAGGGCCAGGAAAATGCCTGTCACTGTGCTGTGGTTTCGTGACCATGGCCTGGAAGAATTTCAGTGGCGTTTTTTCCCTGCTGGGAAGAAGAGCAGGCGGAGAAGTTCTGCTTGCTGGCAAGCCAACGTGGCAGGGCTGGGCCAGCCCAGGGCACAGGGTCAAGCAAGACGCTCCACGCCATCCCCTGCCCTTGCTGTGTTTTTGGCTCCACTTGGGAACAAAACTATGATGGGAAGCCCAGCAACAAGGAATGGGCTGTTCTGCATTGCTTGTTTATTTTATCATGGGGAGCTTAATGAAGGAACAAGGAATGGAGTCTGGGGTTAGGTCCACTGCTCCCCATGTCCCCTGGTGCCGGCTGGGAGTTGAAGCTGTGCATTTGTCCCTGCCAAGAGCCGGGGACTCAGAGAGGATGCGTGAATGCAGGGAAGGGGACAAGTGTCAGGCACAGGAATGTCTCCCCGAGTGAGATGCCACCTCCAGCAGGGCCTTGGAACCAGAGGGTTGAAGTCAGGGTGGTGAGAGGTGGCTGGTGGCCCCGGTGCTTGTTTTCCAGGGCGGAAGGCCAGGGGCTGCTCCCGTCTTCCCTTCCCCTCCTCCGGTGCTGCTGGCAGCAGGCTGGGTGCTCAGCTGACAGTCACGGGGAAGGCATTAGCAAAGCAAAGGGAAGTTCCCTCACCCCATTGCAAGGGAAGATGAGGTGATTTACCCCAGTCCTCTCCTCGGGCAACCCTTCCCCATGTCCCCCCAGCACCCACAGGAAAAGCTGGGCACAGCCTGAGGGTCCTCCCTCATCCATACACACAGTGGGGGGGAAAATCAGCCCTGTGTGGAGCTCTTGCCCATCTCCATTAAACCCACCAGATCCTCCGGTGGCCAGCAACCGGTGTGCCTGTTCCCTGGTCTGTTCCCTGGTCTGTGTCCCCTGGTCCCTGCCCCAGCAGCTGTGCACACCCGCGGCGGCCGCAGGGGTGCTCAGAGGACCACCCGCCGGTCCAGCTGCTCTGCCCGCCCGGCTCGCTGGTGTTTTGCTTCCAGGTGCTTGTTTTGGACCTTCTCAAAGTGCTGCAGCAGCTCCGTGTAGTCAATGTTGCAGGCTGCTGTTCTCTTCAAACTGGTGCTGGGCTTGGTGTTGTCCCTGCAGGGTGGGAAGAGAGAGGGTGGGAAGGGGATGCAGATGTTTGGTGCTGTGAGCATCCAGCACTGGCAGCACCAAAAGCTTATCCTGAAGAAGCTGAGCTCAGCAAATCCTAGTCATGCTGGTGCCTCATAAAACACCCCCAAAGATATATCTTCTTCCTCTAAAGGTGTGAGATATAGAGCCCAAGAGGTCCTGGGACAAGGAGGGGACAAGGGACATCTGCATCTTGGCCCCACATGGGAGGTTTAATTCCTCTGACACACACTCCTCTTTATTCCAATCCATTACAGTCAAAACCAGTGAGATAAGGATGCCAGGGCCACATGCCTCAGTTTCCATGTCTGCTTCTTTAAGCAAGCAAAAAACATCCAGTGGCAGCAGGGACAGTCCTCAGGGATGAGCACCCATGGCTCCAAATGCAGGCTCCCTAGGGTTCTAGCCATGGATACCCATCCCTGTGCTGTCCCCATGCAAGGAAGGAGCAGACACCAGCCACAGGATGCCCATGGGAAGATGGCAGGCAGCTCTGGTGGCCCTGGTATGTCCCTGGGGAGGGGGCAGCTGGGACTGGCCGGTTATGAAAGCCGGCTTCGGTGTTTGAAGGAATGTAGGTCAGAGTTAATCAGATGCTCAGGCTGTCTGACAGCTCGAAAAACCCCCACTGCCAGGGTTAGTGGGGAGAAAAAAGGAGGGGGAAGCACATGCAGCCCCCTCTCCGCCCCCCCAATTAAATATCAGTGCTGGGTTGTGGGTAGGAGCTCAGTGCCGGAGGCCATGAGGGATAAAAGCCATCCCAGGGAAGCAGTTAAAAGCCAAGGAGCGACAACAGCAGCAGGGGGTTAATTTAGAAACCTGCCCATCTTG
This sequence comes from Zonotrichia albicollis, assembly GCF_047830755.1. Taxonomy (NCBI): domain Eukaryota; kingdom Metazoa; phylum Chordata; class Aves; order Passeriformes; family Passerellidae; genus Zonotrichia; species Zonotrichia albicollis. Next base: position 7,971,244 of record NC_133831.1, on the reverse strand, counting down.
GGAGCTCTTTTTGTTCCCAGCGCTGCACCAAGGCAGAGGCAGCTTTATCATCAAGCCCCCCCACTATTCATTAGCTAAGGGTTGGAAAGCAAATCCCACTGGCAGCACCCCTGGGCAGGGAGCATGAGGATCTCAGCTGGTCCCCAGGGAGATGCCGCCCTTGCACATCTCACGCATCCCCAAAGGCCAGGAGGGGGAATGGAGCAGCCATCCGGAGGCATTAGCAGGGTGCCAGGCCCCTTTTGGGTGCTGTGAAGGCTGTCCAGGCTGCAGGGGGGATGCTTTGGGAGCCCCCCCCCCCAGCTGCTGGAGTCTTTCTCCATAAACCTCCTTCCCAGCTCTGCTCGTTTCCATAGCGACCCCACAAGTGAAATTTTCCATCCCGGATGCCAAATGCCTGTGGATGAGGCACAGCCCTCCCAGGGTTACCAAATATAGACACAAAAAACCCCCCTGGCCAACACTCCCGGCCGTGGGGACAAGGAGCAGCCACGGCCACAGCGGAGCTGGGGGGGGAAGCCAGATCATGGGGCTGAGCCCGGGATGGGGGCTGAGCCTGGGATGGCAGGGATGCTCAGCTGTGGGGAACAGCTGATCCAGCCCTGATGCTGATGCTGGTCCATCCCCCCAGCACTTACGTGGTCTGCATGAGCTCTGGGTTGGGCACGCACTGCAGGCGATGGGAGAGGAGCTGGAAGGCGCTGGTCTGGGGCAGCAGCATCAGCAGGCCATAGAGAGCCTTGATCAGGTAGGGGTTGTTCTTCACATCCAGCATCTGCAGCCGGAGATCTGGAAGAGGACAGAAGAGGATGGGAAGGCAGGGAAAGGCATTTAATCTGCAGCTGCAATAGCAGGTTCCTCCCACCCCCTCTGATATCCTAAGCCTCTGCCAGCCAACCCAAGGGGGCACTTGATGGCACCCCTCTCCCTTTTCATTAACCCATCTTGGTGTCCCACAGTGCCCCAAAATCCACTCTTCTTGACACAGCCCCCTGAGGGCAACTGGCTCCCCAGTGGTATCAGGAATCTGCCACTCCTGATACCACTCACCCCTGAGGCTGTCCATGCTGTCTGCCTGAGAACACACATGCAACATAGGATTGCTCCTCAGCTTCTCCAGATTTAGCAGAAATACCCACCCTGAAGCATCACAGCTGGGTGACACCCTCCTGGGGACTCTCTGGAGCAGAAGGAACTCCTTCTGCTTGGTTCTGAGTGCTACATGTCCTGTGCCTCAGTTCTGCTCAGCAGAGGCAAAACCCTCCTCTGGCTCCATCCCTTGCTGTGCTCATGGCAGAAGTGTTCTGGAGCCCTAAATGCAGCTGAAGGGGCAGACCAGGAGATGGGGCAAGGTCTGTGTCTCAGCATCTCATCTCCTGGTTGTCACTTCTACCACTGGTGTCTCCCAGAGAAAGGAGCCATCACCAGGGATGCCACTTTATGGGGGACACATCTATCCCCTACCTTGAGATGTATGGACTAAGGTGAGTGGGCTGGGGAACCATCAATGAATAATTTTGGGGCATGCAAAACCACCACAGACACATGGGTGCCTCACACATTGGGACAGTCATCCTGGGGATATGGGACAGGGCCTACAGGAGGGAGCATGAATGAGGGTCTCTACTGCCCAGCTGCTCTAGACCGCTTCCCTTAAATATTCCCCAGTATCACCCCGGACCTATACAGGTGCCCCACAAAGTCCTTTTGAGGACATTTCCCAACAACCTCAGTGCCCTGCTATACCTTCAATGAGAGGCCCAGGGGTAGCAAATTAATAATGAGAAATGCCCCCACAGCAACTGTCATCCCCTGCCACCATCCTGGCTCCCAGTGTCACACTGCTGAGCCCCTGTTTAGGTACTGCTGCATTACCCAGGGGGGGACCCACATTGCTGGAGGCTGGAGAAAACATCAGCTTGTTTTTTAGAGCTTAACTCTTCATTTCTAGAGAAACCCTTTTTTCTTGCTAAGGACCCCAGCAGCACCCACAGAGGGTGGCACAGAGGGTTCCCCCATCTGATGCCCTCCTCGTGCACCCTGGAGATGCTCAGTGTGATCCAGGCCCCCTCCATCCCTTCCCCCATCCCTTTTGCTGGCTGCCAGTGCCGCTCGCTCCCTTAACCTATATCTGGGGGGCAATGCTGCCCCCCCATGCTGCCAGCGTGCCCTGCTCCCGTGGGCAGCTCCAGCGCTGGGCAAACCTCCCGGCAAGAAGTCTCATAACTTCTGCTCTATTTCCTCGTGCAGCGGCTGCCGCTGCGATGGAGGCGCGGGGAGGGGAGCACCCACCCGGGGTCTCCTCCTTTCCTTACATGTGAATATGGGGCACTCGATGAGCTGCACCAGCTTGTCCACCTCACTGAGGAAATCCGCATTGATCTCCAGATCCCCGCTGATGTGGCTGTTAAGGGTGGTACCTTGGGAAAAGGTGGCAGGGCAGCAGCAGATGGCTCACGAGGGCGATGCCTGGTGCAGATCGTGGCTTTGCCAAAGCCTCCCCGCACCCACAGCTCCTGTGGGATGTGAGCGGGCAGGGAACAGGCGGGGCTTGCACACAGACAGGGCTGAAAGGTCTGCAGGGTGGCCAAGGGATGATGGAGGGAGACAGATGAGCAGGCAGGTATAGGGGAAAACACAGACTGCCCAAAAAGCTGAGAGGAGGCAGGATGAGTGTTCAGGGGAGGACACTTGCTTTTACCCTCCTGACCCACAGGGATGGTGTGTGTCCCAGAAGGAATGCCAGTGTGCACTAGGAAGGGAACTTGAGCGTGTTATTGAGCTTCTTTGTTTGGAAAACTACTCAGAGAGGCTTGGGGTTTGCTGGCACATGAAAGTAATCATTCTGCAGCAGACAGATGGTGAACTCACCGGGGATTGTGCCGTTCTGGGCACTGCCTGCTTCTCACCAGGCCAGGAGGCCAAAGTCTTCATCTTCCTGGGAGGAAGAGGATGTTGAGGAACCTCCCCTCCTGGGCAGGGGAAGGTCAAGGCTCAGTCAGTGCACGCCTTCCTCCCTTTTTACCACAAAAAAAGGGATGACACCAGGGGAAGGGAGCTGGCACACACCCAGCACAGGCTGCCCTGCCCCGGTAATGATGGGCTGCAGGCAGGAGGCTGGGCTGGCCTGCAGGGTGACCTTGGTTACCACAGAGGGACTAAGGGCCAGCTCAGGCCCCACCCTGGCAGAAAATCCCCAAAGGATACAATTTCTGGATGAGGTCGTAGGCATGCTTATAGTTCTGGGTAAGGAAGCAGAGGGACACGGTGGTCACAGGGTTGTGACACCAGGAGCGGTACAGGCAGCAGAAGAGGTTACGGCTTTCCTGGGGAAAGAGAGAACCATTGCGGTTTGGTCACACTGGCAGCACTGACGTGGCATGGCCCCAGGAACTCAACACCAACCTGCCAGGCTGGCAAGTGCCACCAAAACACAAAGGGATATTTCTGGATCCACCATGTCCACCTGGCACTGGCATCAGCCTCAGCATCAAGAGATGGAGACCAGTTGGGCTTTGCAGTGACAGCATGATGAGGGGGCACTCAGGGCTGCTGAGTCCACCACAGGATAAGGGGCTGGGGCACAATACTGTCCCACCCAAGGGGACACCCCTGCATCACTGGTTTTCAGCAGGAGAAGGAGGAGTATAAATCTTCCTTCTCTCCTTCCTTGGATGTCACTGGTGCTGGTGGCAACTGCTCAGCAAATCCTGTGGGCATGCTCCTGGGAGGGAGAGTTGAGGAACTGCAGGACTCTCCTCCTGCTGTCACCTGTCCCACAGCCCATGGTGGGGCAGATAGAGGGAGGCAGCAGCTGCTTGAGGGCTCAGTAAGCCCATTCTCATTTCAGGGAGAAAAGCAAGAATTGGGCAGATCCTCCAAGCCCATCTTCAGCTCCTGAAGGGTGGATAAATAAATAGGCTGCCCAAGCTCCAACTTTGGGACCCACCAGGCAGGGACTGAGCAGCAAGACACACTCCCAGGTGGCTGCCAGGTCCCCACCATCCCCATTATGTCCCTCCAGCTGCTAAGCCTGCTCCTGCTGCTCATACCGGGGTCTTTAGGTCCTTCAGTTGGTTTCTCAGCTGGAAGAGCTCAGAGGACGTCAGCAGGATGGTATTGAGGGTGTGGACCATGGTAGAGGCGAATTTGAGATCCTCCTCCCTAAGCAGAATGTCTGCCATGGAGTGGAAGATGTTCTCTGCATTCAGAAGTACACAAAGCTGCCTGTGTATAACAGAGGAGAGAAACCAGGGGGAAAGGATGGTTAATGAGCACAATCAAGACTCTGATGTGAGCCCACTTCTCCAGAGAGGACCAGGGAGGAGATTTGGGTGCACCAGAGGTTGGGTGAGTGTGGTGGCACCAGAAGGGGCAATACCAGGCTCTGCACTTGGAGGATGCAGTTATTCACACCAGGACAAGAACAAAAAACCATAGGTGGGCTAAGACATGCCCCTGGTCATATTGCTTTGGGACCTTGCTGACACCCACTGCTATGGCTCGTGCCACCTCAAGCCTTCCCATGACCCCCTCAGGAGGTTTCAGTGTCACTTTCCAGCCTGACCAGTGTAGTGAGTGTGCAGCAGCACCACTGCAGATGGCATGTGATGGTCTAGTCCGACCAGTATCCCACTGACACTGGGGAACATCCCAGGGAGTGCAGCCACTGGGGCGAAGCAATTCCTCCTGGTATTGCGCAACCAGGCAGTCCTGGAGCCAGAGGCTGCTCTTTGAACTCCTCCATGCTCCAGCTGCCACGAGATCCAGTGCTGCGTGGCTCCGGAGATGGAGCTGGTGAAGCTGGAAGATGTCTCTGTTCCACTGGATATCCTGCCAGCAGTGTTTTCCCCAAAACAGTGTAACCACCACTGTGGCCCACGCTGATCTGCCTGGCTGGGTCACAGCAGGAATGTCCTGCTTAACAAACCTTGAGGCATTCCCAAGATTTTCAACATTTTTAAAGTCCAGAAACAAAAAAATAAAACCATCTGATTTTTTTTTCTACCACATTTGTTTGGATTTGGGGATTTCCTGTTTTTCTCCAGGCTCTTGCCTTCCTGGGCAGTTTGTCTGAGGACACCTGAAATGCTGCCCAGTGCCAGCTCAGATCCCCAGTGTGGGGATTGGAGGGATACAGGGAAGCCCACCTAGCTCCTCAGCTTCTCCTGAAACTGGGATGCTCCCTAGCTCACCACATTTCCCCATGGACTGACAGGGATAGCAAGGCATCCCCAGAGCAACTCTGCTTTCCCCCAGCTCCTACCAAACACAGTTCCCCACCAGATAATTTTAGCTGGATTCAGATTTCCCCCTGAAGGCATCTCTGAGAGGATTAAGAGGCAAAACAAGGATCAACTGCTTGGGCTGCTGGGTGGGAGGTGTCACTAACTACCTGGTTTGGCTGGGAGGTAGGAGGTACACCTGAACATCCCCTGCCTGGAAGTCATGTTTTCCCCTCCTGGGATGAGGAGGAGGAAGGATGTGAGTTTCCAGCCCCTGCTCCTGTGAGGACAGACCAGAGGAAGACTATTTGGCTACAGTTAGACTCCAAACACCACACCCTAAATCCTGCTGGTTTAGGTACACAGGAGGAGAATGAAGAAACATCTTCCCTCCTCAACAAAATGAGGAAGAAATCCCCCATCTTCCTCCCACCTCTCTGCCCTGCCAAATAATCCCTTCCCTCCTCACCCAGGCTGGCTGCTCTCCACGGGCAGCTCCCGCACCCCGCGTGGCTGCTGTTGGACAATGAGATGCTCTGTGCGGGATTTTATGTAACCCAGCCCGGCGATCGCCTGGACCCCGCTAAAATGGAACGGGCTGTGATAAATAAGCTCATTTATCCCAATTATTCTTACGTAACCGGCTGCATTCATGGCGATGAAAACGCTTCCCTGATTTCTCGCCGCTTGGACACAGGCTGGCTGGAGGAGGGAGAGCGGTGGGAAAGTGAGGCATGGAGGGAGGAAAGGGGAAGGCAGAGGTTTTTAGCCCAGGCTGATGGAGCCAAAAGCAAATCAATAGCTCAGCGTTGCGGGCAGGATGCAGTCACTGCCAGCTGCAGCAAAGCAGGACCAAGCCCAGCCCAGGAGTAAGGTGGCTCCTGTTACCCTTCTCCAGCAAGGGGGGATAACTGATGCCCCAGCCTTGCCAAGCTTTCTCCAGAAGCTGTGCTGCGCACTTGAACCATGAAGTGGGATAGTTTAATGCGCCCAAAGAAGGGATGGGTTCTCCAGGAAAAAACACTGGGATATAGTTTTAGTCTCAACAGTGAAGTGGTTGGTGCACCAGCACAGCTGGGACTGGCTGCAATGATTATGCCTAGTGGGGAGCTGGTGTTTTACACCTTCCAGGCAAGAAGACTATAGCAAGAGCTTTAACAAAAAAAAAAAAACCAGTGCTAGGGAGGGTAATTCAGTAACCTCCAAAGCTCCCCCATGACAAAAAGGGTGCCTTTCAGGTTCCCCTTCCACCAGTCCTCCATGGAAAGGAAGGCTCTTGCTTTCCATAAACAGGAGCTCTGCCATTTGGCTGGTGAGCACTGTGCTCACAGTGAGCAGAGGGCTGAATGTGAGCTGCTTTCTAATTTCAGGCCTGGTTTTGATTAGTGGGGCAGGATTGGGATTCTCCCCCGTCCTTTCAGTGGCACTGGGGAACTGGAAACTGTCAGGGTGTTAGAGAAGGAGCTGTGTGGACACTGTCCCTCTTCTTCAGAGCCATGTCACCTCAGGGGGATGCTGTCCTGCATGGGCACCAGCCCCTCCAGCTGCCCCCAGGTTCTCTGGGATCCACCAGCAGAATGAGTTTGCCAGTGCACAGCATCCTCCTATGGCAGTGGCAGAGACCTCACACCCCTCCATGAAGCCCCTTGGTTGGAATATCCCAAAAGCAATCCCCAAAGGAGGGGACAACTGGCCGGTCCTGCAGCTGCTGGTCTCTGTGACAGCTGAGCCCAACTGCCAGCAGCAGGCGGCTGTTGGTGGGGCGGGAGGGTCCCCAGGAGCCCATTCCCTGGGAGGCTTTGATGGCATGAGAGGAACGCCAGGCTGGCTGGGAGGAGGCAGGGAAAGGGGCTGAACAGAGGACAGGTGGCTTCAATTGAGATGTCAGTGGAGAGGCTGTGGAAGGGAACAGGGCAGAGGGGAGGGAAAGTGGGAGCCATACCCCTTATATGTGCACACCATGAATATATCCTGGATATATACATCCCATAAATATGTGTATATATATATATACACACACAACCCTTAAATATATATATATCTCCCCATACATACATGATGTGATGAGGAAAGGAACTGGCTAATCCCCCTGAAGCATCATTCCAGCAAGATGTCTCTCCCTGGAGCTTTCCCTGCATCCCTATGGGTGATGTGCATCCCCTTGCTCATGGGGATGCAGAGAGTCCTCAGGGATGTCCTGGCATGGAAGAAGAGGGTAGGAAGTGCCCCCAGGGAGGCAGGAGCCACAGAGCATCATGGCACACCCTGGTTATGTTACGCAGCCGGCAGTGCAGGCACATGGCGATAATGAAATGTGCTATCCAGGCCATTAAAATTTAACTCCTCAAATTAAAAGGGTTATTCAAGCCTTTCCTATGCAGGCAAGGAATGTGGCTGCAGGCAAATGGGAGGCAGCATCCACCTGCAGCGTGACGATGCCTTGGGGACACCTCGAGCCACCCCGGGAGCTCCCAGGGGACCCAGCAGGTTACCTCCAGCCCCTGCTGCAGTCACAGCACCCTGCCTGTCCCCTTGCCTAAGGGACTCCTCGACAACACGAGGCTGGCCAAGGGAAGAGCCACAGAGGTCACCACAAGCTTTGCGTGCCCATGCCACCCTAGGGTCCCCCTGTGTCTCTGATGTAGCAGCCACCAAACTGCCAGCACAGCAATGTCAATCACAATGAATTCTCATCACACAAATGGTCAGTGGGGTGGGATGAGAAATGGGAGCAAGCAGAACAGGGATCGTGCAGGGGCAGGGAGCTGCTGCAGGGCAGTGTGTGCTGGAGCCCAGAGGATGTTGGCAAGATGGGGTGGCTTTAGAGCCACATCTCCAATTAAGGACAAGCCCCGGCGTCCCTCCCAGCCCTCTTGCTTTGACAACTCGATGCCTGGAAACCGGCTAATCTAAACATCATCATTTCAGGGAGCTGTCAGAGTTCCCATCCTGCCCGCTCGTCCCTTTAACCACTTCAGCCCCGTCCCCTGCCCCAGCCACCACGCAGGAACAGGGTGGCAGAGGTTCAGACCAGACCAATGCCTGCTTGAAGAGGGTGAACGTTTGTTTTTCCCTAAAATCTAAAAAAGTAAAATGAGATCCAGTCTCACTGCAGAACTGTCTCCTCCTCTGGGATCTGTGGGGTGCCTGGAGGGAAGCACTGGTCCCATCCCATTGCCTGGCCATGCTGAGCACCATCCTGCTGTGTTCAATTAAGCAGGTGCTTCTTCATTAAGCACCAGTGATTTGCTTTATTAGCTCTGGGCTAATAGACACGGGGCCCCAGCAGGGAGAGGATCATGTCTCGTCCCACTTCCAGCAACTGGGACAGAGCCTGAGCTGTGGAAGGAGCTGGCTGAGGCCTGGGAGTGATGCTCTGAGGGGTTCTGCTCCACTTTTCTGCTCATGGGTCTCAAAAAAACTCCCATAGCTGTGAGGAGGGCAGAGCCCCTCCGTACTTCCTCCCAACCCTCCTCTTCCTCTGCTCCCTTCCTCTCTCCTCCCAAAGGCTATCCCCCACCCTTCCTCCACACCCCAGGCTCCCCAACAGATGCCCTGGCTTAACCCACCTAACCAGGAAATCCACAGCCTCTGTGATACCCATGCCCCTCCCCAACCCCCTGGAATACTCCTGCCAGCAAAAGCAACATCCCCAGCCTGGCCCAGCAGCTGGGATCCTTTAGGAATTTGCAGAGAAAGCATAGATAAAATTAGGATGTGAAGGGGAAAAGGAGAAGAGAGCAAGAGGGGAAGGCAGGAGGATGTCATTGTCCCATCCTTTCCCTCCATATCAGCAAAGAAAATCCCAGTCCTCCATTTTAATCCCCCCCTTTCCTGAATCCAGGCTCCAGAGCTGCTCCTCTGGGCAAGGGAAACCATAGCAACCCCAGCAGCTCCTGCTTTACAAAATTCATAGCATTTTATGTAAGGGATTTTGAAGCGTTTGTGAGGTTTAGGAGCAGGGGAGCTCCCTCTGTCCAGGAGGCAGGTTTGGGAAGGAGAAGGACCCTCACCAGCTTTGGTTTCCTGGAATGGTTATCAAGCTCCCCAGGGAAACTAGTGAAAGCTGCAGACCAGGGATGTGCCCATCCTGGGAGGAGATGTGTGGATCTGGGAAGGAGATGTGTGGATTCTGGGAGGGGATGTGTGGATGTGGGAAAGCCGGAGGAGACAAGCCCTGTGATGCCTTCTCTAGAAAAGGGAAAGGTGCAGAGTGTTTCAGTGCAAACAAGAGGAGCCTCCCACGGAGCGTCTGCCTGGCAGCAGCCGTCAGTGACAACTGCGGTGCCAGCTCAGCGCTGCCCGGGCTGCCTCAGCCAAAGGAGCTCCCCAGGCATCCCTGGGGATCCCCACAGCAGCCAGGACGATGCCTGAGAGGACACAGCACAAATGTACCTCAGTGTTTGAGGCCAGCTTCAGCTGGTGAAACAGCGTTTTGATCCTGCAGAGCCTCAGCCCGTGGCTTCTGCTCCTCCTGGTGCTCCCCCTGGACATGAGGCCATGGGAGGTCCCTGTCCTGCCTGGCAGGATGGCTGCTCTGCTGCACACTACAGCTGATAGCCCAGCCTGAAGCTGGGCACATCCACCTTGATGTGCCCTCTTGTGATGAACCCAGCCTTGTTCCCACCTTGGACATGACTGGAGAACAGCGCCCTTTCACGAGATCACCTTGAGTTCTCCAGGCAGATATCCAACACCTCTGGATATTTTTATCACCAGTGAGATACCTGCAGCTCTGTACCAAACAGGAGAGGAAAACAGGGCTGTAGCAAGGAGAAGGAAGAGTAATGTCCTTTGGAATGGGCAAGAAGCTAAAAGACAACTAAATCTGGAAACCTGATAGTCCACTCAGCCCAAGGTATGGCCCAGCTTTTAGCATAACACAAATAAATGCGCCAGCTCCTCCAAGGGGAAGCCCACTAGACAGACAAACAGAACCAGTCTCCAGCTGCTCAAGCTGGTGTGTGCCAGGACTTTCCTTGAGGAAACTTTATAGTGAATTATGGATAAAACTATCCTGCCCTTAGAATTCTGGAATGGTTTGGCTTGGAATGGACCTTAAAAACAATCTCATTTCAACCCCACTGCCATGGGCAGGGATGCCTTTCACTAGACCAGACTGCTCCAAGCCCCATCCAACCTGGTCCTGAGCACCTGCACTGATGACCTGCAAAGCTTACGAAATCCTGTAGGAACATCTGAGCACCTACAAAAGTCTCACTTGAAAAACAGGCAGACCTCTCCCTCCAAACCCTCCAGGAAAGCAAAAAATTACCTGCCCAAAGCACTTATTTTCCAACTTTTAAACTTGCCAGTGACTCGACGGTAAAACGGATGGCAAATGCAAGTCTTGCCCTGGGCTCTTGGGGCTTCAAGCCCCAGGCAGGAGGCACCAGCAGCAGCACCAGAGCACGTGCCTGGCTCCAGCCACCACCACAGCTGAGAGGAACAACTCACGTTCAAGTGAGCCCTCCAGAACCTGTTCCCAGAGGGGCACTGACACTGGGCACCGATGTTGTCAGGAAAACTCTGTTGGGAAGGGGAGGAAGGGTAGGGCCTGGCTTGGGAGAGGGGGAGAACAGCAGAGCAGCAGCAGCAGCAGCAGCAGCAGATCCTTCCTTCGAGACGTCCGCTTCCCTTTCAGGCTGACAGCTGTGGCCTAATTTTCAAGAAAACTGACAAGCGCCTTATTTCTCCCCCTATAATTTCTCATCACTGCAAATAAAATAGGTTAAAGGAGCGGGTGCAAAGCGGCGGCAACAGGAGCTGGGAGAGACTGATCCTGTTCAGGGCATGCACAGTTTGTACACAGATGGGAGCTGTGCTCACCCTTCCCCATCACTCTGCTTTAAGGTGAAGAAATAAAAGTGCTTTTGCTCCTAAAAGCGTGGCCAAGGAGCAGGTTGCTGTCCTAGAGATGGATGAGCCTTTGTATGGCCATGTAGGGAAAACAAATTTGAGGGAAAATGGTCCTGCTGGCTATCTCTAGATCTCAGAAAGCAGAGGGATAGACTGTGGCAGGAATACACTCTGTGTCAGAGGGTGAAGCTTTCCAGAAGGAAGGAAAAGAGGGGCTGGAAGAGGTGGCAGTGTCCCATGGCTCAGGGATAAGAGTACCCTGGGGAGGTGAAGCTGCCTTGTCTCTTCTGCCAACAACTCAAGCACATCCTGGAGGTCAGGGAAGGAGGTGCCCATAACTCAATGAGCCCTGCTGCACTTCCTACTCAAGTGTCAGCTGAAAAACCACCCCATTTATGCCATGGTTTAGACACCCCAGATGCTATTTCAGCCTTGGTGCCAGGCTTGCCTCCGTGCCCGCTGCCTCTCAGCATTGCACTGGATCACAAAGCCTGCCCAGCCTTCTGAGCCAGGATCCCTGGAAGGATCCCAGAAAGGGATACAACCCAAGGAGCCTTCTTCCTCAAACCCTCCAAGGCCCACAGATGCACGAGAGGAGAGCAGATGGATGCTCCCTGCCCTGCCAGGACCCTAAGAGAGCACCTAGTGCTTTGAGGGGACCAGCTCCAGGTGCAGCTGAAAACCAGGAGCAGCTCATGCATGAAGGGAAGGAGCACTGAATGGCAGGAACTTCAACCAAGGTGGCTTTTGCACAGCTCTATGCTTTCAGTGGGGAGTTAAAGATGTCCCATACAGAGAAATCTTATCTGAGGACATCCCATCCTGGGAGCAGAGTGCCCAGCTGGACCCACTGGCTGAGGAGAGCTCTTCTCAGATTTATCCCTGTGCCTGGGGATAACTGAGTAAGTTATCCCCTGGAAGACAGGTGGGGGAAAACCACTGTTACTCATCCTGATTTCCCATCCTGGCTCTTCCCTCCACAAAGATGAATAAACTGAGTTGTCACAGCTGCAGAGCCAGAAAAGGAAGCACCATCAGAAGACCCGAGCCCAACCAGCAGGATCAGACAGGTTAAGCTGCTTCCTCATGATGAGGGTCATCACCCCATCAGCCAGGCAAAGAAAATTTGGGAAACACTTTGGAAGCTGCTTGTGCTGAATCCCTGCTCTGCAGAACATGACAGTCAGCAAGGAGAGAAGCTGTGGGCTCCTCTCCCCACTGTCCAGTTTGCCTTATCCCAGCTCCCTCCTTCCACAGCCAGCTTTTTCACAGCATTCCTGCTGTGATCCTAGGGAAAGTGCTGGGAGGAAGCAGATATCCCTACCTGGGGACCTGCCCTTTGAAGGAACTTGGCTGTTTTGTGAGGGTTTTCCTCCCCTACACACATTTCCTCTTCCTCCCCTCCACCCTCTCACTGACCCAAATTAGTCCCAGCCCACTGCTGCTCACATGTGGTTCCCATTTTTCTCCAGGAAAACCCATCAAACCCTTCCAAGCACCTCCAAGTACGGCTGCTCCTGGAGCAGCTTTGCTGGGTTAGCACAGCAAACTCATTTCCAGGTGCACCCCAGCTCATCCAGCCCCTGCAGCTCCGTGGAGGCATCTCCTGTCCTTCCCTGGGGGTACAGCCCCAGCAGGGAGCTGGCCAGGGCTGACCCAGCTCCTGCTCTCCCAGCAGGGATAATCCTTTGACAGGGCAACCAGCCTCCTCCCTTGTGAAGGTCATGCTGTCACTGACTGCTGGGGCATTGTGATTCCAGAGCCAACCTCTGCTCTGGTGGAAACTGGGTTTTCCCCCCTCTGGCTCCTGCTTCACGGGGCTGGGAGGGTATCAGAGTCCAGAATGATGTCCCAGAGCCTCAGTGAATTAAAACCTCAATACACACATGCTCCTGTGGGCTTGTGGAGCTCACTGTGCAATGTAAAAGAGGCAATTTGAGAGCTAGGGGCTTTTGGAGGTACAGTGGGGTTGCTGGCTTCCTTCCAAATCCCATAGGAGCCTGAAGAGACCGCAGAGGGCATTCACAGTGCAAGGCTAGAGCACAGGGAGAATGCAGGAAAGCAGAGCCTGTTTGCCACCACATTGCTGTATCACTCTTCTGGATCTCCAGGCAGGGGGAGAGAAGGTTTTGGGGAGCAGGGAGCATTAAAAGGAGGCACAGAGGAACAGGCTGGAGATGAGTGAGGAGAAGCCCACTGAGCTCTGCAGAACTGAGCATATTCACCACCCTGCTCCATCACCCTGTGCCTGGCCAGGGCCTTGGGTGACAGGGAGTCCCTCTTTCTGCTTTGCAAATGGACAAAAAAACACAAACTAAAAAGCTTTCTCCTGTTCCTGCTCTCGGTGAGGCATGAGGAGGGGGATGGCGAGTGCAGAGTTCATTAACGCCGGAGGGCAGGCGGCCAGCGAGCATCCTGGCAGGCAGAGCAGTGGATTTTCGCAGGCTCGCTGCCTCCCGACACAGAAGCTTCCCTTGTAGCACTCACAGCTGTTTGGATTTTACCCGAGTTCATATCACAGTTTATCAAAGAGCCTCCATTTTTTTTCCCCTTCTTTTTTTTTTTTGCACTTTGCTGAGCACAAGCCAAATGGTTCCCGCAAAAACAAACGCAGGTTTTGTTCTGCATTGCAGTGGCACCGAGGGTGGGAGAGAGGAAGAGGTGACACGTGTCCCCCCTCCAGCCCTGATTCACTTGTAGAGGGATTTTCAGGGCATGGGTTTGGCAATGGGAGCTGGAGAGGGCACAGTGGCATCAGCACATCCAAAGGAAGGAGCAGGAGTGGGTCCTGCATCCCAGCACTGGGTGCCTCCAGATCATCAGGGGGTACTGGGGTGTTTGCTCAAGGAAAATGTGTGTCCAGAGGAGCTCAAGAGCATCCAGGCCTGGGAGAAGAGGAGGGTTTTGGTTAGCCCCAGCTCCTGAGATCTCCCAGTGAGGGGCTGGGAAGTGAGGACAGCACAGCAGAAGGAAAGGACAAGGTTAGGGATGAGGTGGGAGGCAGGATGGGGCTGGAGGGAAACTGGCTCACTGCAGTATAGAGGCATCCTGTGGTTGTGGCACTCCCTTATTACCAAAACAAACACCCACTGGCTCTGTACAGGATCCCCAGTGCATCCCTTGCTACCCAAACCTGCAGCTAAACCCCCATCCCACTCCCTGCTGACAGCCCTGCTCACTGGGATGCTGGCAGGCAGCCCTTCCCTTCCCACTCTCCCAGACAGAGCAGGGCCCTGGGAATGCCAGGCAGGCCAGTCAGAAGTGATTTAACACGCACCTCACTGCGGGCCTGCCAAGAGCATCAGATCTGTGCTTCACGCTCCTCCAGCCCTCTGCTCCCCTCCTCTCTGACTCCTCATCCTGCTTAGCAGGTTCAAACTCACTTTGAGTCTTTTTCAATACTTTTTGTGGAGAAACTGGTGTTGTACAGTCAGGCCCTCAGAGGCAGAAGAGCCCTGTCATGCCCTAAAAGAGGGACTGGCCACCCCAGACCTTCATGCACTGGCCACCCCAGACCTTCATGCACCCAGTGTGACCTGCCAGTCTTTGTCCTCAGCTCTGTCCTCATATCCAGCTCTCCACTGGCCTCATCCCAGCAGGGCTTTGAGATCTCAAGAACAGTCAGAATTTCCAGCCAGGTGAACTTTTCCCGTCTGCTGGAAGTATAAATCTGTGGCCCCATCACGAGACTTGGGATTTTCCAGCTCTGCAGCTAATGCCATAAATTGGCTGAACAACCTTATATGCTCCACTCTATGTCTTCCAGAGTGGGTGCAGAGCCAGCCAGCCCTCCTGGCCAGTCCCCACAGGGTTCAAGCATACCCCCAAAGGCCATCCCTAATCAAATGGACAAGTCTCACCAGGTGCATCACATGTCAGGTGGTTGAAAAGTCACGCCAGGGCCTCTTCCAAGCAGCTTAACCTCAGAAAACACCCTGTGAGAAAGTGCCAGGCAGTGGGGAGGTTCATTTAACAGCTCTATAAAACAAGCTGAGACAACCCCTGCGTGCAGGCTGTGCCTGGGGAGCAAAGTGCTGACTCAGGCATCCTCTCTGCCCCAGGATGCCACTGCTCTGCAAGAAAATGGCCTTGCTGGGCTTCAAAATTAAGCCTTGTGCTTCAAAGCATCCCCACACGACATGCATAGGGATGTCTCCGGGCCCCTCAAGCACATCCCACACCCTAGAGGGTTCATTTGCTGTGGCAAGGTACATCAGCCTTGAATGCCTGAGCTGTTCCATCTCAGAGAGCAGCAAAAACCTGGCTGCTTTGGTGCTAGGCTTGACTTAGCCAGTTGAACCAGCTCCTGGAGCTCAGCCTGACCCTGGGGACAGCACAGGAACTGCACAGCCAGCCCTGGGGGCTGCTTGAGGGGAGAAGACAGCTCCTTGCAAGGACAGCCAGCCCTCTCCTCACACTGTGCTCCGAGCAGCCACACTGATGTCCATGCAGTAGGGGCTTAACCTCTCCCTTAATCCCCCCATCCCACTGCACTGGTACCGACCAACAGGAATTCAATCCAGCCTGCAAATCTCAGTGTGAGCTGAAAAGCTTGGTGCCGCTCTGCTGCCTGCCTCCTGACTGGCCAAGCAGCTTTCCCTGCCCAGGGCTCCTGCCTGGAGGACAGCCTGCTGCTCCAGGGAGCCATGTGATGCTTTGGAAGCTCCTCTGCATTTTTCTGCTGCTCCAAGAGGTCAGTAGCTGAATGGGAATATTTGCTTCTTGCTTAAGGGCTCTGGTGAATCCAGGACGGCCACGTGCCAGCCAGGGCAATTAGTGAGAAGGGTGGAAGGCCTCAGATGTGCTTATCAAGGTGGGAGGTAACTGATGCTCCTGCCTCTGACAACACTTCAGGAGCAATGTTTGAGTGCAAACATGCCTGGATTGAGAGGAGAAGGCAGCACTTGGTATTCTTAATTTTGAAGGCAGATTAATTTTACTGGTTTCCAGCCTAAAAAAGGCCACAAGTGACAGTAAGAGATAAGGGACCTGCAAAGGAACCCTGTCAGGTGCAATGCACAAAACTGATGCCAAATAAAAAAAAAAATATTTGGAAGAGATCACGGGAGCAGGTTTCCCTCCTTTCTCCAGGGGAGAGGGGTGGGACAGCATGAGATTCTATGGGACTTGTACCAGTGCAATCCCCTCAGCAAATCCTTTGCCCAGACATTCATGAGGCATCCAAGCAGCTTTGAAGAGCCTTCTCCTGGATGCTGCTCTTCCTTTCTCACAGATCATAGATGACAGGGAGTTGAATGGGACCCATAAGGACCATCAAGTCCAACTTCTCCTGCTGGGGCTCAGTTGGGCATGTGAGCTCCACCACAGCCACAGGAGCTTTCTCTCTGTGAGGTCTGCTTGGGTTGAGGGGATCCTAATCCTAAAGCCCTTGGCACAGATGAGGCATCACACCATTGTTTGATGGGCATTGGACCCCACTTGGGAAGGCAGCAGACTGATCCATCTCTTTGATGCACAAACAGCGCTGGCAGAGGGACCACATGCCAGTGTTGGGTTATCCCCAGCTTGGGAGTCACAGGCAAAAGAGAAAAAATTCCCTGGATACTTCTTTATGAATGATAGAAGTTTTTGGAGCTGTTTCCCTGTTATTTTGAAGGAAGTTTGTGTTTCCATTTAGCTCCACTCTGTCTTCTCTGGCAAAGCATCTCGAGATACCTACCTTGGGACTGGGGTTACTGATGGTAAGACCACCCATCACAGCCCCTACCTCTGCCTGAGCCAGGGTGCCAGTGAGGGCTGCAGGTACTTCTTTCACCCATCTCCCAGCATCAGGCAGGCTCTGGAGCAGCTCTACCCGTCTTGGAGACCACAGGTCCGTACAGAGCAAGAGACGTCCCCACCTCCTGCAGAGATCAGTGGTCAAACCCCACTCCTATCCTCAAGCATGCAATGTACTATAACCTCTGTCTCTAGGACTCTGAGGACATATCAGGAGAGTGTCTAAAGTCCTTTCAGAGTTAGAAACCAAGCATGAACAAACTTGAGTTGGATTAGAAATAAACTGCCTTTAATCGCAGATCCCCTATGTGACCTCATGGACCTTTGAATTTGCCCACCAGCAACGTGACAGGGAAAACTGCTGTGCTGTGCTTGAATAAAACCCCTGTCCTCCATTTCCCTTTCCTGTGAACACTAATCCTTCAGCTGGAAATCATTGCCTAAACGTAACAGGTCTATTTTCCTTCCCTGTTCCAGTGTTCCCAGGCCAGCCTGGGAAAGAGGCAGCAGTGGTCCCGGACCACACTTCAGCAGATGCTGTCCCAGTCTCTCAAATATCCCCCCTGCACTCTCCAGCTCAGGATGAAACATCACCAGCATCTCTTAAGTCAAACATGAGGCTGGCTGCTCACCCTGCTGTGCAAAACAGCTGAGCTGGCTTGTGGACAGGGGAGGGATGTAACGTGGGAACGCGCATACGGCTTCAATTTGAAAAGTGGCTAAAAATAGCTCCATGAGGCTCCCACATCCACTGAGCCTCTCCAGCAAGAGATCAATCTTTGCCAGAGAGTCCTGTAAAAGTTTTTCTCCTCTATTTTCATCTTGCTCTTTCTGGAAGCAGCAGAGATGTTAGTTTACACCAGTCTTTTACCTGCCATCGGTAGGTTTCAGCGTTAATCACTGTTACCTGAGGGCATGGCTCACCCTCCCAGAACCACCACTTTGGCTCCAGTCCTGCATCTACCCCATATGAGCAACAACGTGACTTGACAAAGGACATAGTCATCTATTTTTTAAATTTTTTTTTTTGCTTTACCAGATTTTTTGGGGCATGAGTCACTGCAAAAAGCCTCAGCTTGCTGAGCTGCTGTGAGCCAGTCCCACCACACCTCTGGCTGGCTGCTGGGAAAGCTGGGCCTGCCAGCCAAGGCTCCTCCTGCCAGAGCTGGAGGGAAAAAGCTGGAGGTGGCCAGGGTACAGGAGAGCTTTTAAATGGGACCCTGCCCAGGCTCACTGTCACTCTGGTCAGCCTGCTTCCCTAACACAGCACGAGGTCACTTCCTTGCCAAGGTGGCTTATCCTAGGGGCTGTGCTGACTGGTGAGAGGAGAGTGGACACTCTGAGTGGGATATTTTCTCTGGGATGAATCTGGACTTAGGCCAAAAATTGCTGCCCAAGCAGATACAACTCCACACCCAGCTCAGCTTAGCAAATTTTGGGAACCCTGCATGCTGTATTTTCCCACTGCAGTGAGGGGACCTCTTCATCAGTACCTGGCACACCTCTGTGCCTTTGGAGAGGTGATTTTCTTCTCTCACAGAAGCATGCCTTTTATCTCATGCTCTCCCCCTGTTCATTTTGATGCCACATCCCTGAAAGCAAGGGAGGAAAACCCAGGGTCCTGCCAGCTGATTCCACCAACCTCCTCACTGATTTCTCCACCTCGCCTCGACCATTAACCCTGTTATTTCCCAGTGAGCTGAGGAATGGCTATCCCTTGCCCCAGATTTTATTGCAATAAAGATGACTGCCTGCCAGCTGCCACGACACTTGGCATTCCAGCCTTCACAACATTTGGCTCTCCAGCCTCTGCCTCTCCTTAAAAAGCTGAAGCAAAATCTCCCAACTCTGTGCATTGAAACACATGGCTTTGGATGGGTGAGCATCTTGCCAAGCTGGCTGGAGGGATTCACTCAGCTTGGCACTCTGAGTGCAGCCTGTCTCCTGCTCTGGCTGGTCTAGTTGCTTCTTAACGAAACAGGCTCTGACAACATTGTTTAATAAGGAGCCACTTTGCCTCCGGGGATGGGAGAGAGAAATATGGTGCCTTGACATGTGAAAGGCAAATCCCGTTTGCTCCAAAACCGTTTGTTGGAGTAAGAGGGAAGCTTGAGGAAATGGTTTTGACTCTGAATGGATGTAGTACTTGGGCTGCCTGACTCTGCCATCCCCGTCCCACCCGTCCCAGGAGTGCTCAGGGGCTTCAGTGAGGCTGGTGGTGTGCTCTGACCTGATGATGAAGGCTCCTCTGGCTTCCAGGAGTTTCCGCTCGCTGCTGAAGCGCTTGAGCAGGTTGATCATGAACTTGTAGAAGTAGGAGTTCATGGTAGGGGTGGAGGGTGAGCACTCCAGGCCTTTTGTACCTGGGGAGGCAAGGGGAGAGCAAATTAGAGCTGCCAGGGCCTTGCTGCCAAAGCCTTATGAGAGAGCAGACACCCTTGGTCACATGGTCACAGCACTGAGATGACAAGGGCAGGGGCATGCAAAGATTTTCAAGCCTCAGATAACCACATCTGGTTGGTTCAAGCAGAGCCAGCCCTTTCCTAGCTCTCTCCAGCCCAAGGGAAAGCATCCTATGGTGGTCACAACACTGGAAGCAGCACCTGGGGTTAAAATGGGAATTTTGGGAGTTCATCTCAGAGCTCTTCAGCTTCAGTAGCTGCTAGAAGGAGTGCCTGAGGCTCTAAATTGAGCCAATCTCATCTCCTCAGATATGGCATGTACACTCATCCCAAAACCACCAGATTGCTGGTGAGTTGAAGAGCCTGCAATCCAACCCCATAAGGCACAGATGCCCCGAGCCCAGTGTGCATGCAGTGGCAGACACACACATTCAGCCCTGAGCCATGGCACACACACTGGTTTACACTCGGTGATGTCATTTTCCCTGAGTAGGAGCCACTTGGTACAAGTGTCATATACAATGTGCCCCAGGGCTACCATAAAGTACTGGTCAAACCACAGCAGAGCTCCAGGCTTAGGGATTCTCCTGGCCTGAGACTCTTGGCAGGGAAAGGGGCAGCTGCCAGCTCAGGGAAATATCCCCTCCAAACAAAAGAGCAGGGAGCTGGCAGGTAAAGATTGCTTTTCCCACAGTGAAACCCCAGGGGAGATGGTTTATTTAGCAGGACAGCGCTCAAAGCAAATGTTTGGAGAGAGCGTTTCAAAGGCGACTCTGCAAAAAGGGGAGCTCTCTTCCTTAATTTCTCCTTCAGAAAGGCCACATCTAACTGTGGTAAGGAGGGAAGCCAGCACACACGAGCACCCCAAGGCTGCTCTCCACACACTATTTCCATCAGAAAACCAAAGGAAACCTGAGCAGTTTGATTTATGGATGTTGTCTGCTTCCATGGACACTCAGCGGAGCACGGAGCAGCCAATTAAAGATGTAATTAAGCTGCCAAAGCCCAGGAAAGCTGATGGAAAAGCTGCTGGTCTGTTTTCTATCCTGCCTCTCCCAATGATACACAGGAGATACACGCAGGGCAGCTTCCCCAGGTTTGGATTTAACATCTAAGAGAACATACAGAGCCAAAAAAAAGGAAAATTAAATACAAGGTCATCCTGACCAGAACCCGGTGTCCCCTTCCCACTGGAGCTGTGTGTTCACCCACCCCTTGGTATATCTGTAACCCCAAACCAGGCTTTGAAGCAGGCAGCTCCCTGAGCACAAGTGTTCACCATCGCATCATGTTTCCCCTCAGCTGCAGGGAAGATGATCTGGGCAAAAGAAAAAAAAAAAAGGGATCCAGCCGAGCCTATGTGCTCCAAAACAAAGGTGTGTTTGTTCCAAGGCAGGGAGCACCCGGTGTGAAAATGCAGCCATGCCCCACGTGTCGTCACTACAGCTGCTCAGCACTGCTCTAAAGGGAGCAGAGACACGGTCTGGAGGTGACATGGGGCAGATCTGCCTTCCCACTGTGCCTGCTGCAGCTCAGCCTGAAACATCCCAGCACAGCCTGGGAAGGCAGGTGAACACCAGGCAGAAACTGTCTTTCAAAGCTGCAAAGTGGCATTTTTGTCCATTTTCTCAGCAACTCTGAGACATCCAAACCTGGTTGTGCTGCAACACGAGCTAGCAGCAAGGACATCCCACCTTCACTGCCACCAGCTAACAATGCTCCAGTGCTGTAGCTTGTCTGGGGGAAGGTCTCATCTTGGAGTTTCTCTTTTCTCAAGACCCCAAAAATAGTCTCTCTGAGCCCCACAGCAGCATCAATGGCACAGTGTTCCCTCCACAAAGCAAAGCCAACTTTCAGCTCATTGTCATTTTGCACGTCTTCCAGCCAAACATTACATATCCTAAAACACATCCCAAAGGAAAAACAGGAGGAGGCAGCAATTTTTCTCCTCCCTGACAGGACCAGCACTTCTGCTGTGCACAGGACAAAGCTGTATGGAGCTGTGTGGCTGTAAGACAGACCAGCCACAAGCACCTTCAGATATGTGCTCTGAAGTGGTGCAGCATCTCCTGCATCTCCAGCTGGAGACTGGGAATGACCCGCTGGAGTCTGAGTATCCCAAAGTCAGAACTGCTCAGCTGAGTATCCAAAAGTCAGAACTGCCTTGGGGATGAGATCCCAGCTAGTCTGCAGGACCTTCAGTACTGCTGTTGTCTTCCATCAACTGGTTCCTGAACCTTGGACCCTTCTGCCCAGCCTGCATGCAAGGAAGGACTGGGATACAAAGATTGTGAAAACAAGTCTGTGCCCTGTTTTTCCTAAAAGAAAGCATGTGAGAATGCCTATTCCAGGGAGCCTTTTCACCATCCTTTGCCTCTGGGAGCACTGAGACTGAACTCCAGAGGGATCATTTCTCCATCCTTTGCCCATGCACAGGAGCTATGCCTGCATGTTCCTAAAGAAAGTTTCCACTGTGACACACCATGCCAGAGCAGCCTTGCCAGTGCTCTCTTAGGGCTAATGCTGGGAGTGAGAAACCAGGGTGTCAGAGTCTGCCAGGCTGTAAAAGGCTCAACCAAACCTCAGATGGAGCTTAAACAGGCAATACTTCTTCCAAGCAGGCAAAGCAGTTCTTTTCCAAAGCCTCCCAATCCTCCAAACTTCCCGTTTGCTCTGTTTACAGGATGTCTAGGAAGTGGCTGGCACCTTGTGTGCCATGGTGTAACCCTTCCTGGCGTAGCCCAGAGCTCAGCTCGCTGCCCTGAGGGTTACAGCTCAGCACAGTGGCATTCCCAGCCCGACAGAACTGTAGGAGCAGCTTGTCAAGTGTTTTCTCTGAAGCACGAGAGACAAGCAGGAAGAAGTGTTAAGAAAACTGTGGCATAATTAATTGAAGCTTGCACCTCTCCCCCTTTCCCTGAAGCAAAAGACTTTGCAGATCCGTAACCTGCCAGATCTGCTGTTAACGTAGCTGGGGCTGGTGGCACGTCACAGCTCTGCTTTTTTTTTTTAATCTGGCGTGGAGGAGGGAGCTGGAAGAAGAAAGATCCATGCTTAGAGCAATGATGAAACTCAGTCCAGACATCCACAAGAATAGGAACAAATGGGAATTTTGGGCTCAGAGGAACATCAGAGCAGTGAAACATGACAAAAGGCATGTGGGAATTGCAGCTATATGGCCACAGTGAGTCCACATGAGCCTGGGTCCTTATAATTGAATCACAGAAGGGATCTTAAAACTCATCTAGTTCAAATCCCTCTGCAATGGGCAGGGACACCTTCCACTAGACCAGGTTGCTCAGAGCTCCATCCAATCTGGCCTTGAACACTCACAGGGATGGGGCAGCCACATGTTCTCTTGACAACCTGTGCCAGTAACTCATCACCCTCACAATGAAGAACTTCTTTCTAATAGCTAAACTAAACATATTCTGTCAGATTCACACCATTATCCCTTGTCCTATCAACGGCTACAGCAACCTTCTGCATCCCAGCATGCCAGGCTAACAAATCCTTTCCCCAGATTCCCTTCACAGACTGGGGTAGAGCCAGGGACACAAGCAGGC
Organism: Zonotrichia albicollis; assembly: GCF_047830755.1. Classification (NCBI taxonomy): domain Eukaryota; kingdom Metazoa; phylum Chordata; class Aves; order Passeriformes; family Passerellidae; genus Zonotrichia; species Zonotrichia albicollis. The sequence goes on along the minus strand of NC_133831.1, from coordinate 7,948,453 downwards.
TTCTTGGATCATCTAAGTCAATACCAACATCTGTTCCCCCAGCCATGAGTGCCAGCTTGAGCGGAGCACAGCGAATGTCTGCAAACCCCCAGTGCATCCCTGAGCGCTCACCAGCAGCTCACGCTGTTCCCATCGCCTGCGTGGCCACACTATAAATCAACCGAGACAGGCAATTAGGGATCTATATTAAGGCCCTTATAAATATATATTGTACATCACCCTGGAACATTCAGGCTGTCTGGCTGCTTGATGGGCTGAGCTGTGTCGAGACCTACAGTATCCAAAGTGTCCCCACATTGCTCCGGGTGAGCCTGGCAGACTCTGAAACTAACTCGGATTTTCCTATCTCAGCCACAAAGTTCTGAACTTCACCCTGGCATAAAACATAACTTCTATTAATTTACTATAATTGGTTTCAAACTAGTCTTAATTAAAACCAGTGTGGACTTGCTTAACTCCATTGAAACCAAATTGAAATAAGATTGGAGCAGAATTGATTCCTTTCCGAAGTGAGCTAAAGCTGGGTAAGCTGGTTAAAGAGTATCCACAAGGGTATTTGCGGTGGTTTAGCTAAAATGATTTACCGCAATCTCTAATTGAAGCAATTTCAGCTCGGATATAGGCAGGGGAAGCTAAGAGTTGGCGAGGCCAAGCATCCTTCCCACCCGAGCGCTTTCCCCAAGGCATCATGTTTCCAGCTCAGCCCAGAGAATGATCTCCTCCAGCTCTTCTGGGAGCACCAGGGATAAACGCGGCGGCAGCCGGAGCTGGTCCGCGAGCCCTGAGCCGGCCCGAGCGCCAGCGGCGTGGGAGTCGGCACTGCCAGATGGTGCTGGGCGAAACCCCGGGCAGCAACGTGGGAATCTGTGCAGTGTCTCCCCCGGCAGCCTTCCCCAGGATGTTTTGAATTTTAGCTTTTGCAAACACGGAGTGGCGAAGCCTCGCGGAGCAAGATAAAAATAGAGCCGTAAAAAAGGCAAATCCTCCCCTCCTCCTCCCAGAAAGCCGGCGCAGGGCGTAGCTGGAAACAGATGTGAACATGTCGGCAGCTCAGCTGGGCTCTGGAAAACCTCCACTCTCCCCTTTCCAGAGCACAGGATGCTGCTGACGAAACAAACCCACCAAAAATCTGGATTGTACAGCCAGGGGCTGTGCTCAGCCTGGTTTTGCTTGGACACACATGATATTTCTCCCCTACCTACCTGGCTAAAGAGCCATGGGTTTGTAATTCCTGACTTCAACATCTCAACAAAAAGGGGTCCCAAAATGGTTGGGGTACATATATTGATGCCAAATGAGGCTTTTGCTGCTCCGTGCTCTCCCCCACCTTATGCAGGGTCTGTGTTCATGGCTGCCTTGGAGGAAGGCAGCAGGCAATGATAATCCTGATGGTTTTCCCAGTAAGGTTAGCAGTTCACTACGGCCCCATTTTTCTTTGCTAAGGTAAATCAATAAGCAAAAACGCAGCAAGGGTATAGCTCAGCCATTGCTCAGGAGCACAAAGCACCCAGCAGAGATCCAAACCAGGAATGGATAAGTTTCAAGGTGAGCTTAATAGTGGGCTGAAGCTCCTGCATGGAAAGGTAAAGTATACAGAACGCAACCTGAAGACATGAGCAGCAATCGGGTTTGCCAGGCCCTTTTCCTACCAATACTCATTTTGCTAGTTTGTTTTTCACCTCATTCCTCACCTCACCCTACAAATTCCTCATAACATCATTGGGAAACTGAGGCAGCCCAGCAAAGTAACTCCAAAGAAGGCTTGGCTATGACTGATTTATCTACACCATCAACTTCTCCTTTGTCCACCACTACAAATCAGTAATCCCAGCTGTTATTTGGGAATCCCCAGGCTTTCTGGCTGACTGTATGCTGTGACCATCTCAGGAGGGATGGATACCTGGAGGCACGCCAGGCGAGTTAACACTACATCTGGATGGTCTCTCCTGGGGCTTTCCAAGGCATCCCAGCTCCTCTATTACACTGCATCCAAGAAAACAAACAGATCAGCCCTTCTTTCAAATTCCTCTCCTCCTCAAGAAGCACAAGAGTGTTTCTGACAATCAACACTCCTGAACAGCTTCATGCCAGTAGGAAAAGAGATGCCACAGACACCAAACATCAGAAGCCAGACTGCTGAATTTGGAGCACTCAGGACAGCCTTCTTTTCTCCTGCCTGCTTGGCTCCTCTGCTCCCTGCTGTCACACTCCTGATTCTACAAAAACTGTTGGAAACTGGCTCCTTCAAGAGCAAGTGGTTAATGGTGTGATGTCATCTGCCTCACTGCCTTTTGTGGGGAGGATGAGTAAGGAAGGGTTTCACTTTTTTCCTTCTCTGACACTGGAAATAGCAGTTTAGCAGATCTGAGCCATCTGACAAGAAGTCACCTTCTCTTTTCTACGTTTCATGGACCTCCTGCACACTGCAGACTCTCACCTGATTCTTGCAGAGGCTGCCCTAACATTTTACAGACTGTCTGGAGGTGGGACCTTGTCATACGCTGCCACCTCTGCAGACCTACAACGACACCATTGAAGCAATAGACAACAAAAAGGGAGTGGTTTAGCTCACTGAGAATAAAGATGTGTCCCAAAGATGTGTCAAAAGCAAACTCCTAACAGAGAATATCTCCACTCCGGAATGCTGCATGTTCTCCAGGGGGGATACAGCAGGACTAAACTCAAGAGACTACATTTCTGAGGGACTTCTAACAGTCTCCTCCAGAGTAACCCACTGACTGTGTGGGATATCCATGGTCTGCCAGGGGAAACCAGTGACCTCAGGCACATTAGTGACTCCACATATGGAATCAGACTCCCAGCAAACATCCTATAGTGTGAGGTGCTCAGAGGGTGCAGCACTGTCCCCACCACCTCCGGCAGGAAGCCAGGCAGGAGAGACCGGACCAAGCTGGAGAGGAAACAAAGGGCTGTAACTGTTTCACCTTACAAAGCTGTGCAGAAAGGAAGGAAGAGATGTGTGCAAGAGTTACCCTGTGCAAGGCAGCAGCTGGTCTGGCATCCTTTTGGAATGAGCTTTTGTCTCTTGTGCAGAGCAGAACTGTAGATGAGGCTGGAGGGCTTCCACCTACGGTATCATGGAATGGTTTGGGTTGGAAGGGACATTTAAAGGCCATTTAGTCCAACCCCCTTGCCATGGGCAGGGACCCCTCCCACTAGACCAGGCTGCTCAGAGCCCCATCCAACCTGGCCTTGAACACTTCCAGGGATGGCACTTCACATCTCTGGGCAATCTCTTCCAGTGCTTTACCATCCTCACAGTGAAGATTTTCCTCCTAATACTTAATCTAAAATTACTCTCTCTCAGCTTGAAGCCATTCCCCCATGTCTTGTCACTCCATGCCTTGTCCAAAGTCCCTGTCCAGTTTTTCTGGAGCCCTTTCAGGCATTGGAAGAGGCTCTAAGGTCTCCCTGGAACTTTCTCCAGGCTGAACAACCTCAACTCCCAGTCTGTCTCCTCAGCAGAGGTGCTCCAGCCTCTGATTATCTCTGTGATCTCCTCTGGGCTTGCTATGACAGCTCCTTGTCCTTCCTGTGCTGAGGGCCCCCAATGTGGTTGCAGTCTTCCAGATGGGGTCTCACCAGAGTGGAGTAAAGGCACAGAATCACCTTCCTTGACCTGCTCACTTCGGTGACAATCAGTCTCAGGTCATCTGCTACTTGTCTCAACTTTCCATGGTTGGAAAAGACACTCCCAAAGCAAAGCAGGCACTGGATTCCCATTGTACTGACCAGACTGGCATTTGCACAATCACTCCAAAAACTGGGAAGCTCTTGGGCACAGCCCTGCAGCCCTTGTCCCTGGAAAAGTGGGCAGAAGGTACCAGGGTGACACTCCTGGAGGCCAAACCAGCCACCCTCTCCCAGGGCAGCTGGAGCAGGTCAGGAGGAGTGCTGGGTCTCCCCAGCAGTGCTGAGCTGAGCTGGCCCCAGTTCATTGTGCTTGGAGAAGGCGTCGAGGGCAGCTGACCTTACGTAACCGGAGAACAAAGCGGCTAAATAAAAACTGGAGCTGGGAACGGGCTGCGGAAGTGGGACACGGCTTTCCTGACTAATCAACCAGCATCTGAAGGAAACCAAACTCAATGGCAGGGAAACAACTGCATAAACACATCCCGAGGGAAGAAAGGGAGAGAGAGGAAATGCGGGGAAGACCGTGGGGGCACTGGCCCCTTCCACCTCCACTCCTGCCCTTACTGCTTGGCTAGCAAATCCTGGAGCACCAGGACAGAGAGCACAGCAGGAAATCTGCCACGAGCTCAAGGATTTCAAAGGGTGACCCTGCTTGTTTACCTGCAAAGCCACCAACTTCACATTTGGAAGGGCCTCTGGGATAGCAGAGGATTTGGGCTGGGATAGCTCAGCAGCTCTCCTCCCACTGCTGGCTTCAATGAGAATTCAGTCTGAAGTGGATGAAGGGAATGGAGAGATTTAACCCTGGGGAGAAGTGGTAGGACCCTGCAGCACCCACTCTAATGAGGAAACAGCATCCATCCTACTGCCAATACAGCACTGTCTGAACCACAGCAGGGAACAATCCCATATATCCCAGTACAAAACCAGTGACTCCAGAAAGGGGTACACCCTCTCTCTGTTGCCAGCACTTCATGATTTTTGCCTGGGAATGGCAGAGTTTTGGCTCACTTGCTCTCACCCTCCAGGACCATGCTCAGACATGGGGATTTCCACTGGCCACTGTCCTGCTCCAAAAAGTTCTCCCTTCAAGCAATCCTCTGGCAAAAGGAGTATTTTTCAGGAGCCTCTGGTTTTCCAGGCATAATCCAGGAAGATCCTGGCCCAGCTCTGACCCTCAATTTCCCTGGGGGAACTCCCCAGCAGCCTATCCGGTCTCATCCTTGGGTGGTCAAAGCCAGACAGGACTGGGGCCATGATAAATGCCCAAGGCCAATGAACCAGCTCCTTTTCCCCCTTCCCAAAAACATCTGCCTTTGGTTAAAAGCCAATGACCCTGCAAAGCTCAGCTCCAAATAAATTCTTAAGGAACAATTTTCTGGTGCATTATAGGGAACAGGAAAATAGGTGAGGAAGCCAGAGCCCAGCAGGACCTGTGTGGGGGCAAGGTGTCCCACCCTGGGGCAACGGGAGCTCTGGCTGCAGCAGATCTACTCCAGGAGGGGAGAGCCAGACTCTTTGTAAAGGTTACACTTGAGTAAGTGAAGCCAAGCTGCTCTTCCAGATAGCTAACAGGGGCCACGGCAGCCGTTAGGATCCACGCCATCCAGCCTGCTATTTTTAGATCCTCCAGAAGGAAGGAAACCTCAGACAACCATCAGTGCGAGCTGAACTGCAGCTCCTCAGCTGCTTGGCCAGCGCTGCAGGAGCTGCTCCACCCAGGCAGGCTCACTTCTGACAGAGGGAGGATGGATGGGACTTGCAGAAAGCTCAGGGAGGTCACCAGCTCTGCAGCCCTCACCTCTCCATTGCAGAGATAAAGCTGCCAGCAGGAAACAGGTAGATCCACAAAAAAAAAATCCCACCCTGAACAGCCAAAGACCCGAGCTGGTTGCTGGTGCAGTGATTTATAAGACCAAGGAGGGGTGAGTGATCCAGGATGTTCAGAGAAAAAAAAGCCTGGGGATGAGAAAGCAAAGCCTCTCACTCTGGTGGTGATTTTGCAAGGCCCTGTGGCTGCATCCTCTGCAGGGAGAGGCAGCCTTAGCTCAGAGCTCGGGTTGCAATCCAAAGCTCACATGAAACGTGCTTTTGGCTGGGACGACCTGGCCTGGGGAGTACAACAGGGAGGCCCTTAAATAGCAGCAGAGGAGGAGAAGGAGAAGCCAAGCAACTGTAAAGCATGAACCACAGACAAGGGAAGGTGAAAAAAATTTCCCTGTGTGCAGGATAATTAATGAAAGGTTATTTTTTTTTAATCTCTCAAGTCCCCAGAAAATAGGATCGTCCCTCTTCATCTCTCTCCTGAGGTTTTGCCAGGCACTCAGAGCAACATAACAGTTCATAGCCAATGTGGGCAGCCTGGCACAGGGATCCCTCTGCAGATCTATGGATGTTTTGGAGATCTGGGATTGCAGCCAGCATCTCATCCTGCACTGATTCTAGGGCTCTGAGGGCTTTTACAAGGAGAAAAGAGGCTGGAGCCCAAGGTCCCATAAAAAACAGGACAACAATGACATCTCTCCACACTGGCCTCTGGGGCATCCTGCTGCTAAACTGAGCCCTAAATCCCCAAAACACAAACTAGGGGAAAAAGCAGCAAAAATAAAAGCAGCACCCTGGTCTGTGCCATGGCAGACTCGATTCCCAAACTATGCTGGGCGGGGATGAAGACATTGATTTATTACTGTAAAATAAGCTTCTCCTTTTGCCTGAGCAAACCTGACTGGTGCCATGGAAGATGGGGAGAGCCCAGGAGCAGGGAGGCACGGAGCTGTGGCACAGGGGCACTCACTGGAGGAGCTCAGCTGGCCAGGCCTGGCTGGGACATGCAGCTCCACGGGGCCAGGTCGCACGTCGGAGCCATCGGGGGGACCGTGCCCCTCCTCTGTCTGTCCTGCTGGGGAAGAAGCAATCTCAGCCAGCAGCTCCAGGTCCTTCAGGATAACCTGTGGAGAGAGGGATGGTGCAGGGTGAGCTTTCCTTTCCAAATCCACACACAGAGAGGGTGAGGTGGGAAGCAAACACCAAATCCCAGCACACTGAGAAAGGTACAGTAAAAGAGGGCTACCTACAAAATTCCAAGTGGAAATTTCAAATGTTTGCAGAGGGGATGGGGAAGGAAAGACAAAAGAGGAAAAAAAACCAGTTTCTGCTCCGAGAGTCCCAAGGAAGAATATGAAATCAAACCAAATTTACACAATCAGGAATGGGCTTGCTTTCCCCTTGTCCCACTTTGTGGAAATCTGGGATTTGTGTTCCTTTCATACCCTCAGATTTAGGACAATTCCAGGAAGAGCACAGGGATGTTCTGGGGGCACATACCAGCCAGCTCCCCTCTGCAAGGCAGCATCCCAGGGAAGGCTCAGCTCAGGATGTCAAGCCAGACCTGCCATTCAGATTTCATAGCTCTTTCTTTCCAGAAGTCACCAAATCAGTCTATATATAGCACTTCTGGAGAAGTTATTACTGGGTGGGTTTTTTATTCCATCCCCAACCCTTCTCATGTCTCAGGCTATTTTGGGTCCCCCTTCATTCAAATGTCCTTGGGTTGAGATGTTTCATGAGCTGTCCCTGATGCTCTAAGTGCAGCAGGGCTGTGCAGAGCAAAAAGGCTGCCAAAAAGGGTCAACTGCCACGTTTACTCCTCAACATCTGGCACAGCACATCCCAACCACCCTTTGCCCACCAGCACAGTATCCCAGGCTTTCCCTGTGCTCTCACAATGCATCTTTCTGAAGAGCTGCAGCTATATAGGAGTTCTAGTTTCTGAGATAACATAGAAAACCCCTACTCTTGGGAAAACAAAAAGCCAATTATGGTTGTTTTTTTTTTTTTATCATGCTGGAAAATACAACCCCTTAAAATCAGAAAGAGGAGCTCCTCGGTTTTTCTTTTGCACAGATATCTTAAGCTGAGTGCGTTTTTGGAGCTTTTTTTTTTGTAACTAAGGCTGATTTTCAAGCCCCCAGCAGCCTCAGAGCAGGCAGTGTGGTGTAGAGGCTGTGTATGGTATAGAGGCAGTGGTGAGGAAGCAGCCTGCCACAAGCACCACAAGGCTCCAGCACGCTTGGGAAGATGCTGTGCCTATAAACATGATTAAGTCTCAACCCACAGCTCCCAAAGGCAGGAAAAAAAAAAAAAAAAAAAAAAAAAAGACAGCAACTTGTACTGCTGTCCGTGAAGAATACAGCAATACAGCACCTCTGTGATGCTGTCAAGGCTGGGAGCTCACTGCCAGCGTGGGAGGACCCTGCCATCACCAGCCTTCATCCTCTTCCAGGGAGAGGAGTCTGTGGTCCCTGGCAGAGGGCAGACCTTGGTCCTCCCTCCCTGCTGGATTTCAAGCACCTGTGGCTCAGACAGAGATGCTGGCTGTGTTTAGTTTCGAGTGGAGGATGTCCCTGAGCAGAGCTCAGGACGCCAGCTCTCCTGAAGCTCTGTGTAGGTTCTCTAGTGGCTCATCATGTGACTCAGCTGAACTTGCAGCCTTTGAACAGGCACCAGCTTGGTTCTCAGGCTCTCACAATGGGGAAATAACACCCATAAAGGCTTCCAAGTCATGTTGGCTGGAACTGGCAAAGGGACTCAGGGCTTGGCTACGAGGGCTGGCAGTCAGGCAAGAGCCAGGATTCTTATTCATGTGGTGCATTTTGCCAAACCCAACACAACCAGGAGCTGAGGCACTGTGTAGCTGATGTACAGCATGACCTGGCCACTCATGACTGCCTTCCTGCTGCGCTCACGGCTGCCCTGGTGCCCCCACCCAACCACATCATCCAGCTGCGTTTTTACCAGCAACTCTGACAGCTTGAGGAAACACGACCAAGCCCCCAGGCCAGGCAAGAAACAACCCTGCTGCATCCCAAAGCTTTCAAAGTCATGCCTTGAGGTCAGATCCTTAATCCAGCCTCTCAGGGCTGTGTCAAGAGTCCCATCTCTGAGATCCTGCTTGGGTTCAGGATGCTTTGGCCAGGGTAGCCAGGGCAGCAGAGACCAGCACCACTGGAGGGTATCCAAGGAGTGCACAGCTTTGGAGAGGTTAAGGAATATCCCCCCTGAGGCAGGTTACAGGCAGGAGGTGGAAAAAGCAGCATAGGCTGAATTCTGCCACTGAAAAACATGGAGGAAGTAACAATCAGGAGGGATCAGTACTTGAGCACTGGGAGGAAGAGCAGGCAGCAAAGAGCTGGGGTTTTCCAGCCGTGGGAAAGAGGCAGGAAGCTCCAGCTCCCGCTGATTCTTCCCGCACGCTCTGGAGAGGGTTCCCAGCTGGGGACAGAGGAAAGGCAGGAGTGCTTGGTATGCACTGCACATCGCTGTGCTGAGCAGAGCTGGAGCTGGCTGGCTTTGTGCGAGCCAGGAGGCTGCAAGAAAGCAATATCCTGCCATTGCCATGGCAACGGCCGGCTGCGCCAGGAGCCAGCCGGGCCCATCCCTCAGGAGCCCCGCGGCCCTCGGACCCACAGCGCTGGAGCTGAGGGCAGAGCCCAGCCCAGCTGCCAGGCAAAGGTGTGATCCTGACAGCCACCCGCAGGATCAGCCCCCAGGAGCGTTTTCTGATCCCAAGGGGATTTCTGGGAAGGTTTCCCAGTGGGGATGAGACATAGGACAGTGTGCCCTGCTGAGGGCAAACGTGTGCCTGGCTAGTGTAAATAGGAAGGAGCAGGAGAAGCAGTGTCATGATGGATGGGGAGACCTGTCCAATGTCTCGAGCCATTCCCAGCACAGGGATGAAGAGCAGCATGGAAGAGGATGAGCTCTGGGTGGCCAGGGAATGAGAAGCAGGTTTCCAGACAGTTATAAATAAGCAGCTATTTCTCCTCTCTGAGAATAGGCAAGATTTCTCCCTGCGTTGCCTCCAGAGCACAGATTTTGAGGGCACACACAACTGTCAGCTTCTCCAGATCTAGGTCAGGTTAATTTGCTGCTTGTTCTGGTTGAATGGAGCTGAGAGCAGCTCTGCTGGCAGTGGCATGGGGGGAAGCAGCCCCTGGATGGGGTGTGCTGGGTGGGATGCACCTCCCTGTGCGTGCAAAGCAGTGCCTGGAAGATGGAGGGGCATTTGCCTCTTGTCAGAACCCTGGGCTGGTCCCAGCCCAAAGCAGAGGAAGGGGAGGGGACCCCAAATGTGCTGCAGACCCCTGGGAGTGAGACTTAGCATCCCACAGCACATGATGACTACTAGGACACCAGAGCAGGCTGCAGCAGCAGCTCCTGTGACACATGCAGTGGGAGGGTAAGACTGGCTTCTCAAGGTGCTGTCCTTGCTGGTATTTACAGATAAGCTGTGAAAAACAGGAATAAATTAAAATGCCTGTGTGCATCAGGGAGATGCTCCTGGATGGCCTTGGATGTCCTAGTGGACATCTAATATTCCCTGGGCAATGAAATGGGGCACTCTAGATCAGGTTATTCTTGCCAAGGAGAAGATGGGAATTCAGCTGAAGCAAGATACTACCAAGACAGAAAACAAGAACATGAAGGGCTGCAAAGCACTTCAAAGAGGCCCAAAAATGGAAACCTCCATGGCATTTCCAGGATGGGCAATGCAGGTGGTGGAGAGACCCAGTAGGAATAAGGAAAAGCCAAGGATGCTGCTGGGTGCTTTCTCCTTCTCCACAACATAAATGTAGCCCCATTTGTTTTATATTTTTCCTCCTTCCAATGCTTTTAGCTGTAGCCAGGGAAGGAGGCAGCATGGGCAGGCAGTCCTGGAGCCAGGAGCAGCCAGGAGCAAGGCTGGCTGAGCCCCAGACACACACAGTGTGAAAAGCAAACTTGCATCCCCCCTGCCTCCAGCTTTAAAGGCAGAAAAAGAAAAGAAAGCCCATCATTAATCTTCCCACACCAATTTAACCAAACCTCTTTTTAGGTCCCCAACACAGCAACTTTTATCCTCTGATCTTGCCAAGATCTACTTTTTTTGCCTTCCCAGGAGAGGATGGGGATCAGAGGGAAGGCAGAAGGCCTGGGGGCTTCTCCTCTCCTCCCCAGGGCAAACCCTGCCAGGTCACACTGACACATGCTCACAGCACCAGCAAATACAACTGGCAGTGGGGGAAGGCCCTTGGTAACAGAGCTACAGCCATCCCAAACCAAGCTGAAACCTGAAAACTCCCTGCCCACCCTCCTGATTTTGTAAATCCCCCACTGTCCCTGCTGCTGGGGGTGTGAGGGCCAGGCCTGCAGCACCCAACACTGTCACAGCTCAGAGCACCCCTTTAAATGTGTTTAATTAGCACACATGGGAGCTCTACATGCCACCTGATGCCAGTCAGGGCAGGATGCCAAGGAGATATTTCATAGAATCATAGAATCCCAGAATATGCTGAGTTGGAAGAGACCCACAAGGATCATCGAGTCATGGAATCCTTAAGGTTGAAAAAAAAAATCTCTAAGATCACGGAGTCCAACCGCCATGCTCACAACCAAACCATGTCCAAGTGCCACGAGTGCTATTTCTTCATGCATTGAGGGCAGGGAAGGATGCAACACAGGTCCAGCTGGTGGATGGGGCTGGGAAAGCCCTGGAGTATCCCATCAGGCCATGCTGTGGGAGGCTGGATGCCTGCAAACCCTTTAAACTCAACACCCACAGTCCCAGAGCTCATGACAGGCAAAGGGCTCGCTTTTATTTGCTGTCTCCCACCCACCACCTCCCTCTGCACACAGGGAACCAGGCACCCAAAGGCCAGCTCACCAAATCTTGCATCCTACATCTCCATCCCATCCTAGACCCTCTCCGAGTCAGCATCCCAGGACAGAGACTGCCTGTCCTGCACGGCAGTCAGGTTTTCTGTGGTTTTAGTCTGCTCCATAACTTCACCCAGGAATGCTACAAGCACCACCTCAAGCCCAGATTGCCAGTTTACCCCAGTTGCTCACTGTACACATAAACTGCATACACATGTGTATATGTAAGTTAGGAAATTGTGGTCTGAAACTGGGGCTAAGCCAAGAAGCTCCCTATGAATCATACTCCCCACAAAGAAACTTCCTATTTCTGCAGGATGCAGCACATAGATCATTGTTAAACCAGGTGGTCCTGAGTCCACTGAGAAAGCATCACCCCACTTCAGCTTACAAGCTGCTTCCACTTATGGCAAACCAGGCTAACTGCATTTTCCACTATCTGACTGGAATTACACACATTTCCTTATACCCCATTTCAGTCCCAAGCTCACCCTCAGGGTCGCTCTCAAGAACCAGTTGCCTCCTTGCTTCAGTACCTCATAGCTTTGAGCCTCCCTCCAGAGAAGCTTTACCACCAAAAAAAGTTTAAATAAAGTCAGGCATACATATATTGCAGTTCTCCTCTTTGCTGTCTTTAGCTTACACCTCTGCTTTGCATCAGCTCACAATATTTCAGCTGTGGCAGGTGAAAGGCCAGGAGCTGGAGGACAATGGCTCTAAATCCAACAGAGCAAAGCTCCAAACCAAGCCACACTAAGACAGCTATTTGCTTTGGCACAAGCCTTTGTTCAGTGTCATTGTACTGGGATTGGGTGCGACAGGAGAAGTTTGCCAGGATTCAGTGTGACAGCAGAGCTCAGAGCAGGGCACAGACCTGGCTTTGAAACCCTGCAGTGCTGCAGTGAGACATGGCAGCAGGACATGCAAAGGAAAAAGATGACTATCAGTATACCACCATCCCAGGGTTTTCTTCTCTTCTAGTTTAATATTGGAAACCCAAGAGGGGGTAGAACATTTCAGCTTCTTGTGGGAAGTTGGCTTGAGGGTCATGCAGAGGTTCAAGTACATCAGAGAACCACATAATGGTTTGGGTTAGAAGGGACCTTTAAAGACCATCTGGTTCCAACCCCCCCTGCCACTGGCAGGGACAACTTTTGCTAGAAAAGGCTGCTCAGAGCCCCATCCAACCTGAACACTTTAATGGATGGGGCAGCCACAGATTCTCTCAGCAACCCGTGCCAGTGTCTCACCATCCTCACATGGAAGAATTTCTTCTTTGTAACTTATCTAAACCTGCCCTCCAAAGTCAGCAGCAGCCAAGGCTTAGTTCACTCTCTCTAGAGAAGGTCACCAACTCTTGAGGAGACTTCTGAAGGAAGTGCTTCTGTACTCAAAGCCTTGCCCAGCCACTGGGCAGGTTTTCATGTTAGCAGAGTTGAGGAAGCCAGAGTCTATCCTGCTTCACATCAGACACCAGCTCCACCTCATGCGTCATTCCTGCATGACTCAGACAAAAGTCCCAGCACAACTTTCAACCCCCAACAAGATGGAGGGGAGCAGATAAGCAAACAGGAACATGTTCAGCCATAAAGAAACCATTTCATTCTGGAGCCGGAAAAACGAAAACAAAGCAAAGAAAGAAACCGAGTGGCGTCACCGCTTTGCAGTTTTCTCAGAGATGCCTCAGCTCCTGTTGTGTTCACTTCAGCTCAGTGCCTGGATCCATTCAGAATCCAGGGACCTGAGAGACTACATCCAAAGCTGCCTTTGCACCTTGAACTTGTAGAAGGAGGCAATTTGAAGAATGTGTCTTCTTTTCAGCAGGGGTGCCTTAAGCCTGCAGGTGGAAAGGTCCCACTCACTGTTCCCAAACAGCATTTCCTAACTTTTCATCCTTCCTAACATCAGTTTTTCAACCAGGGCAGCAAGCAGATAGTGCAGAAAAACCCACTCCCAGCAGGATCCAGTTACGTCTTGTAAGGAAGTTTTCAAGCACATCAAATTTTAAGCAGGGCTTTCATAGATTGCCTTCAAAACCAGGTCTCAAAGGCAGGACAGAACATCTCCCTGTCAGGAAAGCACAGGAAGCAGCATGAGGTGACGCAGTGCAGCAGCACAGCATCTGACAGAGAGGAATCCTGGATCCTGACTTGTCTACATATCAAAGGGAACTGCCTGCTTCAGCTCTGCTCCAACTTCTCTGTGCTGCCTTTGTGAATCTTAACGAGGTCTCTTGACCATTTCTTTACTGGCACAGGAGAATTGGGTAGGAAGGGGAATAGGAGAGATGGCAGAGATGACTCAGGACACTGCAGATGCATCATGAGTTACTGGCCCCTGTTCAGCACAGTGGAGGTGGTGCAACACCCTGTGCTACTTGAATGACAAAAACAGGGGTGAGAACTTAAGGGGCATGGATCTGGCTCCATCCACCATGAGTCTTCCTTTGCTTTGAGCTTGATCATTTATGGCAATGCAGAGAGAGACTGAGAGCAGCTCAGCAAGACAAGACCATAAAAATAAGGTGCCTGAGTACAGTCTTGCAGTCTGATGCACAGACTAGCACTGACCCTCTGAAGCCAGATTGCCCTTTGGTGATGAGCTGGTGACAAACAACTGCTCCAGGGCACATCAGCAGATTGACAGGTAGCCTCCAAACTGTGTACAGGAGCCAGGAGAACTCTAGGCACTACAGAAGGATGCTCAACCTTGCTGGGAATAAAGACGATACTGACATTGCTGCTGAGCAGGTTCCCTTGGGGAGGGCAGTGTCAAAGGATAAAGCACAAAACCCCTCTGAAGATGTGTCCACACCTCATGCTACACCACACAACGTGCACAGCCTTATCTGGAAAGAGGAGGGAGATGCCTCTCATCAGCACTGATGTTTAGCTCACACAGGCACCCATGCTGACCATGTGATCCCCAGGCTGTTATCCAGGAGCTGCTGGGGAGGGGTCACAGCCTGCAGGTGACATGGGACACAAATACTGCACTGGCTAAGCAAGCACCCCACATCCCCCTTCCTAACAGGCACTGACACAGCAGGTCAGTTAGCTCAGAGTGTCCTCATCACTCCTAAGAACGTCCAGCTCAAAACCTCCCTACTATTTCAGTCATTTCTATTTCCTGTGCAGAAAGCAGCAAATCTGGTTGACAGCCAGCTGAGTGGTGGTGTTTAATGGATTGACTCGTCTATGGATTTCCTTACAAAAAAAGAAAAAAAAGCCACCTCCAAACATTTAAATAAATAGAAGCCAGGATTAAATAAATCAGCTTAAAATTACTTTTGAGCCATTCCCAGTTATGTCACATGGAGGAAATGCACCACCAGGGTCCTTTCTTCACTGTTTTTTTCAAATATTAATAAGCAGTGTAATTGCAACATGACTCACAGAGATCTCCTGCCAAGCTGGAGAGACTATCTGCAAGATGCAGGCTTTCTAGAGCGTTGCAAAGGCAGATGTATGCTCGGGGACTCTTTTGGAAAGGTCTGCATTGTAAGCAGCAGGAGATGGAAAATGGCCAGGCAGTTGCTTGCCTTTGCAAGTCATTCCCTTGCTTGCTCATTCCCTTCCCTCCTCTCTTAATGACCCCTCACACATGGGATTTATTGCAGGATTGGGGTTTGGTGCTCTAAGCATGTAATGCACAGAACAGTGTGTGATTTTTATTCCATGAGGAAGGTCTGGGATGAGAAACCAGCCAGGATCATTTGTAGTACTGGGCAAGAGGATCCAGCTGATGGTGGAGGCTCTACCAGTGCCCAGGCCAGCTGTGGGCCATGCTGCTGGCCTCCCACCCAAGCACTGAAATGCTCCAGGGAACAACTTACAGGGGGATGAGACAACACCACCACCAAAACTGAGATGACTGGAACCAGAGAAGAGGGGTGAAGAAGCAAGGCAAGGAAGCAGGAAAATGGTGCAACACCTTGGGAGCTGGGAGATGAAGAGCTCAACAGCAGAGCAAGCTGGCTCAGGTTGCTGCCTGATTATCCTTGCTCACTTCCATGCTGAGTGGTTCCCATCCAACCTGATGCCACTGGGCATCTACTGCAGCCCTGCCAGGCAATGCTGCTGTTGCTGTCCAAGCAGTGGGTGCTGCTTAAATGCCTCATGAATATGGATTTGGCACTGCCAGCTTGGACACAATCCCCCTTGCATCTTTACAGAGTTGTTGGAGAGCACCAGAACTCTCACTCAACAGGGTTCTTACCATGACCCCAGTCCCATGGGTGATGCCCCATCTGCCTTCCCAGGCAGGTAAAAAGGATTCTTAGGAGCTGGCTTTGAAGGATCACCTCTCAAAGATGGAGAACAATGTTTATATATCAGAGAACCCCCAAGACAGCAGAGTTTTCAGCTGGGCAAGTACCTGCAGGCTCTGCATTGAGTCTTCTTCAGTTTGGCCAACAGGGTAAAACCCCTCAGTGCCAAGACTGACCAAGCCTCACAAAATACCTCAGTCCTGCCAAAAAGCCCAAAGCCCAGCTGGATGTGGAGAAGACAGTAAGTTTCCAGGATTTTTGCAGCACCTACCTCATCTGACTCATCTGAGAGGGTCCGCAGCAAGATGGGGAAGAGGCTGTCGGTGTGTCGGAACATCTGGAAGCACAAGGATGGGTGGCATCAGTCCTACAGGCCTGGTCATGCCCAGCCACAGGACACCTGCCCTGTGGGAGGCTGCCAAGAGCTTCACCAGCACTTTCCATCTGAGCTGGAGAGCTCTTCTTCATCAAGCTATGGGGTATCTGGCAGCCAAAGCCTTCTCAGAAAAGGCAGGTGGACACACATTTGCAAAACTACCAAGACAATGACAATTTGCACTGCTGTCAAGGCAATGGAACAGGCTGGGAGCTGACAAACCCAGTTGAATGCTGTGTCCCCAGCTTACCTTCCGAGGAGTCTTGATGTACAAGTGGTAAAGCCACTTCAGGACTGCAATTCTGGTCATCATCCCAATGGATGTATCACTAAGGTGGTAGTCCAGCACCTGAACTATTCCATCCAGGTTCAGGGTCACCTGTACCCTCTCACAGCTGCGTGGAAAGAGAAGAGGCTGGTTCAGCGTGACATCCAACTCATTCTTCCCATGGTGGGGAAGTCTACAACATTCCAGAGGCTGCATCAAACACCTCAGCTCAAATCCTCGCTATATCAGGTTGCTAGTCCAGACAGGCCTTGAACATTTCCAGAAATGGGCCATCCACAACTTCTCTGTGAAAACCATGCCAGTGCCTCACCATTTTGTGAATAAAGAATTTCTTCCTAACATTTAACCTAAATCTCTCCTAGTTCAAAACTGTTCCCCCTTTTCCTATCTACCTATGTAAATAGTCACTCTCCTTTCTTATAAAGCTTTGGAAGCAACAGAAATCTTCAGTGCTTTGAGTGTTACCACTTTTCCCAAAGCAGCTGGTACCTACATGTGGGAAGGCACCACTCTAAATGAAAACAGTATCATGGCTGTGTGAGAAACTGGTCCATAGTGCAGCTGCCAGATTTGGGGCTCAAAGATTAGAGATCCATAAAACACACTTGGAATCCACCCCAAGGCTGACCAGCTCAAACACCTTCAGAGAACATTAACCCTTGTCTACTCAGCTCCAATCTGATGAAGGCATGCATCCAGCTTCCACTGATCCCACTGGGTTAGTCCTGAGAACTGCAGATGGTGCCCTGTCTGGCAGTGAGTTTGGGATGCAGCTCTCTGCTGCAACCCTGCCTTGACACCTTCATCTTGATTCCCAAAAGCCTTCCCAAAAGATCAGGATAACCCTTCATCATAAACAAGGTATGAAAGGAAGTAACTTGCTTAGTTCACCAGGACATTGTCTCTGTTAGAAATGGACAGCTGCTGTAGACTCTTAGCTCTTGGTCCTCCAGTTTTTCACCCTAATAGCTGGAACCTGCACTGGGACAGGTGATCCCAACACAGAAATTGTCATGATACAGCATTTTTATGTGCTGACTGTGATCCTGAAATCTACCTGATGGTTTCCCACCTCCTTGACAGCAAGAATATGAGAAGCACTTGTCACAAGAGACTCATTTAAGGAGAGATAATGCTTAGAATCAAGATGGTTGGAGAAGACCACCAAGGGGAGGCTGCACTCAAGAGCCATGTCACACCCCTCGTACCCAAAGTACTGAATTATTCAAGGCTGGACCAGGCTCTTGCTGATTTTTCCAGCCTGCACAGAGCTGCCATGCATCTTGTTTGATAAGAAATCCTAAGGGGCAGATTTCTCACGGTATAATTTGCAAGTAGAGCTGTGGCTTAATAGGATTTGATCTTGCCCAGGACACACGTTGTAAGGGCGAGACGAGGAGGCTGCAGCCCCTCAGAGCCCTGCGGGGATCTGACTGCTTGATCTGCCTCACGTAACAGATGCTGGGGGCTGCAAATTGCATTTCACTTTGATGTTGGAAACAACAGCCGAGGGCGAAATGCTCAGACACACAGAACTGAGGGGAAGGAGGGATCCAGAGCATGAGGAGTTTGGGAGAGATGTCCAAGGGAACAGCATCCTAGTTCACTTCAGCCAGCCTGAATGAACACTGCATTTGGTTTTCCTACAAAATCATCTCCCACGGCAGCTGCATAGCCTGCCATGCTCCCAGTACAGGGCTTCAGATGGAGAGGAGAATGAAACCTTGACCCAGTAACACCTCCACACCAAATATACATATTGCCTGCACAGGATAGGGAAAAAGAAACCTCAGGGTAATGCATGTTTTTAGAAGCAAGAGGCCAAAAGGACAGCACAGAGAATTGGTGCCTGAAGCTGGGCAGTTTGGAGGTGGCTTCAAAGCTGTAACATCCCACCAGCTCCTGTGAGGTAAGTGGGCAGAATGCAGGGTGCCATGGGTTGCCACAGCACTGCTGTCTGCTGATGCTGGACTTCTAACAGCACAGTAGAATCTTGCTTCTACAAACAATTTCCAATCTGGTTTCTGTCAAAATCACTCGTGAAAACCCCTTTTCCATCACAGCAGTACCTGGGTAGAGCCTGGGTGGCTCAAGGCAAAACCCACCTGAGCAGACCTCAGAGGTGGCTGGGAGCACCAGGCTGACCTGGAGCCAGGCACCCCCAGCCACACTGTGCACCACTGCCCTGTGGCTCTGCTGGGCTCAGCTCCCACTAGGAGGGATTGCAACTGGGAAAAGCTCCTCACCAGCTACCCTCTGTCCACAGCTGCTCAGATAAACCTTTTAGGGGGGTTGCTGGTGGACAAGCAGCTCCTTTACTCAGCACAAAATCCAGGCACCACCATGAAAGGAGAAAGAGGTCTGATGAACATGGGAAATTGGGCTAAGAACCTCTCACCAATCCTCTGGGATAGAGCAGCACCAGACTGTCACGGGCTACCCCCCTTTGCAGGGGTAATGGCAGCAGCTGAGCGCTGCTGCAGCTCCAGAGCAGGGCTGGCAGCTCAGCCTGGCTCTCCCTAATCCCCAGGCAGAGGGAGCAGCAGTGATGGCATTGCATCCATGTGATCCCCTGGGCCTGCCACGCCGCTCCCAGCGCCGGCATCTGCGGCAGGGCAGATGTCAGATGCAATCACTTCCATGTAACCCACTAGCCCAGATTCTCCTGCCGAGGATGAGCCTGGCCCTGGCACCGCCCCCGCTGCTCGCCTGTGACAGTGAGAACAGCTTTCAGGGCAAACTGAGCAATGGTGGGGGCTGTGCCAGGCTCTCACCTCTGAACACTGGGAGTCTTTGCTCAAGATCAGTGGCAGGGCAGAAGACCCATCCCACAGCACATGCCCCCATTTCAGAAAGCACCTTCAGCATGGGGACTGAGCTTACTTTCCACTACATTCAACCCACAGCAATGTTTTTCACTCCATGTCCTTTATCAATTAATTTTCTCACTTCTCCCCTTTCTTCAAGGGCTTCTGCCTTCTCTCTCCTCAGCAGTCACCTTTTCTCTGTCAATGTCTGAGCTGTCATCTTTCCCCTGGCCTCCTGCCTGGTCTAGCTGCTTTCCTGACCCCATTTTCAGACAAGGTTAAGGTCCAGGCCAGGATCTAGCCTTTAGGCAAGCCCAGCAAAATGGCCTTGCCAAGGGTGGAAATATCCAGGTTCTTTCACCGTGGTCCAAGTCACAAGGGCAGCTCTCATACAGGCTGGCAGCTGTGCTGCTCAACAAGCTCGAGCCAGTGGCCAGGAGATAAATAGTTCCTCTCTGCTATTGGTCCCACAAGCTGTCACTTTCTTGTCCTTCATTGCTCTCATTTCAGTGCTCTTGGCTTCCTTCTGCTTACTGCAGTTTCCAAGATCTCCCAGGGAAGTGATGAGGCCAAGGTCTAGGCAGAGGCATCCAGTCCAACAAGCTGGAGATCACTGTGACAAGGGCTGGAGCAGCGTGCCTGGGGTTCTCCTCCAGCTCACCCACCCAAGCATGAAGTGGGAGCAGCAAAGGGAAGCCATCTCCTCACTGCAGGCTGGAGAGCAGGGCCAGGAAGAGCCACCCTGGACCTAAAAGCTGTGCAAAACAAGGTGCTGGAGAATGGATTCCAAGGCAGGCTTGGTGCCTTAGCTCACAGCAAGCCATCATGTTGCTTTCAGCCAACCATCCCCTGGGTGCTGCAGAGCACCCAACACCATTCCTATCCTCCACCAAAGTATTCCCACCTCCAGAGGCTCTTTCAAGATGTATCAGGCTCTGGGCATGGGGGAACAGCAACTTCCAGCATGACACAAGCAGCAGTTATTTTAGCTTTGTAGGAAGCACTAACTACCACATTTAAAAGCCTGCTTTAATTGCAGGCTTGGGCAGTTCAGCCACGTGGCAGCCACTTGCCCCTTCTGCAGAGCAACACATATCTTTACGTGTCCATGTGTTGCTGACCACCACCTAAGGCATGAAGACTTCCTTGCCCCAGGAAGTATCACAAAGGCTCTTCTTGGAGATTTCATGTCCCTTATCTAGTTTGGTGAGGGACTGTGATCCCATCAACTTTGACCCATCATGCAGACAGCCTAACACTGACAGCTTCCAGCTGTGCCCGACCCTCTGCCCAGTAGCACCATCAGGAATTTGTCTCAAACTGTCCAGGTTTTGTTTTGAAACACCAATGCAGTTACAAGAGCCTAAAAAGCACTTTCCAGCTGTTTTGGCCCACTGATGCAGGACAGACATCTGGATCTTCTCCTGTGGCAGCTCAGACCAACGGAAGGAAGCCCGGGCTCTGCTCCAGCAGCCATGCTTCCACCTCCCCTTCCTGATCCAGCCTCACACCAGCTAACACAGCAGCAGCATGCTCAGCCAGGCCATGGGAAGGACCCAGTGCCTTTGAAACACGGTTCTGGTCCACTTCCAGTGACACTTTTTGCAGAAGCTAGAAGTGGGGCCCCCATCTGCATGAGGAACCCCAAAACTCCTCCAGCCCTGCATAGCCAGGCTCTCCCAGCAGCCCCAGATTCTGTCTTGGCATAGACACAGTCTCCATCTCCTAGTGGATGCCACCAGGAAACTCCCCCAAGTAAAGCTGGCAAATACTTGGGAAGAATTTTTAAACACAATTTAGGAGCAAGGGGATTGCGTGTGTCAGTTTGCGGCCACAGGAATGTGCCCAGCATCCATGTGTTGAGCAGTCAGGCCTTGCCATCTTCCAGGATGCCATCTTCCCAGAACATGGCCCTCTGCAGACACCAGGCCATGATCTCCTCTGCCCCCACTGACCAAGGTCCTCCCTCCCCTGCTGCAGCAGCACTGTCCCCCTGCAGCCAGCTGGGGAGGGCAGGGGAAGGGGGCGTGAGAGCTGCATGCCTGGCGCCCGGCCACGCTCCCTCACTGGATCGCTGGGGGAGGGTGGGGGAAAGAACAAAAACAGAAGCAGAGTGACTTCATCTTAAAAGGCAGCTGCAACTTCCTCTGTTTGCAGGCTTTCCAGCTTTTCCCAGCAACACAGCGGCGTCCTGCAGTCCTGCCTTGACACCCAGTGGGCATTCAGCATGCGGCAGCTGCCGCTCCCCGGTGTGAGTTATGGCTGCTGAGGGCCACGGGTGCCAGCTCCCGCCTTCCTCCAGCTCCAGCCAAGCCACACAGCCTGAGCAATGCATGGAGCACCAGGCAGATGTCCAGGGCTCCTGTCAGCCGTGTACAGCCCTCCCCCAATCCCCCGTCAGTCCCCCACAACTGATGCAGTGGTGAAAATTATTCAGGTGCCAACACTGGACCCGCAGAGAGGTCACACAGGGCAGGTAAACCCCATGGTGAAGCCTGGAGTCTCCTGTTGAAAAGGGCAAAGGAGGGCTCAGGAAAAAGTCCCTCTGCAAAGCCAGGTCTCTTAAAGATATGGAGGGTCTTGCCTTCTGTCCTAGATGGTTTTCCCTGGTGGTTGAGTTGCTGACAGAACATTTCAGCTTGACCAGCTGTTTTCCTTCCGGCTCTCAGTGACACTGGGACAAGTCATCCCAGCTCTCCCTGCTTCTGACCCTCTTCAGTTTTCACTCCTTCTCTCCCTCATGTACAAGATCTTCAGCACAGAGCCATGGCTATCACTTATCCTCCTGACTCAACGCTTCTTCTTTTTCTTTCCCCACCTAGCTCCCCATTTCAGCCCTATGCACATCCACTTCTGCACTTGCTAAACTTCAAGGGTTGAGCAGGGTCAGGACACACCAACCACAAAAAACTCAGGGAAAATAATTTAACCACCATAAACCAACATTCAGGTGCCAATGAAATGACCTGCACTTCCAAGAAAGAAAAAAATTAAGGACATCATTAAGACCAAGGTGTAGCTGGGCTGTGCAGAAATGCAAAAAAGGAACAGAGAGTACAGACCATCAATTTGAAAAGCTGATGCTTGCACTGCTCTGGATGTATTGTGATGGGCATCACGCTGGTAGGATGCAGCTAAAGCAAGGCAATCCTATTTTGGGGATCACAACAACAAATAAAAATAAGCATCAGCACAATTAAAGTGTTGGAAATCACTGCCTCTGAGTAAAGGAACTGCAGGCAGCAGGAGGAAAGGAAAGCTATTAGAACAGATGGATTTGTCCCCCAGTTCAGATAGCTGGATGGGAAGAAAGGTATTTGCAGGAGAGATCGTGCTGGGCAGGGCTGACAAACGCCACAAAAGGCTGGCAGGAGGCCAAGACCTGCTCAGCCCTAGGTCCAGCCCCACAGACCTGGGCTGTGGTAGGCTGCCAAGACAGCAGCATGGACAGGGTCAGTCTCTTCAGGGAAAAAGCACCTCAGTTCATCATACAGTCAAGCCATTTTGGTGCAAATACATCAGAGAGAAGCAGTCAGCTCCTAGAGCATCCCCAGTCATCCACCCTACTGGGACCCAAGACACCCCATCTGTCTCCCAGCCCAGCCTCTGTCAGTCATTATCTCTACCCCAAGAAGCCTTCCCTTCTTCTCAAGCCCCTCTGAAACAACAAACAGACCATACCTGGTGACTGTGAAGACACCACTGTTGCTGGAGTCACCAGATGCATCCAGAGAATCTGGGGGCAGAAAAACAGGAGACACAGCTAGTGGGGTGATGGGGAAGGTAGACAGCAGGACTGAGAGGCTGGAGAGCTGCATGACCTTCTGCAAAAACATCACCAGTCCTTGTCTGAGGGGTCCAGGGACCCAAGGGAATCCTTCTGCCTGCAGTGAGCATTTCACTCTCCTTGTCAAGCCCTTCTCTGCTGCCAGACAAGCTGGTACAGAACTGCACTTACCCAGCAAAATACAGATGAGCACAGCTTCCGACCACTGCCCCAAACTGAGTCCCCTCCTCTGTAAGACAGACCCAGACACATCCTGCTGATGGTTCCAACCATTCTCAAAGATGTAGCTCAGAACTGCAGAGCTGCCTTTGACTCTTGATTTCAATTCCTAAATATACCACATGCATAGAGAAGCTAGAATCCAACTCAGGATATCTACACTCGGCCATAGCCTGACTCCAGGCCAAAGCCAAGAGACTCAAACAGCTTTCCAACCTCTGCTCCATGCTAAAACTGGGTCTCACAAGCACGGTGACAAAGCATTACAAGATGAACTTGACTCTTTGTGCCCCCTTGTGCCAACAGCCTCTACTCACACAAGCAACATCACCACATCAGCACACTCAAGGAACAGAGCTGAGTTTCTCATAGAAAGGCATCAGAATTTTATCTGATCCTGACTGCTTCAAGGTGCAATTTGATAGCAGAGGGGTTCAAAATAAAGCAATTAAGTTTTCTGTTTATCTTTTAAAAGTCTTCTGTGATAGATTTTAATACAAGAGATACAATACTGCTGTGCTATGGCAGTAAATTTTTCTGCTTTATCTCTTCTAGTAAAAAAAAACTGTACAGAGGTAGGTAACGAAAGCTTTTGAACCTTTGTTGAAGACTATGGTGCTTATTTAGACTGATATTTGGAAGTGCCTGGGTCCACGTTACGGATAGAAACCAGAAAAAAAAGCATATTGCATTGGCCGGGAATCGAACCCGGGCCTCCCGCGTGGCAGGCGAGAATTCTACCACTGAACCACCAATGCTGTCCTGTCAGCATCTCTCCGCGCCTGCAGTGTGCTCCTGCCATCCCAACTGCTGCCCACGCCCCCACTGCCACCACACCCTGCCCGGGCAGCTCCCCCAGCAGCCCCCGGCTTCCCCGCCTTCCACTGCTGCTGTCGGACAAGGAAATCCTCCGGACTTCATCCCATCCTCCTGCTCCCTCTCACAGCAGGATTTTCCAAAAGCACTGGTGGGCGTGTTACAGGAGAGCACCGGGCTGAAGGCACAGCTTTAGTTGTGATTTAAACATTAACACATATTTCACACACCTGGACAACAAAGATGTGTTGTGTCAGAAGAAATGTTTAGTTATGCCAAGACCACAGCATCCAAGGAATGTTGGAGGGCAAAGACCACTGCTGCTCCCAAGCATTGATTCATGGGCACCACTTTGTTTCTTTCACTTGGACCCCCCTTCAGGTCTCCCAGCCCATTTGCACACTTTCGCCTTTTATGTTCTGGAAATTTTAGGACTGGGACAATACCTGCAAGATGGTCTGGAGAGCACCATGAAGCTGGAAATGATCCAAAATTATTCTTCTTTCTGTTCTCTACCCTTCCCCACCACACACATCCTCCTCCATGAACATGCTGATGCTCTCCCAAGACTAACACAGCTCTCTGAGCTCTTCTTTCGGTGATGAGGCCTGCTCCCAAACTAAAAGTCATCTTTTTCAGGTCAACTTGATGACTAAGTTGAAGGGGAGGCATTGTGAGAGGATGGGGATGCTCATCAGGGCATGCAGCAACGCAGCACCACCTGGGCTCCAGGTCAGACCAATGACCCTCTCAAGCAGCCTGTAACAAGCATGTCTATCTCACCAGAGGATCATCTGTGCAACATGTTTCCAAATAAAGCACAGAGATCCGATGTATTCTGAGTGGCTTCAGGATACCAAACCAACTCAAGAACTTCTCTTGAGAACATTCCCTTGACCTTCCTTACACCTCTACTGGCCCAGACCAACTGGGACTCACCAGCAGTGACTGCCTCTGGCCTGGAGAGGGACTCCTCTGAGGTGGGCTCTGCTGGTATAGTCATTGATGGCTTGGCCTCATCCATTTCATCATCCTCTGGGATAACCAGCTTCATCAGGCTCTGGTTGCACACATTTGCCACCTCCTTGATGTCTGAGTGAAGGCAGTGTAAGGAACATGCAGTCCCACATGTGGGCAGGTGCCGGCCATGGAGAAGCCCCTGCAGCCCCATCAGGGCTGCCCCAGCCCAGCCACTGCAAGCCCCCTCACATCCAAAGGGCACTGTGGGTGTTAGCACTTGGTGGGAGAACTTTTCCTGGACCTGCACCCCAAGGGCAGGAAGCAGGCAGTGGAACAGGCGCTTCCCTGAGGGCTGCTGCAGCAGGAATGGAAGGGGAGCAGCTCTGAGCTACAAGGATACTCTTCTTGCGGTCGTCGTAGGACAGACACGGCAGGACGGCCGTCAGGATCCCTGAGGAGTACGGCAGCATCACCCGGCCGGCCAGCTGGATGAACTCCCGCATCCAGCACATGGCTGTCAGCTGGATCACGTCATCTGCAACACACCAGACAAGCAAAGGTGAGGGAAAGGGCAGCATGGGCCCCACAGGCCAAGGACCACCTGCAAGCAAGGAGCTGCCTCTGCTCCATCCCAAGAGAAGCTCATCTGAGACAGTTTAGTTCCAGAGATCAGTTAGATCTGAACTTCCAGTGAGCTTGAGATGAAATACAATAATTAGGTTTCAGTTAACTCAGTTCAACCCATAATGCAGGTTTCCTCATTTACAAGTACTCTGTCAAGCTTCCCAATGCATAAAGATATTTCTTCAGTCATACTGTCATACTCACTGCAGCTGTGTGTCTGGGTCTAGCATCATTCCTAGAGGTGGGGTTTTAACAACCTCCCTAAATTCTGGTAGAGGCACCACTGCCATGGCACTCTGCAGATGCAAGGCCAGATTTTAAGCTTAAACACTATAAATTCATTGGGAGTTAGTTTAATCAAGAGCAATCAATCTATCTATACTTTTCTATCTCCCAGGAAACTCACTCCCATTCAGCAACATTTAAAGACTGCAATGGGCAAAACCTGGGAAGAAGATCCTTCTCAGGAAACACATCCAGCTGCAGCTGTAACTCTGTGCCTACACAGCAGACCCAAGGGAGCTACAGTGCAGCACTGGCACAGAGCCCACACACATCCTTATCACTCTGACCTATGCACCAAGTGCCACCAGAGGTTGCAGTAAGACCTAAAGAAGATCCTCCCAGAAGTGCTGGATATCCACAGCTGCCAAATATTTTTTAGGCATCTCCATTTTGGATGATGCCAGATCTGTGTTCTGGCTGGGGAATCTGCAATACAAAAGCAGTTGTGCCAGCTACAGGAGAGCTGCCTGTTCCCTCCTTTCAGCAGGATTTCCATGAACAGTGACAAAAAAAGGTGAGCAGCTAAGCTGGTGAAGAGCCTGCTGGAAAACTGGCCTGAATCTATAGTTGGCACCACAAACCAGGAGGCTGGTGCTACTGCCTGGTCCTGTGCACTCACCTGCTGCCTGACAGTGGATCACCAGGATATTGGCCATTTCTGCAAACTTCACACTGGAGGGATTCTTCTTGATCTCCTTGAGGAATTCTCCAAGAGCCATCTCACACCTGTGGAGAGGCAGAGCAACTGGTTAGCACTTGATGGCCCCAGAGCAATGAGGGAGACCTTATGGAGACTGTCTT
The DNA here is from genome assembly GCF_047830755.1 of Zonotrichia albicollis. NCBI lineage: Eukaryota > Metazoa > Chordata > Aves > Passeriformes > Passerellidae > Zonotrichia > Zonotrichia albicollis. The sequence continues at coordinate 7,921,870 of NC_133831.1, read as the reverse complement.
CTCCAGGTGCACATGGAGGGGTGCTGGTGGCATAGCAGAAGTGTCTTTGCACGGAGGCAGGGGCAGGAAAGATGAAGCTGACAAGTTCACCCTGCCCCACAGCAGAGACTGCACACAGGTGCAAGGACAGAGGTGATGGCAGCACAGAGCCCCCCACAGCCACCCAGGTTCTGTGGATATGGAGGTGCAGTTGGGCAGATGGTACCCAAAGCTTTCAGTGCTTGTTCCTTGACATGTGGATGCTGGGAAAAAAAAGATATAGGGAGGATCCAGAAAGGCTTTGCAGGATAGACCCAGGCCAGTCACCACTTACTTATGCCTTACAAAACCAGTCCAGTCACTCTCTCCTAGCACAAAGTGCCAAGTCCTTTGGCTTCCCTGAGAACACGCAGACATTCCTGCACTTCAAAATGCCTCTGTCTTGGGACCAGCAGTGTATCTGTGGAGCAAGATCCCAATCCTTGCTTCTCTTCTCCAGCCAGGAGATGCTGTGCTGGAGATCTACCTTGCCAAGAAAGTTTCTCACGCTGCAAGTTTCTTCAGAGAGCTCATCCCCATCCCAGAACCACACATGAGACTCTGTGGCTCTGAAATCAGGTGCTGGGAAGGCAACAACTCGACCAAGCCAAAAGAGTTTGACCCCCAGTAAAGAGTAGGGCATCCTCCATGACCATGGGACAGGGGAGACCCTTGCCAAGGACAATTTGATCCACTGCCCAAGCCAATTTGTCCCTCACCACACACATGGAGCTTCACTGCAGTTACACACAAGAGTTGGAAATCAATAGAGAAAGTGATGGGTGAACAGCAAACACGACACAGTCCTTGCAACCAGCCAGCCTCCACACTCACATTTTCCGTATATCCTTGCTGTTTTCTCCCAGGATCTGGAAGAGTCCATCTAGGATTTCTGGAAGGTAATCCAAGAGGTTGATATCAGGCACAGACTCTAAGACCAGGATCTAGATCAGAGAGGAATACAAAAGAAGAGTTTTCAAGATGCTGACTAACATCACCAGCCCAAATCTGGCAAGATACTGAGGAATTTAGAGCTGAGCTGTGTGGGATAGGGGGAAGGAAAAGAGGGCACTGTGGAGTTGCCTATCCTGGGAAGCAGCTGAACTAGCACAGCAAGCAAGCAATCAGCCTGCAGCAGTGCTGCACTTCCAATCACAGCTCTGTTAAACAAAGCAGGGATCAGGAATGACTGCCAAGACACATCCAGGCAGACCTGGGGTGGCAACAGTAACACTGAGAGGGGGAGTACAGGGGAACACATTTCCCCAGACCTCAGCTAAGCACCAAGAGCTCCTGCTTTGCACAGAAAGGAGAAAGCAAGTGGAGTTCCCTTGCCTCCTGGAGAGCAACATCCCTCCATCACCTCTGCATGATGGAAAGCAGCCTAGCACCATCCCTTGGGAAACTGTAACCTCTAGAGCAGAGTATGTCCATTTATACAAGCAACATTTGGAGTGTACTTTGTAACTTGGTGTGCCATGCTCTGAACAGGCTGGCAGAAGTGTCATGTCCCTGCCACTGCAACAACAAGGTGACAGGGAGTAGGACTTTTAAAGAAGCAGGTAAAAAAACTGCTGCCTTAAAAACCAGCCCAAATAAATCCAGGAGCCTGAGCTCACACATTGCCATGGATATCTGCAGTTTCCCTGGACATGGGAAGCTGATGGAGCTCAGAGTGGCACACACAGCACCCCGTGCACGTACCCAGGATATGATGAACTGGCGGGCGTACTGGTTGTTGGAGTAAATCCTCTCACGCAGCAGTGGGATGAAGCCCACCAGGTCAAACTGGTTGCTCTCCGTCACGATATCCTGCAGAGCCCAAGCAGAGGGTGTTAGAATGACTGCCAGCATGCAGCAACCCTAGCCCAGTCTTTTTAAGCCATGTGACAGGAAAAAGATGACAAGCATGAGTCTGCAGGTCAGGAGACCTGGGGAGAAGGAATCATGCAGTTTATCCAGGCAATGAGCTGGCAATCCCCCTCAGGCAGAGACTAATGCTGAGCACGACCCACACAGGGATGCTCCTGCCTGCTGTGTGCCAGCCTGGCTGAACAGGAAGATGGGAAGCTTCTCTAATTCATGCCTCAGTGCTGTGCTGCACACATGAGCAAGCACTTCTGATGCAGCCACGTGGATGGGGTGGGAGAGTCTCCTGACTTCCCTTTACAGCTCTTTTCACACGCTTGGTAGATTTTGCTGCACAGCCAAGTCCCTGGCCTTGGTGCAGTGGAGCAGATCTCCCAACAGGAAGGTTTGCAGCAGCAGACTGGTGTGATAACAAGGAGTAAGGGCAGGGCCTGGCAGGAAGCTGCTCACCTCTGAACAGCAGCAGAAAAGGAACTGGGAGGTCTATGGCAGTAAAAGCTCATCAGCAGGCAGAACAGGAACGGGAACCAAGCCCACAGCCTGAAGTAGTAACAGAAGCTCCACTCACATCATGACTCCCTCAGGCGAGGGAGAGAGAGAGCAGAGGAACAGCTCTCCTGCTGCCTGGCACAGCACTGCAACCCTCAGACTCAAACCTTGCTTCCACCAGCTCCCATGAGCTGAATGCACAAAAGGCACTGCGTTAACCCACCAGCCTCTCCACCCAGCTGCCTGAGAAGGCCACCAGAGCCTTGATTGAAGACGCTGCAGTCAGTGAGAGAAAAAATGTTTTTATAGCAGCCACAGGACAGAGGTGGGATGGCTTTAGCAGCTGCAGCCTTGGGGACTGACATGTTCCCAGCCAGGACATGGCACCAGCTTGCACCAAGGACTCTTGGAGAGCAAAAATACCTTGAGGAGCCGATCAAGGAGCTCGGAGCCACTTTTGACATTTGGGTCAGGATCAGCAGCCAGCTGTGAAAGAATGAAAGACAGAAACAAAGAAACATTGCAACAGTGGGTCCCAGGCCTGCCCCCTGCTCCGCAGCACAGCTCCCAGGACTGTTACTCTCCTTTGACAATACAAGGAGAGACATACAGAAGTCTCTTTATCTCCAACTTCTTATTAGGTGCCAAAAAATTCTCCTGAGAGATTTCTCCCCTAAGGGGGAGACCAAGCACACATCACCTTCCCAAGCTGTGCAGGTTTTCATGGGCCAGCAGTCACACTCTCAAAGAACAGAGAAATGCAGGTTACCATGAAAATCTGCAAAGGCAGACACACAAAGTTTTGACACTACAGACCCAACAAAGCCAAAGTGCTGCAGAGCTACTTTGCCTGCAGCAGCTCTCTCAGGCTCATTTTCTAATACCATTCAACAAGGAGCAGGAGAATACATCCTGGAGGTGAGGACAGACAACAAGGTATCTTACAGTCAACTTCATACCCACAGTATCAGTGGCTACTGTGTAGAAACTGCTCATTTTGCTGATCCTTGTGGGTCCCTTCCAACTCAGAATATTCTGTGATTCTGTCCTTCAAACCTGTCTGGGTCAAAGTAAACCAGCTGCTTGGAAAGAAAACCTCGGACAACTTGGTTTGACTTGGAGACGATGATGACTAGTCCTCAAAAAGCACCTGGGGGTTAAGAGGAAGCTTCTTACCTTGCTGAGGCCATCAAAGAGCACGTTGAAGTGTGGGAGGACAGAGCCCCTGGCCACCTTGACAATGTTGTAGAGAGCCTCGCAGGCGTAGTACCGCAGGCGACTGTCAGTATCATTGAAACACGTCAGCACCGGCTCGATCAGCTCCTTCAGGTACAGCCCAGAGTCCTGGGGGCACCACGACACTGCTTAGCTAAGGACCATGCCACAGACAGGGGGAAGGGATGGTGCTGCCCTGGAACTGCAAATACTCAGGCTTGTGATGGCTTTGGTGCACCTATGCTGGGCAGGATTTACTAATGAATTTTAAATTTTATTACTGAATGTTGTTATTCAGGTACAGTGAGAGCAATCAGGTTTCCTGGGTATCTGCCTCATCTCCTGCCTTCAGGGCAGAAGGAGCCAGGGATGGATTTCTGTGTGGGCCAGTGTCAGCAGCGCACAGCAGGAGATGGAAGGGCTGCAACTCTTGTCAGCTTTTTTAACACAAACTAGCACCCAACCTGCTGAGTCTAGTCCTACTGCTGGAAACTGAAAAGGGACAGATGCCCTTTAACCACACCTAAGCAGCTACCAAGGTGTAACCAGACCAGAAGGTGCTCCTGGGCCCAGAGGGTGTGTGGCTGGGTGTGCTGGCGAAACTCCAACACAAGGCAGTTGTAGGCTGCAATGCAGGGAGGGGGCTGCAGGGCCACCAGCCTGACTCTTCCTACCACACTGGCCCAAGAGGAGCTGCTGTTCTCTCACCACAACCTGCACAAACCAAAAACCCCACCATACCTACCTTGCCCAGGGCAATGGAGCAAGCAGCGAGGCCAATGAGTCCTCCCTTCCGGCTGTGGGGGTGCTGGGAGAGCGCAAACTCCTGGGACAGGATCTGGATCACGTGCTTGATCTGGGATGTGTTGTTCTGAGCCACAAACTCTCGTACCAGCCTGGGGAGAGAACGGGGAGGCACACAGGGAGGTTTAGGTTCTGGCTGAAACAAACATTGAGGGGCTTGGTGATGGAGACAGGGACTTTCAGGGCCTTTCACAACAAGCATCAGAAAAAGCAGTACTGAGGAATCCTTAACGAACTCAAAAGTGAAACCAGAGCTCTCCCCTCCTCTCCACTCACATCCACCAGCAGCTCCCTGCCCTCCTGCTGCTCCAGCCTGCAGCCTCCAACATGTTCATAAACTCTCAGCCCATGCTGTGCTCTCAAGGGCCAACCCAGCGCAGCTGTGTGCTTGCAGAGACGTTACCAGGTCTTTAACACCCTCTCCAACACGGCAGGTTATCAGGGTCATTTACCCCCAGCATGGCACAGGATGGGACCTCAGCATGCACCCAGCTGGTGGCTTGGCAGTGAATTGCTGCCCACCAGGCCTACATACAGTGCCATGGTTTTGAACCCTTCCTGCCACCCATACAATGGCAGTGCTTCAGTTAATGCTCCATATATTTAACTTTACTACTAACAGTATATTTCAGTATATTCTTAAACAACCCAATATTTAACAAAAACCCAACAGTTTCCATATATAATACCTCCTTCTCCCTACTAACTTGCAGCTCATTATCCAGCAATAATTAACACATCAGCTGTGGATGAAGAAACCCATATCCCTGCTCCTGCCTACAGAACAGCTCCCAAGTCCCAGCTTGCCCACCCAGCCCTTCAGCCTCAGTTTGCTGTTGGCAGAGCTCTTGGCCGGGCAGGGGTGCGGGCTCTGGTGCAGGCAGTGGTGCAGGCAGGGGTCCAGGCAGCAGGAGCATTGGTGGTTCAGTGGTAGAATTCTCGCCTGCCACGCGGGAGGCCCGGGTTCGATTCCCGGCCAATGCAGTGCTCTTTTCTTCCTTTTTGCTTGCATTTCTATCCATAATGCAGATTTAGGCACCTCGAAAACTCGCCTAAGTAATCATCTTTACCTTAACTGCCAAAAAAGGTGTGAAAGCCTTCACTGCCTACCTCCACAGAGGGTTTCTTTGGCACTATATGAATCTCGCACTCCTGACCAGTCTTGCACTTTATAATCCAGGAAAACCATTACAGAAGATATTTATGAACTTTCCCTCCTCAAAATTACAAACACCAGCTCTATTCTCATCTCACTCTGTGCAAAGCAGCTGCTCCCTTTTGCCCTGGGGATACCAGGCAGTCCCTCCCTCACTCTCCCTAATCCAAAGCCAAGCTCTCCAACAGTTACAGCTTGATCCACATTCACAGACTGCTTTAGGGATAATAGCTCCATTTCCAGTCTTGCTCTAAGAAGAGAAACACACTGAGCTTGAGCATGACAGACCACTGGGGTGATCATTTTGCTACCTACATTTTACAGATGCAGCTTTGTTTAAACAGGAGTAAGTTTACAGACTTCCTTCATGAGTTTAAAGGACTCAAGATTCAATTAATGAGGCAAAAAGTGCAGCATCGGAGCCCGCAAGCATCAGGAGCTCTTCCTGCATTATCAGCTGAAGGAGCAGGTAGTTCCTGAGTAAAGAAGCAGCAAGTTCCTCCTGGCTTGGTGCCATGGGCATGGAAGTGATGCTGTTGAGGCCATTCTATGATGGGTTTTAGATGAACTAAACCTGTGAAATCTGTAGAAAAGGTTGGCCCTTGCCTTTTTCCTCCTCACACTCTTCCCAAGTTGTACTTCCAGCTTGATCAGATGAACTGCCTGACCCCAAAGCAGACCTTGGTTGGTGCAAGGCCAGCATAAACCCTTAATCCTGGGGCAGAGTAAGCTGGAGTAGAGCTGCTTGGATAAGGCACAAAGTATCACCTCTCACAATGCAGCAAGGAAGTTAGTCAAGTACTCCTGAGGCTGGAGTTAAGTACTCCTGAGGACACTGCAATCCCCCCACAATAAATTATTCCCATAACAAAGAGAGAAAATGAGAGAAAACTAGACACACCAAAGAGCAGAAGGGTTGGATTTGAACCAGAGCACGCACTCCCCTTGTCCCAGGTGCCATTTTTCTCTGCTGACTTCACACAGCACCCTCCGTGTTCAAGGCAGGCAGTTCCCACACCACATCCCCACTGAACTCTCAGCACAACTCCATCCCCATATAACTGAACTGCCTGACTGCTCCCCTTGCAGGCTCACCATGGCCACATCTCCCACCCAAAACTCACCCACCAGTTTGGCCCATCGCCCCAGCCCTGTGAAGGGCTGCACCCTGAGGTGATGTTTCAGATCTCCTGCAGGAGCTGAGCTCTCAGGCAGTGCCAGAGAGGACACAGTCCTTCCCAGGGAAAGCTGTGGCCAAGCACGGCACCCAGACCAGCAGAGCGAGGGTGAAAAGACAGGAGACGCAAGGAACGCGTACAAGCAACACCACAGGGGCATGGACACACCAGAAGGTGCCCGCAGACCCTTGCCTGGCATGATCCAAAAGGAAGGCCCAGATCTGCTGGAACAGCAGCTGTGCGGGAAGAACCAAGGGCAACACCCGACGGCCAGGGGTGACAGTGATCCTTCCCATCTCTCTAGCCAGGATCCAGCACGGGACAAGTCTGGGTGAGCCCTCGGGGGAGAGGCACCAGCACTCTGCATATGTCGCAACAGAGCAAGCAGTACATTTCCAAGGAATTCCCACAGGGATGCCACTCACGTATTCACCTCGCACCGGGCACCCACGGCCAGACTGAGCCTTCTGTCAGGGGCTCCTGGGATGCACCGGGAGCCAGCGGGTCCTCACGGGCACCAGGAGCTGGCACTCGGGATAAGCTTCGGTGCCCGGTGGGATGGGGCTGGCAGACAGGGAGCAGCTCCGGGAGAGATCCCTGCTGCCTGAGCAGCGCCCACGGCGCTGTCCCCGACAGGGTCACCGCGTCACCTCAGCCCCTTCCCGGAGGGTGCCAGGCCCGCAGCCCCGGTACCGCGGGGTGCCCGCCATCCCCGCAGTGCCCGCTCCCACCGGGCACGGGGCCGCTCCCTCCCGCTGCACGGCTGGACGGCTGGACCCGCCCAAGCATCACGGGCCGGCTCCCGCCACGCCGGGGCCGCAGGCAGCCCCAGCACCGCAACACCTGTCCCCGCCCTTCCTGGAGCACCGGGCCGGGCTCCCTGACCCAGCATCGGGGCCGCCCGCACCGGCACCGCCCTCATTCCCGCTGCCCTCCCGGTTCCCGGTGCCTCCCGGCACTCACTTCTCTATCTCCAGGGCCGCCACCTTCCTCTTCTCGTAGAGTTTGTCGGTGAGCGCCCGCACCACGCCGGGCGTCAGCGGCGACAGGTCCCGCTCCGCGTTCATGGCCCCGCCGCCGCCACCGGCGGCCACGTGACCCCAGCCGGCCGGCTCGCACACGTGACCCCTGTGCGCCGCACAGCGCCCCCGCGCGGCGCGGAGACACGCGGCACCCGCTCATTAACCGCGCCTCATTAACGGCGGGGTCATTAGCCAGAGACGCCTTGGCCAGCATAGCCCGAGGGGCACAGTCCCGGCCCTGGCCACAGGCTGATGTCTAAAAGGATTTAGCAGCACTTAATCACTGATTAATTTAATATTTACCAAGTGATTCGACAGACTCTGCTGTAACCGTAACAGTCACTCAATTATCTATTAAGTGTTTAAACTCGCCCATGCACCCACACAGACACACCGGTAGATGTTAGTAAGTGTCCCCAGCCGTACCTATTGAAATTCCCCTCAAGTGCCAGTGAAATACTTGGACCGAGTGCCCTGGTGTTCCTCAGTGGGTGAGGGTTGAGCCTCAGGGTTTGGCGGTATTGGTGCAGGCTGCAGCACTTCAGCTTGTGGCACAGACCAATTGTTTGTGCCCGTCTAAATGTCTCCTGCCCAAAGGATTCTTCCTTTTGTGCCAGCACATCTGGCCACCTCACACTTCACAGGGTGCCTTCTGAAAGTGATCAGGACATCTCATTTCAAGCTCCCTGTGGAGCACTTGGCACACCCAGCATGGAGATAAGGCACCTAGGGAGAACCTGAGAGTCCAGACTGAACAGGAATTACTGACAAGGGCAGGATTGTCAGCAAAAGGGACTGATGTGGTGAGCAGCTGTGCCAAGAATCTGCACCTCACTGTGGATTTATCTGATGTTTGATAGAGAGAGGTAGGAACAGAAGATGCCACTTCCACATCATGGAGCCTTTTCTGTGGGGCCAATGCCCAACTCTGTGGTGTTCGTACAAGTTGGACTCTTGCGTTTCTCTTTTTTATGTAATGGTTCTGCCCTGGTTCTCTCCTCCCTCCTTTGTGCTGCCAGTTATCCCAACTCCTCCCCAGTTGCCTTGGAGACTAATATATTCTTTCTCAAATCCCTCCCCAGTGCCCTGTCCGTCACTCAGTGCTCCCACGCTTCTCTCTAGAAACTTCCAGCTAGAGCGTTGAGTGATTGGCTCAGGGGCCGGGGCCCCACCCTCAAGTTATCCCCATTGGGGTTTTCCAAGTCAATCCTTTGTATCCCACGCCCCTCTAAAACTCGATTCTCCAGAGGATCGACTCCTCCCCTGTCTCCCTCCCTCCTTATAAGCTGTTGCAGCCGCCCTGACTTTCTCTGGCCTTTGGTTCTGCTGGGACCCAGAGAACCTGGGTTCACCTCAGCTGGAGAGTGCTCTCTTCTTCTGCTGACTGCAGCCACAAGCCCAGCCACGAGTGTTTGCCTGAGGTGCTGTCCCAAACCACGGAGATCAGGATAATGCTCTCCAACTGCCAGCGGTGCTGGATAGCCAGTTGGGACGTCCGAGAGGGACAATCCTTCCCCAGCCTGACCGTGTCACAACTCTCATTTCATCTGCTTCCAGCCAGCTCCTGCCATGTGCAAAGCTGAGCCAAAGAGAGATTTTGGCCTCTGTTGGCAGGCTATGGGTTCAAGGGCTGCCTGTGTTCAGCCTGGTATGGTCCCACATGCAGCCAATTCCTCAGAGAGTCCACTGATGAGGCGATAATCCCCCACGACTAAACCTACCATGTCTAGAAGAACAAAATGCTTCCTACAAGTAGTAAGGAAAGGAGGAAACCCTGCAAAAATTCCATAAGAAAAGCTTAGGGGACAAAAGGCCCAAGAAAGAAAACCATGTCTAGTATGTGGAGCTGCTTGGCCAAGTCGAAAAGCAGGGCACATGTTTTTCCTCTCTGGATGATCACACTTCATGGTTAATGAATTTACTTTCCCCACAAAAGTCCTCAAAATAAACTGGGAAAAGGGAACACAGAGCACAATGACACAGGTGTGAGTACAGGATGGCACGTGGATTGACACCACAGTGCCGCTGGTCCAGCACAGAGAACCCAGCATGTCTCCCTGCTACAAACACAACACTTAGCACAAAGGTCAAGTAAAATCAGACAGAAAAAAAGGTACTGAAAGTAATGAGCAGGATGTAATTAAACCACAACCAAGTTTAATTAAAATGTAGTAAACAGGGATCAAATACAGTCTAATGAAACTGGGACATCACACATGCCCACGAGAAAAAAATGCGAGTTGAGAGACAGGGCAGAAAACCCCCCACCACCTTTCCTGTGTTGTGCTTAGATGAAGAGGACAGACTGGTCAGAAAATCACATTTCCAAGCAGAACTCCCTTCCTGGAGAACAGAAGTCAGTCACTTGCTTAAAAAGAATTTCTGAGACCTGTTCCCAAGTCTGCCATATTTTGGGGGACCTCTCCTTCATGGGACAAGCACTGGTTTCCAGACCAGGAGATTCCCTGAGCAGGTCCTCGCATGGACAGACACAATGCCATTGTTACAGAGGAGCAGAGGGAGTTTCTCTGCATCTCCCAGCAGGTGCCTCTTGAAGCACAGCACAGGGTCCTCTCTACATTACAAAGGTCTGGGCACAGGACCCTCACCCAGGGCAGATGCTCCTCCCCATTGATAGTGAAGGTCAGGCTTTTGGCTTCAGTTCTATGTGGCTGCAGGAGATGCACAGAAATAATTTCAGCTGGCACTAACCCACTTCCCACCAGGCAAGCAATGCACCAAAACACCCACTGTGTTTTCCCTGGCGGGTGCTGCTGTACCCCACAACAAAGCCTCCCTTCACCCCTCTCCATCCCAGTTCATTTAGGGCCATTCACAAGAGGAATCTGCTTCAAAGAGACACAGCTTTCCAGAATAGCACTTTAAAATCATTTCACTTAATTGAATCATGCAGTACAGCAGGTAAACAATGAGGCACCAGATGAGACATGGCAAATCCCCTGGCTGCAGTGATATGAGACATATGCAACAAGCAGAAGCACAGCATGAAAACAGTACAAAAGCAAGAAGGCAAAAATAAATCAACACCACCATCAGTAAAGATTATTTCCAAGGACATTTTAAAAGGAAGTGCTTATTGGCACAGAAAACTGACTTCCCTTGCTCCAATTCAGCCACTAAAAGGCTGGGGAAGGCCAGGTCACAGTTCCACTACAGAGGTCTCAGGGCAGAACAACTGGGCTTCTCTGGGATGACAGCTCCAACCACTCCCTTAGCATAAAATAGCTTAATGCACCCCAGGGAATTACCCAGGATCATCTCATTTTACAGAATACAGGAGGAAATAAGGACTGCTGACTTGCTGGCACAGAAACTGCTTCATCTAAGCCCCTGTCCTTGGAAAGCCCCAGCTCAGCTGTAGCACATATCAAACACTTCCAGTTGGCCTCCTAATGTTGCCCTGTCTTTATAGTGATTTAGACAGGCTAAACTATCATCCTCATTTTTCTGCTCTGCTCTATTAAACAGCAACTACTGCCTCACAGACCATCTCATGCCAAGCCCTCTGACATTTTGCTTACAAATTAAAAAACAGTCTCATGTCTAAAACCACCCTCACTTACTTTAGAAAGTGACTCAGGAAGGGTGGAGAGGGCATTCAGGATTGCTCAGCCACAGTGACCTGCTCTCCCACCTGCAGACCCATTTCCAGATGGGTCTCATCAAATTCCAACAAGTTTTTTTGTGTGCCCCTTCTTGGTGCACAGCACCTTCATGAGCAGACCCTGGGATGCAGACAAAAGTTGCCAAAAGCAGGTGGAAGGAGGTGGAGAAGAAAGAGCAGAGCTGCTGGCTCTGCTTGGAGGTCCCTGTTATCTTCTGCCAAATTAGATTAGGGTTTAATTACAACCTAAAGGGGAAATCTAATTTTTAGGCTAGAACAATGCATATGTTTTTCAATAACAGAGAAATAAGCACATTCCAGTGAACTCTGTGAGGAATTAATTTCCTCTGGGGCCACTTGTTGGCCATTTGCCTGTTTCTCTGTATTCCTGTTTTTTTTAGAACCAGTTTAGGCTTTTGGAAATGGGAATGCTGAATCAGTGTTCAGCTTTTAATCAGCCCATCTCCCCCTCAATTGGCTTTGCTGGACCTGAGCCTGCAGGCACTTGCTCCTCCTGATGCTGAGTCACCTGAGTCTGAGGAGCTGGTGGCAGTGAGGGTCCCAAGCATGTGGCACGAGAGCAGCCTCTGCTCCAGAGGGCTTGGCATGGCCCCACTGCTGCCTCTTTCCTGCTGAGGATGCTGTGACAGCTCCCTGTCCTGCTCTGCATGTTAATTAAGCAGGAATGTATTTTCTCTGGGTCCCTCAGCAGCCACCATGTGATTGTGCATGGCAGAGCTGGTAATGAAGATGGTCTCCAAGCTATTAACACCTCAAATTGCTCATCAAGAGCCCAGCAGAAGGGCAGCATGTCAGATATTATTTCTGGGCCACATTAAACATGTTGATATTCTTAAGTGATCAGAATAAACTAATTCAGTCTGACACCAAGGGAATCAGGTATCAAGACTGAGGAAGGTGAGCTCAGTAGAACTGAGGCATCCATACATCCAACCTTGCTGGAGCCCATCAGCAGAGCCTCTCAGCATCCATCAGACACACACATTAATTGTGGCCAGGGGAAGAAAATGGGTTTTTTTCCTACCTGGATTAGACTCTTGTGTGCTTAGATTTTTTTTCCCCCTTCCAACTGTTCGAGCCATTCTTTCTTCTTCACTCTAGTCACTGAAATATCTTCCAGAGAAATCTCTTTCCTGTAGAAGAAGTTAAGTCTTTGGGCTGTATCCTGGCCACTCAGCTTCTCTTCCTGTGGCATTACCATAATCTTGGCCTTGGTCAGTGGTGGTTCCACCTTGGAGCCACCTGGTCTTGGCTCTGTCAGACATTGGGGAAGCTTCTGGCAGCTTCTCACAGAAACCACCCTTGTAGGCCTCCCTACTACCAAAACGTTACCATGCAACCCAGTACGTGCCAGCCTCTCACTAATCTGTAATAGTGCTCAGATTTTATGATTTGGCCTGCCACTATGTTTGTGTCAGAGGGGGAGCCTGCAGAGAAATCACAGTGGGAGCTGCATTTCCTGTAATTACATTGCATCCTCACTGCTGGATAAAGTCTGCCTAAAAATGTTGTTGCAACTGCTGGTGTACTTCTATTTTTAGTGTTGCTCTTTTTTTTGTTTTTAATGACATTTGAAATTAAGTTATTTTCTCCATGGGAGCTCTGGAGGTCTACAGGTATTTTGACAACCCAGAAACATTAAATCAAAATAGTTTAAAAACTGAAGAGGATCTTTAGCCAGGCTGATGTGTAGGCTTGGATTTCTGTTTGCCCCTTTAACCCTTTCATTCCAAATTCAGTTCTGCCTCTGAGAGATGGGTCATTTGTTGTGTTTTGCATTCTCATTGGGAATTGATCCTATTTTCTTTCCTCAGGGTTTGAGCTAACCCATGAAATCGAAGGCAGTCTCATGACTTTTCTGAAAAAGATAAGCTAAACTATTTTTAAGCCATCTTTTCAAAAGTCTTTCTATAGAGAAAAGCCTTCCCTGCAGGGAAGGCAACCCAAGAAAGGAAAGGAAAGAACCCATGTGCCTGGTGTACTGTTTTTTTGCCAGGCACTTTTGAATTAATTTTGTGTAAAACTCTCTTGAAGTGGCCAGTACATCATCAGGCTTCTGATATGGAGGCACCAGGGACAGGGGCATCAAAGTAATGAAGGATGAGCACACATACTGTGCCCTGTGCCCCTGACTGGGATCTTTTTTCCTCACGTGTTTGTTCGTCTGTGGTTTTCCAGTGCCACCTCCTGCTGCCAGCACACAGTACTTTCCTCAATATGTGCTAAAAGCAGGTCCCCTCTGCAGCCTTCTCCCTTTTTATGGACAAATACACAGAATTGTCCCAGCAGCTGCAAGAAGGTAACTATCAATGTCTCCCCCTTGGAGGCAGAGATGCATTTCTTATTTGAGGTGCACTTCTTATTTGAGCATGACGGCAAAGCAGAAATGTTCCTTTAGACCCCTCAGCATGAGGCTGAAACCAAATGAGAAGCAGGGATGGGCAGACAGGGCAGGCACTGCAGAAGTGCCCAGGCACTGCTTCTACTCACTGAATGCTGGTTGCATTTTTTTCTTTTGGTGGAGACTGGTGCAGGAGCTGAGCATTTGGACAGATCCCACTTTCAGTGGCCTCTTGGAAGGCAAACCCATCTGGAGCATTAAGGAGAACCTTGCTGGTGTTCTTCTGCCTGTGCTGCCAAGGGGTGCGTGTAGAGCTGGGGATCAGCCCCAGGAGCTGTGTTCTGGCAGCTGCTTCTGCACAGGTCACTGATCCCGCAGGCACTCTGAGACTTGTGACAAAGAGAGAATGTTTACTCTGGTTTCAGAGGCACAGATGGAGCTGTTTCGGGGTGCATTCAGTGGTGAGGCTGGTGTGACCGTCCTCCTATCCCTGCAGGACAGACAGCCAGACCCTGGTGCTAAGAAACCACACCCCACTGAGCAAATTAAAAGGCACAACTATATGTTAACAGAGGACCCTAAAAAGAAAGCCTGGAAAGTGTTCCAGGAACCATATATAAGAGACCAGAAAAATTAGTTACATGAACAAGACGTAGTATTTGTGAAAGGAAATCAGGCATACATATGTGGTGGGTGTCATTGTGAGATACAGATATCCTGAAGCATCTTTAGAAGAGGCTGTGATGGAAAAGGTGAGGAAATACCAACACCTTCAAAAACAAATCCACGAACTAACAAACGCAGCCACACATTGTGCTTACAGATTAAAAAACAGTCTCATCTCTAAAAACACCCTCGCTTAGTTTGCAAAGTGGCTCAGGAAGGGCGAGGAGGGCGTTTACAATGGCTCAGCCGCAGGGACCCGCTCTGCCACCGCAGCCCCAGAACAGAGCGGGCTGTGCAAAGCTGGGGGGTCCCACACCGCACATGCCGTGCCCCGAACTCTGCCTGCACAGCAAGCCGGGCAGGGCAGGGCAAGACAGAGCATGGCAGGGCAGAGCAGGGCGGGCGAAGGTGCGCCGGGCCCCTGAGGGGAAGCGCCGCGGCCGCAGGCAGGCCGCCCGCTGGGCTGCAGTGGCGGCGCTCGGCCACACGGGCGCGCCCTCAGGCCGGGCTGGCGCCGCGAGCGCTCCGCTCTGAGGGCAGCGGGCGAGAGCGGCCCGGGCCGGGCCGGGCAGGACAGGGCAGGGCAGGGCCGGGCACCGCCGACAGCACACGGGCCAAAGCCTCGGCCGGCTCACCTCGCCACAGAAACAGCCGAGCTTGCTCGTTTGAACACAAGAACACGCAGCACATGGGCTCTCGCCATCAGCCACGCTTGCCAGGATGCAAGCGAGACTGACTTACCTTCGCCCAGGGAAAGGGATTTCTGTGGAAGGCATTTGCACAGTGGGAGAAATGAACGCACGCAGATGAACAGCACTTGCATTATCTGTGTATTTATCGTCTCTCTCCCCACGGCGCTGTGACACAGCAGATGTTTCTTCACCTCTGGAGCGAGTCCAGAGGAGGACACCGAGTTGATCAAAAGGATGGAGCAATTCTCCCATGAGGAAACGTTGAGAGAATTGGGATTGTTGAGCCTGGAAAAGAGAAGGCTTTGGGGTGACCTAATTTTCAGCAGCTTTCCAGTATCTGAAGGGAATTAACAGGAAAGATGGGACACGACTATTTACAGGAGCATGTAGTGACAGGGTAAGGGGGGGAGGCTTCAAACTGAAAGGAAGTAGATTTAGATATTAGGAAAAAATTCTTCCCTGTCAGGGTGGTGAAGCACTGGCACAGGCTTGCCCAGGGAAGTTGTGCATGTCCCATTTGTTTCTAGGATGTCCTGTGACCTCCTAGGGCTGGTTTTAAAAGGAACTTCCTCAGAAACAAGAGATGTCTTGCACTTCATAGGAAAACACTCCAGGCCAAGGCTGGGACTACAGGGAGGAAGGCAAAGAACAGAGAGCATCTCCTCTGCCTGCAGAGAGGACCCATCCCATAAGAGGGGCTAAAGGGCTGTGGAAATACTTCCACCAGCACTGTGGAGCTGAGACTAAGCCTCCTGACAGAAGCAGGTCAGCCTGGAGCTGGAGGGACTGACAACACACTGTCAAACCCTCTGTGTTGCTCTCAGCCAACCCAGCCACACGAGACAAAATGCATCCAGGAATTAATGTGGGAATTTAATGGGAGCACAGGTGGATTGACACCAGCGAGAAAGGAATCTTTCCTACGAGGGCCAGGATAGCCCTATGACACCGACTGTTGCCAACCTCTGAGATGTTACCAAAAAACCCAAAAAGTCTCAGCCTGTGTGATGGTTTCTGAGCCTGCTCAGGACACAGCTTTACACCACTTCCCACATCCACCTCCCAAAATAGAGCAGATAGAAATCACACTGCTTCTGCAAGCCTCATGTGAAGAGTCACATGGGATGACACGACCCTGCCAGCTCAGGCTGTGTAAGAGCCACCAACATCAGGACAGGGAGGTAATGACAGTGCCTGAGGTCCCTGCCAGCACTGAGGACATGCACCACAAGCCACCAACCCCCTTCCAAATTAAATCCAAGAGTTTGATGGAACGTCCTGATTTGGAAAGGACCCACAAGGATCATCAAGGCCAACTCCTGGACAGTCAACAGTGTCGATACTGCTTCCCTAGAGCAGGCCCCCAGGGACCACCCATTAGGCTCAGCCAGGGTACTGTGTGAAAACCAGCCTCCCAACAGAGCACCAACTCTTTCCAGGGGATCCCAGGACAAAGCACCAGAGACCACACACCCAGGAGGTATTTAAATGGCCTTACATGATGCACTTTGAATTGCTCCTTCAGGCAACCAGATGCAGATTAAAAGGGCACTTTGGAGCAAGCCATGGACAAGTCAAGGATGTTTGCAAGATTTGATTTTTGAGTTCACTGAGAATCCTCAGCTCCTGCTGAAACCCACAGACCACAACTGTACCATTAATCTCAAAAAGAAAAGTCAGGGAAGGGTCTGAGGCCCCTCAGGCTTCATCCAACATGGCTCATGCCTCTCCCAGAGTATTCCTATGGGATGTAGCTCATCCAGTTTTTCGGGGTGCAGGTGCTAAAGCTCCTCAGCCACTTGCTCCAAGGTGAGGTGGACCAGGGCCAGCCACAATCAGCACTGCAGGCTGGCACAGCAGGTCCTTGTACAGATCATCCTTAGGCAGCCAAACTTCCCTCTCTGGACAAAAAATGACCCTGGAAGTAGTCTCCACTGACTTTATTGTGGTTATTCTGACTTGCACTGATTGTACAGATGACAGAAGCCATTAAATCTTCTCCTTCCTCACACTTTGCACAGCAGCCAGGGGATTTATAAGCATCAGGTGAGCTCCTGGTTCTCTAGGAGACAGAAAAATACTTCTCAATCAGACTGGAGCCAAAGGTCCTTGTGAAGAAATCAGTAGCTCTAACAGAAATACAATTTGTAGTCTTTGTTCAAAATTAAACAAGCCCCAACAGCTGTAATTTGGAGGTGCTATTTAAAGAAATCTGCACCCACTACAATCTTAGCAGCTACTTCAAAAATCAGCTCTACAAACAGATGACTATTGACTCCTGTAATGGAGAGCAAAGGAGACGAGATGTGTTCCAGCTGTCTTCGTGGCCAGGATCTGGATAGTCACCATTTTAAGGTGTCTTCATAGGGGCAAGTGCTGAGAGCTTGAAAACACACAGAGTATGGCTGCAAGGGTTAACAATATTAGGAAACAGTGGGAAACCAAAGACCTGGTTGAGCATAACCCCCTGAGAGCAGCAGCCTGCTTGCTCCTGGTTGGATCTGACAGGCAAGCAGAAGGCTTCCAGCCATGGAAAAAGAGAGATTCTCAATCTGTCCTCTTAGGGCAGAGGCTGCAGGAGAGGGAAGTTGCATCTCAAAAGCTGAACCCTGAGGACAAGCTCACAGCATGGCTGGCAGGTTCCCTGCTGTCCTTCCATGGGGGCAAGAGCAGCGTGAGAAAAGGAGGGAGGTGAAATGATAGAGCACGTCCTGAAGTCCTCACCTAAGAGGAAACGTTCCCGCTCATCTGAACCATTTCTGCTGGCCCCCAGCAGGTGTCTCCACCGGCCTGCGATGGTGAGGCACATCCCGGGCAGGCAGAGAAGCCCCAGCCCAGCCTCCAGGTGGGATTCTGCAGCAGGTCACCGTGGGGCACGGAAGGAGAAGGTAAAGCTACAACGATAATGAGCACAAAATGAAAAGCAAACAAAAGAGCGCTCCAGTTTAATACACTTCCTAGGGTCAAATCCCAAAACAAATCAGACACTGAAGCTCCACCCTGCTGAGTATGCCGGCATTGCCATCCATCTCCTGCCCAGAAGTGCAGGCATCCTCAGCCTGGCAGAAATTAGATTAAGGGTGTGTGTGTGGGGGGGCTTTTACCGCATGTAAAAGCCGAGTTAACATTGCTCCCGAGTTACTGTTAAAGGTCACTCACATGGTACATCAGAATTCCTCCCTGCTTTATCTAGAGCGAGGCAGGCATACTCCCAGGATGTGCTCACAGTCCAATGGTCCCACGAGCTCCTGGAGAGGAGAAAAGAGATGACCAGACAGGACTGACCAGGTCCAAGTGACACTGGGGACAGCTGGGGACAAGTGGGTGGTGACAGAGGCCAGCAAGGCAGGAAAGAGGTGACAGTTACCAGTGAGGGGGAACATGCAAAGCAAGCCCCCAGCTGGGAAGGTTTCCTGTGGAGGAGAAGGATGACTCTCCTGAGGGCAGAGCCACTGAAAAGGCAGTTTTGAGTCAGGCACTGTAGAAAATGCATGGCATGGCAGCTGGGCCCAGAGCACCCCTGGGGTGCCCGACCCCTCGGGACTCCTGCCTCCCTCTGCTACATGAAGCACACAGTGGAGAGGAAATCAGTCCTTGCTCTATCTAATTCTGGGATGGGCATTTCTGTGGCTGCCCTGCTCTCTGCTGAACCCCATTCAACCTGAAGCCCTCTTTGCTCTGCTCCTGGCTGCCTCCCTGTCACAGTCAGGGGCATACAGATGAATGGTGACACATCTCTAACATCCCAAAGTCCTCACACCTTAATCCAGCTGCTGCTGGTTCTGAGTTGGCAAAGACAATTAACAGTAATCTGTCAGAGTTCAAGGAGTATCTGGATGATGCTCCTCACCACAAGATTTACTTTTAGGTCATGCTTCCTGTCTAGGAACCACACTGGGCTAGAAGGAATCAGCACAAAAATCCCCAGTGCAGACTTACACTAAAAAACATGGAAAGATTTGGCACCTGGATTCAAATTTACCACAAGGGACTTGAACCTCTTCTAAGAGTTTAAAGATTTCTCAGCTACCCTGTGAAGACAGGGATACACCAGAAAAGAACACAGCCATACTAGAAATGGCAATTTTTGGCAGAGCTGTGCCAGGGGTTCAGATGGATTTTCTCTTGGGAAAGCTGTTTAAAGCACAGCTTGCAGGAAGCTGGCTGAGGCAGAGAGATGGAAGCATGGTGACTATTACTATGCTGAAGGTACAAAAGAAGTCCACAGCCACGCTAAACACAGGAAACCATCACCACCCATCTTTGTCCCAACAAAGCATCACTGTCCCACATCTCATGTCCAGCTTTGTAACTCTACTACAGATTGTAACTCTACTACAGATACTCACAACCCTCTCCATGGTGAGCATCTTACTTTTCATTCTGTTTGAACGAAGCAAGTAGCAAATCTCCAAGTCTCTTTTTTGCTTCAGCTCCCCAGTGCCTCTGCCCCTGAGTACAGAGACTCTCTGCAAGCTGTTCATGGCAGTCACATGTCCACCCCAGAGGTGATCCCTGCCCAGCACCCAGCACTTGCTCCAAGAGCCTCCAACTCTGAGAAACAGGAAACAACTTCTCTCTTACACCAAGCAAGCCACTGCTCTGCTGCTGCCAAACCTCCTGCAGCTGAGGGACACACCAGGAGAGTCTTCCCTTCACAACTCAGCTTTTCTAAGTTATCCAGGGGATTTGAGCAAGGAAATAGCACCTTGTGAGGCTACCAAAGCCCAAAACATAGGGGTCTAAGGACCTGAGAGCACCAGGGGCAAGAAGGGGGTGGGCACTACTGTCCCTCATCTGAGGCTCCCCAGCACCAGGGTCATGGGGGATAAATGCATTTCTGATGGATGTTCCCAATGTTCCTGCTGCCTCTCCCTGCCAGGGGCTGACAGAGCACTGCTGTCAGATTTCTGCCTTGCACTCTTTTTCATTGTCTGCATTTTCCATTTCTTCCTTGTTATAAAAACAACAAAGCAAAATCCCATCAACTATAACACAGAATTGGTTTTTCTGGTCAGCACCAAGGTTGGGATCTGGCTTGCAGGGTCCCTGCAGTGACACCTGCCTGGGGACATGCAATGAGAGATGACAGAAACAGAAGAAATCACTAATGCTGTAGGAAGAACCACTTGGGAGGAGAAAGGCCCCTGTTCACAAATTTTGGCCAAGAAAATCCTGAATGGGAAGAATAGTTTCCTACATGTTTAGCTCAACAAATCCTTTTCTCAAACAATCTACTGGCAATTCATTACCCTGGATCTGTAGCCAAGATGTTCCCGCTGACCACAGATGTCAGATCAACACACAAAGGTGGTTTGACATGTGCCACAGAGGTGCAGAGCTCCCTGCTGATCCCTCCTGGCACATGGACTGCTCATGTGTGTGTGCCTGTTAGCTCTGTCCCAGAGAGGGAACTTATCTTGCACAGAGGGGACAAAGAGGTGATGCAGGAACAGCAATGATCAATGCAGATGACAAGGCATGGGTCCTGAATAAAGGATGAAAGCTCTAGAGAAAAGCTACATTTGGGGATGAGCCTTTTGCAGCCTCTGTCACAGGTCTCTAAGAATATTCTTTGTATTGAATACCTTCCTTTTGAGGGGAAACCCAAAGAAAGCTGAGGAGATGGTTACTGGCCTTAGAAAGGGGACAAATCAGTCTTTCAAGAAGAAACCTTGAAGGTAAAAAATAGGGCAAAATGTTTGAATTGGACTCCAGATTTAGTATTTCCTGTGGGGAGACTCTAAAGATCCATTCCAATGCTACAGAAAACCTCTTGGTGCAAAGGCTTAAGTCAGTTTTGAGCTATTAAAGATCCAAGGGGTGAAGAGAGCCTGTTCTGAGTCTGTCTCTAACCCTGTAGACAAAGAGTAACCACAGGAGACTCATGGCTCCACAGTGCCAGAGAATATGCATGGATTGAGCATGTCCAACCACACAGCAACAGCTGGACTCTGCTGCTTCTACCGCTGAGAAGCAGCAGGGACTAGAGAGTGAGGAGGAAAAAATGGCTTGAACTGCTGGAAGAAAGTAGAATCTAAGCACATCAGTCTAATCCAGGTAGGGAAAAACCCCATTTTTTTTTCCCCTGGCCAAAATTAATGTGTGTGTCTGATGGATGCTGAGAGGCTCTGCTGATGGGCTCCAGCAAGGTTGGATGTATGGATGCCTCAATTCTACTGAGCTCACCTTCCTCAGTCTTGATACCTGATTCCCTTGCTGTCAGAATGAATTTGTTTATTCTGATCACTTAAGAATATCAACATGTTTAATGTGGCCCAGAAATAATATCTGACATGCTGCCCTTCTGCTGGGCTCTTGATGAGCAATTTGAGGTGTTAATAGCTTGGAGACCATCTTCATTACCAGCTCTGCCATGCACAATCACATGGTGGCTGCTGAGGGACCCAGAGAAAATACATTCCTGCTTAATTAACATGCAGAGCAGGACAGGGAGCTGTCACAGCATCCTCAGCAGGAAAGAGGCAGCAGTGGGGCCATGCCAAGCCCTCTGGAGCAGAGGCTGCTCTCGTGCCACATGCTTGGGACCCTCACTGCCACCAGCTCCTCAGACTCAGGTGACTCAGCATCAGGAGGAGCAAGTGCCTGCAGGCTCAGGTCCAGCAAAGCCAATTGAGGGGGAGATGGGCTGATTAAAAGCTGAACACTGATTCAGCATTCCCATTTCCAAAAGCCTAAATTGGTTCTAAAAAAACAGGAATACAGAAAAACAGGCAAATGGCCAACAAGTGGCCCCAGAGGAAATTAATTCCTCACAGAGTTCACTGGAATGTGCTTATTTCTCTTGAATATGTTATTGAAAAACATATGCATTGTTCTAGCCTAAAAATTAGATTTCCCCTTTAGGTTGTAATTAAACTCTAATCTAATTTGGCAGAAGATAACAGGGACCTCCAAGCAGAGCCAGCAGCTCTGCTCTTTCTTCTCCACCTCCCTCTACCTGCTTTTGGCAACTTTTGTCTGCATCCCAGGGTCTGCTCATGAAGGTGCTGTGCACCAAGAAGGGGCACACAAAAAAACTTGTTAGAATTTGATGAGACCCAGCTGGAAATGGGCTGACCCAGTGCCCAGGGCTTCTCTCCTAAGCCCCCCTCAGAGTCACAGTTGGTTTACAGCTCCCAGGAGGCTGTGTCCTCTGAACAACACTGCTCCTGGATGAGCTCAATTCCTCCTAACAGCAGCACTTTGATGCGCAATGGTTAACTTGGTTTGGTTTCCTGGGGCATTATGGAAAAATCATTTGCATCTGTCATAAAAACTGCCCAGCTCAGACTTCTGCACACTGCAGAGAGGTCAGAAAGGAGGAACTGTGTTCCTCCAGAAATGTGTTTATACATGTGCCCCAGTATGAGTGCAGGATTGTTCCTGGGTTTGGGAAGCACAGCCCAGCCCTGGGTGACCCTGCTTCCAGGGCTGTTCAGATGGTGCTCCCCCCAGCAGCTGCAGCTCTCCCTAAAGCTGTAGAACCTGCTGATCTCTGCCAAACACCAAAGAACTGCTCTCTAAAGGTGAGTGTGGTTGAACAGGCCAAAATTCAATTCACCAAGGTGGCCTTTGCCTCAGGCCACAGATGTCTAAGAAAGCAGCTTTCCTTCCCAGGGCAAGTATGGAGGCTACACCAACACCAAACTGGTAGAGATCACCTATTCCCTGAGCTTCCAGCCTGATCACAGATGGCCAGTGTTATTTCCACAAGGAAAACTCAAAACCAATTTTTCAAATCCCAGGCAGACAGCCTTGGTCTTTGTGAAGTATAGGAAGTACAGGACACCAGGAAGAAGAGCTTTAAGCAGAGCACAAAGGTGCACATACCTGATGGTGTCTGGCTGTCTGTCTGGAATGACCAGTGGTACTGGGCAGGAATTGGGCTGCAGTTGGTCATCTCCATATACAGCACTTGTTCAGTATCATTCATGTTTCAGCCAAAGTCCATGGCCTGGGTCTGGAGATTTGGGATGTAGACTTCTCCCTGAACAGTGACCTGCTCCTCTTGAGGATGCTCCATGAAGCACATCCCAGAGAACCCTCTTGGCCACCCAGCTATTCAGATTGTTCTCATAAACTGGGTTAAACTGGATGCAGAGATGAAGTTCCTGCCCTACATTGAGCGCCATGGCCTGCAAGGAGATGTGAAGCCTTAATCACCTTTGTGATCAAGTCCCAAGGTCTCACAGCAGGAAACAGTAAATATTCAAAGTGTGACCCCAGCGTGGGCTTCTCAGTTCACCCTCATGTCTTTACAGTGAGGATCTGTCTGCAGGCACCACACTCTGGTCTGAGATTCTCTCAAGTTCATGTTTCTGTGCTTGGCAGCAACACAAGGGGATGGCTGCTGGAGAGCTGGGATGCTGTCCAGGAGACATGCCACTGCATGGCTTGCCTCAATCTGCTATACTGCTCCCTTCTCCTCATGTCTTAGAGCCAGCATGGATCTTCCCAATTCAGATTCCTTCAGCAGCTCTGCTGATTTGGTTCAGGCCAATCCACTGCTGACACTACAGAATAAACTTCTCAACTTGTGGGCCTTCCAAAAGAAAAGCCTCACCACATCCCTCCTCTTCAAACCCCAAAGTGGGTCCACAGATGCTCACCTTGGAATCTGCAGCGAGGGGCTGCTGGTCCACATTGCAGAGATGAAGAGCCAGGGCAGCACTTGGTTGCTACAGAAATAGGAGACAAGGAAAAATAATCTCAAGTAACCATAGATTTCCTTCCCCTTCCAAAGCATTTCAACCCCCGAAGCACATACAAGTCTGACTGACGTGTCAGTAACATTTTCAGTGTGGATCCTGCCTGGATTTGCATGCCTGGCTTCTCCCATGCTTTTGTTATTGTTACCTTCATTCCACAATAAGTGCAGAACCACCAGGGCACTTTTAAGGCTTCCCTCTCTTGATGCCCAGACACAGTAAGTGACCCTGTGAAACACTGGGGGGACCTTTCTGACAGCTGCTTCTCCTCTGGGAAGAGACAGACTTCTTGCTCACTCTAATGCTTTCAGTTCCCTTGGGCAGAGTGCTTGGCATGAGATGATCTGGAAGGCAGTAGCTGTTAGATAGAGCAGAGCAGAAAAATGAGGATGATAGTTTAGCCTGTCTAAATGGCTATGAAGACACTGAAGGGCAGCATTAGGAAGCCAACTGGAAGTTACTGAGATGTGCAACAGCTGAGCTGGGGCTTTCCAAGGACAAAAGCTTAGATGAAGCAGTTCCTGTGTCATCAAGTCAGCAGTTGTGATTTCCTTGTTTCTGTAAAATGTGTTGATCTTGTAAGCATAATGCTTATAGAAATTTGTAGGAACCAATTATAAAAAAGAAGAAAAATAATTTCCATATATCAAGGTGAATAGGTGATAGAAGGGTCAGTGCTAGCAAACCCTCTCTTGGAAGTGGAGGAGAAATAATCCATGCTAAAACCTAAACAACCCAAATAGCCAGCCTGCCTTCAGGTAAGGAAGGGATCACTTGTTCCTCAGATGCCCTGTGGCCTTCTAGGGTTATAAAAGAAACCTCAGGAACCAAGATGTCTCGCACTTCACAGGAAAACGCCATGCTTAAGATGGATACTTAAGACCTTTTCCTGATTTCTCATGGTTTTGTGTTCCCAAATTCCTTTTTTTTTTTCACTCCTTGCTCTGATACAACACCACAACCCAGCTCCTCCTCAGAGCCCACAGATCTGACAGTCACCTGTGTTGCATATGCAATGCAGGGAGCTGGGCTGCTGACCAGTGTGATGACTGTGAATCTCTCTGGACCCAAGGAGAATGAAAAGCTCACACCCAGGGGTGTCAGGCTGTGACTGAAGGAGCCAGGTAGCCACAGCTGACATGGATGTCAGATGCCATTTCAGCTTTCCAGGCAAGACTTCCTCACCAGTGCTCTGATCATTCTGTTTCCCTCTCCAGCAAAACCTCTGGGCACAGAGCTGCACAGGGACAGTCCCACTGCAGGTGATTGAGCAAGTCTTCCTCAAGTTACCACTGAGGCAACCCTTTCTCAGAATACCAGTATAAGCAGGAGCTTCATGCATACCCATTTCACATTCACTTCCACTTGTGTGCCCAGTCCTGCAGCTAGGGAATGCACACCAAGGTTAGCTGGCATCTTCTCTGTAGAGCTGCATTTCCCCTGGGAAGAAAGCCACAGAGAGAACACCCATGACCCTGCTTTATCTCCACTGAGCTGCTCTCTAAGGGTGCTGCCAAACCTGGCTGCCCTTGGGATACCAGGGCTGGCTGAGAGACTGGGGTGAGTGGTTATGGAAATATTGGCAAGTGTCAGGTTGTCAATTATAATGATCCCTGGGAACAGTTTCCCACGTGGATGGACACCACACTGATCATTAGAGCTGGCACACTGTGTTTTCCTCCTCCAGGACTCAGGGCTAGACCAGCCCTCTGCTCATGTTTGTTTGTGGAGGAAAAGCGATGCTGTTCCCAGACACTCCCACCCTTCACAGGACTTTGGTTTTGCTCCTTGCTTCTCCTGAATAAAGCACTTGGCATTTGTTAATTTACTTCCTACCTGGCTTCTAGTCTTAAGTCTAACTTACATTCCCTGCCCTTCCTTTCTGCCTTAGCACACAACACTGGTAACCTCCTGTTTGCCCCAAAGGAGCACTATTTCCGTCAGCCTGTATTTTGGGATCAGCACTGGGTTTTGGTAGCTATGGAAACACAAAAAAGCCTTAGCAACTGATGGTGACCAGCAAGGAAAGCAACTGGTGCTGCCATGGAAACCTGTGGCCTTAAAACAGCTTCTTGAAGTCACTTGCTCTTTTTCCCAGGCAAACGTCAGTGGGCTGCAGAAGCAGCCCCAGTGGAGGGGAACTGACAGGGAAGGCTCTGCCCTTGGCAGGGGCCTCACCTGGGCAGTGCTGCAGAAGCCTTCCAGCACCATCTCCACAGTCTGGCCCAGCCTCAGGTCTATGTGCAGCAGCCACAGCTTAAACATGGGGTTCGCAAGGTCTGGGGCTCTGGGAAGCTTCCACTCTTGGTGCCACTGAGGGCAGGGGGACAATGATGCTGCTGAAATATGTTGAAACCTTCTGTGGCCCAGTACAGCTGATGGATGTGTTGTCCTTTTTTTGTCTCTTGGAACTGGTAATAGAAGGGAACGAAGCTAGAAGAGAAGCAGAGATGGAAAATGTCATGGGAGCTGCTATTTCTATGTGGTCACTCAGTTTCAGCACTGTGGTGAGATTCCCTGACTGCCCACTCTGCAATAAAGCTTCTGCCCAAAAGGCTGCCCAAGCTCAAAGCTTAAACCACAGCCAGGTCTTGGCTGCCCTAGAGTTTATCACCATCCAGCAGCTGCTCTGTTTGCATAGAGCCAGGGATAGTCTTCATGAAAAGCATCTTCTCAGTTGCTGCCTCATCTCAAAGCATCACAAGCTGCTTAACACTGAGGGTTTTTCCAAGGTGCTTCCTGCAGGTCTCACTGTATCAGACACCAACCTGGCTGCAAGCAGAGGGAAGAACAGCTTCAGTGTCATCTCACCTTTCCCTTGGAGCTGCTGCCTCACATGGCTTCCTCTGAAGATGCTACTGAGGAGCTGCAGGGCATGGAGGCTCATCTGGTGATCTGAGCACCACTTGCCTCACTGGTTGTTCCATGGCACCCCCTCATCCCCTCAGCTCTTAAAGACCATCCAACCCTAATCATTCCCAACATCTCACCCTTTGCCAGAACAGTGCAGCTGGGTTGGTGCTTTACCAAGAGAAATGAACTGTGGGAACACAGGGTCAACAGAAGTTTCCCCAGAATGAAGACAGCAGAAAGACCAGTCTGGCTACTGAGGGAATGGAGTGACAACAAGAAATTAATAACTCCAGCTAGACAGAACACAAAATGAATGTTCAATGGAAATTGATTCCTTCATGTAAAGAAACCTTAACTGCAGGCTAGTCTGGAGCTGTTATTTTACTCTCCATAAATCTGAGCATGACCAGGAAACAAATTGTTCCTGGAGCAGTTACTGGTTTTTTGAAAGGCAGAGAAAATGTGGCAGCAGAAGTGATGCTATAGAAGAAAGTTGCTCTGGAAAACTGTTAAGAACTGATGTGTATCAGCTTAGTATAAAATGGTTTATGTTAGAGACAGCAATGGATGAAAGCTTGGAGGAGCTCTGGGTAGGTGCAGAATTTGTGGCTCTGGGAACACCCAATGTTCCCTGGGTCCCATTTCACCCAGTAGTAGCTCTTGCAGCTGACAGCCCTGACAACAGCCCTAAACCAAGCAGAGGAGCACAGATGGGAAGAGGCAGAGCACAATGACACCTTGCAGACTGATATTGCCCCCTCTCTTGTGTAACCAGCTTGTAGCTGCACAGAGCACAGGACATGCTGGACTAGGGTCTGCCTCCCTGCAATGTCCCTGTGCACGTGGATGGCTGGTTGGTATATATTTAATCCCCCCAAAATCTATCCTAAACACTAAAAGTAGGATTAACCTACTCTTTCTACCAAAAAATTTAGGTGTTGGTAGAACTGTGGACCCTCTTTGCAGTCAGGAAAAAGAACAGGCACCTCGAGAAGATTTCTCATCCCAATAACTCTTCAGCACAAATCACAGAGCACTGGGAAAAGGCTCCACCTTCTCCCAGTGACAAGAGTGTGTCTGATTTCAGACACAGGCAGTAGGATCAGTGAAGCCCCTCCTTTGAGCTCACCTCAGTGTCTCAGAGCATCCTGCCCAGCCTCAGAGAGCTTTCCCTCTCCCTTTTGGAGCTGGTCCTGCAGCCATCCTGGCTTGTCTTTGCTTTGGGCTTCTGCTGTGGAGAGATGGTGAGGCAGCAGGCAGAAGCAAAGAGGAAAGAGACACTAGGTCTGATCTGATAGCCCAGCCTGGCCAGGCAGCTGGGGATGAGCAAACCAAGGAGGATACAGGGCAAAGACAAATTCTGCTGCTCCTCCCAGACTCCCAGGCAGAGGGGAAATAAAACAGCACCATTCATTTAGTTGAGGAGCTGCCAAGAAGCTACTGCTACTGTTGTGAGATGATGCTCCATGGGGAACAGAAAAGCAAGGAATGTTATTGCAAAGAGAAATATGGTTAGACTGGTAATGTAACATTTTCCAGCCAGACACTGCTGGGACATGCTGTTTTTCTCCAATTGTTACTTGATAAAGTGAGGAAATAAATGTATTAGAACTAAAGACAATTCAGTAACAGTTGAGAAACTGGTTTCCATTTCAGTGGCTTTTGAGGGTATCTAACAACTTTCAAATGGCCACCACATGTTTCTGAGGGAATCTCTGGCTTCAGCCAAACAGAGCCAGGACCTTGTGCACTGAAGAAGCTCTAGTCTGAAGGACTAAAGCTGCTCTTTTTGCTGAGACCACAGGAGAAGCAGGAGCTGAGATATCTCCTATCTGAAGCAGGGTCCCAACATGAACTCTGGAGTAAACAGTTTGTCAGTGGCAATTGTGGTGCCACTGACCACAGCCCAGAAGTTCATATGGCTGTTCTCAATGAACAGCTTCACCTTGTCCTGGAATGTCTTTGTGTCATCCACATTTGCTGTGACAGTCAGAGACACCACAGACTTAGGGGGGACCACTCCTTTCCTGGGTTCAATCCTCCAGTGTGAGCATTTTCCAGCCTGTAGGACAAGCCAAACATGAACTTAGGATGGAAACCATGGACTTTGCTCTGTTGAGTCTAAAGACGGTCTAAAGAGAGGATAAAAATCATAAAGCCTTTATTATTCTAAATCTACTCTAAATCTACAGAGTCTGGCAACACCAACTCTCCAAGAGCTTATACAACCTGTATTTTACCCTCCTTTATCAGACTCTCGTCATTAGCCCAGTTTTGCTCAACCCAGGGGATGCTCCTCCTCAGGAGGAGGTTATTCCCCCTCCAGTCTCTCTTTGGAGTGCTTGCCAAGGGAAGCTATTTACTCTCTCCTGGCTTCCCAACAGGGGAGCTGGGTGTGCACAAAGGCACAAGGCCAGAGGAAAGCAGGACTGCTCAAATCCCAGCCCAGCAGCCACACAGCTGGAGGACACTGCTGAGAGCCTGAAGAATATAACTCTGCAAAGCCAGCTGAGCAAAACCTCAACACCAAAGTTCCTTCTCCAGGGGGCCATCAGTGCTTCTCAACAGCCCCTGAAGGATGTTTACATTTATTCCCCCAACAGCTGGGGAAGCAGCAAGCGGAAAATTCACCTCACTCCTCCTCAGCCCAGGAGGCTGAGCCTGGACTCTCACACAACACCCAATACTTTATCCACAAACTCAAGTCCACAGTGTCAGGGTTGTCAGGGTTGGCTTTAACCAGCTCCAGAAGATCAACCCACCCAACATGAAGAAGAAAAACTCCTCCCAATCTCATAGACCCCTCCCCCCCCAGTACTATTAGGCTAATGCTCTACTCACTACTGTATCCAAATTAAGGGACCAGTTTTTCATCTGTGTACATTGACATAAATGTAGAGGAACTCTGTTGTCTTGAACAGAATGAGTTCAGCTTTACAGCAGGAAGCTGAAGGCAAATGCAGCCCAGTAGATGCTGGGCACTTTGTGGCTGCAGAGTGTTTTCTGTCCCCACTGAAGATCCCTGCAGTAAATATAACTCATCTGTTCCCCAGGAGAGGAGAAATGAGACCAGGAAGGAAAAAAAAAAAAAAAAAAAAAAAGGCAAACTGCTCTATACAGTGATATCTTTCCCTTTAATAGCCACCTTCTGTTTTCATCCTGCCTCTGCCCACTTTCAATCAAAGAAATCACTCTTAAAAACACAAGAATGGCTTCTGCATTTGACCATCTGGTACATGATTTCAGCTTGTGATTTTGGAAACAAACCAGTGCTCCTTCAGGCATATCCTGGGTAACCCAGCTAACAGAGGCCTCACACCACTGCAGATCTCTCACAGGATGCTCAAAGCTGGCAGAGCCAAAGCCCTCCCACATACCAGCAAAGCTTCAGCCCCATCAGCTGCACTATTCCCATAGCTCAATATCCTGGGATCCCAGGGAGCCAATGGTCCCTCTGCAGGGACTTATTTTAAATTCCCTTGGCTCCATAAAACCTCAAGCTCTCTTCCTCCAGGATGGACCAGCAATTAGGAACTACCTCACACAGCAAATGGAGACATCACACCCATACTGCTCACTGGCTATGATTGCTGCCTGCAAAGGTTCACACCAGTTCAGCTCCAAGGAACCTGGGTTTCCATGATGGAAAGCCAGGGATACAGCAACACCTCAGGGGGCTTTCTGCAGAGCCAGGACACCAGCCCACAGCCTGCCCTGCAGGGGAGACATGGCTTGGCCATCTCCCACAGCCTGTCACTGTTTTGGAGACAGCCACACGACCAAACAAGCTCATGTGACAACAGCCAATGCTTATTGAAGGACACCCCCTTTTATAGGGGGCTCCAAATTCCCCTGCCTGAACACCTGATCGGTCGAGGTCTGAACACGCCCAGCCCACTGGCCAATTAGTCTGCATTCAGGTTTGAATGGGATTGGCCGGGATCCCCTGTTTGGGTTTGAATCCAACCCATCACTGCCCTGCCCGGGGACTCGTTCACTTCTGTTCTCGAAGGGACCAGGCTGGGAGCTGGACTCTCTTTTGGCCACTTTTACCTGTGCAGCTACAGACAGCTCACCTGCTTACCAAGAGTCATTTCAACACAGGTGTGGAGGAAAAACCAGCTGCAGAGCTTCTCCATGCCTATAAACAGTGATTGCCGCCAGCTCCAGCAGTGACTTAACAGAGAGGCAGGAGGGACACAAAAAGGACAGACACAGATTTCACAATCCCAAATGCCACAGAGGTCATCAGATGCAGACAACAGTCAGCAGCACAGTTAAAAGAAACAAAGATACAAGAGGCCTTTGAAATGAAATCAGATTAACCAGGATAAATCTTCTATTACAGAACCATATTCCTGCCTGGTGCTTTTCTTATTATTTCACTTATTCAAAAAGAAACAAGAAGCAGCTCAGCAGTGATGCAGGGAAGGGAGGAAGCAGCTCAGGAAAGGTAATGAGTTTTCTCAAAAAGTCCATGAACAGCATGAAAACACAGAGGCATCCTGGGTGTAGAATGATAATGGCCCTTCAATCAATCCACAATTGATTTCACATTTAAACTGTAGATCATCTCAGTAAAATGCCTTTTGTGAGCCTGAGATGGAGAACTGGAATCTGCATTTCAAAGGCAACGCTCTGGCTGCTCAGCCAATCTGGGCTTTTAGTGGGGAAGGAGCTGGGCTGATGCAGGAGACACAGGGGTGCCTGGAGCAGAGCTATTGCTGGGGCATCTGACCTGGTCAGCAGTGAGGTGCCCTCACAGCACCAATTAACATCCTGCACTAAATGTCGGTGGGTAAATGATGCCCTTGCCTTGCAACGGGAACATGCCCAAGTAGCTAGAGACTGGTAATGGCTTAAGCTCCCTTCTCCTCAAGTCCCATCCCATGGGCCCTCCTTGGACAAGGACTTTCACAGGAAGGACCAGAGAAGACTATGAAGAATGCCAGAAAATGCCGGGTTTTATTCTTTTGGTCCTATTTGATGTCCTGATGGGAAAATGCTGCCTAAGGCACCAGCAGCCCTGGAGTTAACACCCTGAAGAGGCTGTTGTGGAGGAACAGGAGTGACGGATGCTCTTATGTTCAAGTGCTCCATTTCAGCTCTCACACTCTGGTGCGAGCCCAGGGCACGCTCACCAAAGGAGACGTCACCAGAGAGGAGGGTGGGCACATCAAAATGGGGATCTGGTCCCATGACACAGCTCCTGTCAGGACAAAGGCAGGGAGGCAATGGCTTTGTTAAAGGGAATTGCAAAGGATTCAGGTGTTGTCAGGGCTGGGGTGGATAAAAGCTGCTATCAGAGCCACCCTGGGTTTCAAATCAGCCCAGCACCCTGTGCTCAGCACAGCACGCATGGGGGCAGGAGGCAGCCAAAGCAAAGTGCTCAGCAGCTGGTGTGGCTTAGGGCCCATGGCAGGCAGGACATGCCCCCGAGTTGCTGCTGGTGCACTGAAGGATCCTAAACACACACCCAGAGATGCCTATGTGCCTCAGCTTCCCCATCTGTAATGTGGTGGACACACAGGTGTCCCTACAAAAGTGGACTCGCTGTAACCAGCCTTCCCAGCCACAGATTCCCTACTTTGATAGTTCTCATCTGGAACTGGTGTTTTCATGGAGGATCTTCCCCATGACATCTTGACATACACTGCCAGGTTTTTGAGACAAGAATCCAGGGAAGCCTCAACCATCCACTGCAGTAACAGTTCTACTCAGAGGGCAGATGAAAGGACCAGCTTGTCCCCAGTGAACCCATCAGCTGTCACAGCCAAGAGCAATGGCTTAAACAACCAAACGTGTGTCCTTAATCCAACACACCACCTCACTTTAAGCAGATGGGCTCCAAACTGCAAAAGCCATCAACATCCACTGAAATCAGCATTTGAAGCTGCACAAGACTCAGATTTATTTCATGGCTGATGCCAGTCAATGCTACTCTGACCCTTAGTTAAAAATCAGGGATCACAGTGAACTGTACTTTCTGTTTTATTCACCAGACTGCCACTGACTCTGCTCTACACATCTCAACAAGCAAAACCTGCCCTTGCTCAAGGAGAAAGCTGCTTATGCAATAATATCCCATGACCAATTTGGGGGAGGGACAAAGAATAAATTATTTGATTGTGAAATGTTCCCTCTTCATTAAAAAAAAAAAAAGAAAGAAAGAAAAAAAAAAAGGCAGCACTTTTCTGCAAACAAAAAGTCAGCATAATTGTTTCTTTACTGAGATCAGACCTACTCACCACTCTTCTCTTGCAAAGTAATAACCTTCTTATTTTTTTTTCCATTCCCCTTATCCTGTTGGTAAAATTGACTGCAGAGTCCTTTCATTTCTTTGCTGCCTTGATCCAGTGCCTCCCAACAGCAGCATCCCAAACAGCTCCAAAGCTCCAGAGCATCCAGCAGCAGCAGCTTTCCTGCCCACCCCATGTTAACCCACCAGCCCATGGCTCAGATGTGCTGGGACAAGCCCTCTCTTGAGGATCCTTAGCTGAGGTTTACCTGCAGTCTAGCTGCTTAGCACAGCACTAAAGTATCATTTACTCATCCACCTTTTCTCATGTAATGAAAATAATAAATTGATAGAGAGAAACAACAAGGTATCAGCATCAAAAATGCACAGAGAGCATAATCTTTTGGTAAGAAAACAACTCAGTGTGTCCTTCCCTGCTACAAACAAGCTTTTGAAAGTGTCTGGCATGATGTAGTGCTTCATTTTCTACCTCTTTCGGTTGCTCTCTCTTTGTTTTTTTGCAGACTTGACATCACTGGGATGGAAACAAATAGGGAGAAAATTGCTTTCCTTCCTTTCCAGAAACGCTTTGTTAGTTCTAGAGCCAGAGATACACCACAGCTGAAGTGTGAGGGGCTGGTCAGCAAGGGAAAACACTGCCAAGCACTCTGACCAGTGCTGAGCCAGGAGGGTGGATGGCTTTCCTGAACACTGAACAGTTTGCAATGGACTTGAACTCAAATGCAGGCAGTTTGTTCCAGCTGCTTTTGGACAGCCTGAGCACAAAGGGGATTTGTGTCTGAGGCTGGAACAAAAGCCTCTGAACATGCAGCTTTTTGACCCAGTGTTGCTTTCATGTGGCAAGGGGTTTTGCAGAAAGCCTCCCAGCTGATCTCCAGGGGAGGCTGTTAAAAAGCAGGGATTGGGGTTTCATGAACAACAGACACACCTTTCCAACTCCATCAAAAAGATCCAGATTCCAAGAAACCCCCCAAATTTGACTAGTATCATAACTGCCCAAGTTGCCAGGAATTCCACAGGTCCACAAGGCTCCCTGCTGCCCCTGAAGCCACCAGGATCCAGCCCAACCCTGCTGCTCACCTCATATCTGTGTGTTGCTCTGACAAAAACCTCCCCAGGGTTCAGTTCCTCAAAGCTGTAGTGGAGCCAGGGCCCAACACCTTCCCTTGTGAGGAGCAGGGGCAGCCTGGTCTCGTAGCCTGGGGAGAGATTTCTATTTGAGTGTGGTAATTCCTGCTGCTATCCTGCATTTTCCAGGCTGCTTCAATGCTAGTCCCTGGCTCTGAGCTGCCTGGGACCAGCTGCTGATGTTCCAGGAGAAGATACAGACCAATCTCTTTCCTCAGGAGAAATGTTTTGGATCTTGCTTCCAATTTTTAACCCAGCTCTTGGGCTGGGTTCCTATTTGGCCACGCATTTTTATTCTGAAAAAGTGATGCTGAGTTTAAAATGATCTTTGATTTCCTTCCCATGCACTTAGGGGAGCTTTGAAATCCATTCAGTGAAGGCACAAAGCTCAAAAGAGCTTGGCATTGCTGCCTGGCTTGCAAGTAGATCAGGGTGTAGGTGACACAACAGCACAGGACTTGGTTGCCAAAGTGCTCAGCTTCTCTGCTTCTCAGCATCTCATTGACAGAATCTCCTCATGCTTTGTGACTGGCTTTGAACACAGTTCCCACCTGACCATATCAATAAACAGAGATTCACAGTTTCAGGTGATGCAGGACATCACAATGTAAAGGAATAATCATCATTTGGGATTTTTGAGCAATTAAGAAAGTTCATTTTGAGCTTCAGTATTTGCTATGAGGAAATTTCCAACCACTTCCTCACTGCTGGCTTTGCCAGTTGTCCAGAACTGATAATTTCTGTTAATCACCTGATCCAGAAGTATCTGCCAAGTAATTTATGGAGACACCTTCAGTACAAGTGGAGACCAGCAAAGCCCCTTTCCAGTGGGGAAGGAGATCCAGCTGTACAATTCACTGCACTGGGAAAAAGCCTTCAGATATCTGCAGCATGGGGCACACAATATCTGCAAATCCTCATTGCAAGGGATTTGGGAATAGCAGAGAAATGCCCGAGGAAGGCAGTTGCATTTCTTGAAGGAATTAAGAAACAAAAGTAAACAACTTGCCAGTTAAAGATGGCTGTTTTCTTTAATTATTTTAGCACCCAGGGACTATGACTGGGACAATTCCCACTCTGACAATCTACTGGATCAGCTCTGATCTGTAAGGAAATGCATCATTTAAATGACTCCTTGAGATCCTCTTCCAAGGAGCCAATGGAAGAGTTAAGCTCTCCCAATGGCCTTTCAGGGTCATTCTGGAACAGGCTCCTTTTTCTCAACACACATCACTTGCTCTGGTTCCTCTAAGTCCCAGACCAGCTCAAGGCTTGCATGCAAGTAGTTTTCCTCTTTCTCAGTCATGAAAAAGCTGTCCTGGCTCAACCCCAGGAGACTCCTGCAGCGAAGTGCTGGACAACCCCATCACCACAGCCAAGAGAACAGCCCTGAAAAAGGAATCCCTTGGGAGGAACTTTTTAAAACCATCCTTTCCACAGCTCCCACAACTGCAGCTGGTGGGCAGCAAGACAGTTTGTTAGCACAGGCTCTGAGTAATTATTGTAGATGGCATTTGCTGAGTAAACCCTGCACAATTACTGCGTAAATATGAAGCTGTTTCATGACATTTGTATCCATCAGTTGGAGCAGGAAGGCAAGAACAGAAGAGCTGGGGTAGGAATTGCAGCACCCTCCAGAACAGGAGCTCAGCTGCTGGAGGACATTGGGCCTCACACCTCTTCCTCCTAGATGAGCAACCCCAGGTTATTTGCTGAATGGAAACCTGGCAGCCATCTCCCACTCCTGAAAAACACCTAAGCAGCACCATGCAGAGACAGAGAGGAAGGACAAAGTAACCTGAACCACTCCACGTGCTCTGAGAATTCCCTGCCCTGTGCCAGCACAGCAAAGCCACCACCTCTGAGGTGAGGTCACCCAGGTGGGGCAATGACAGCTGCTCCCAGAGAAGGGCTTGACAGCACTTCTGGAAGACAGGACAAGCATAAACCTTGTCAGCAGACTGCCTGGACTCTGTTTTTGTAGGAGGGTGCTCATCCTGCTGAGCACAGCAAGGCCTATACAACACCACCTTGAGGAACCATGGACTGAGAGCCACAAGGTGACAATTCCCATGCAGGGAGAGAAGCAGGGATGGTCTTTCTGGGACCAGCAGGGCTCAGCCACCTCTGGTCTGGCTGCATCTGGGCAGTGGGAGGGAATCCAGGGTCAGCAAGTGCATTTCTAACTTGGCCCCTACTGCCTAATGATGAATCCATGTAAAAAGGACCCATGCTGGGGGTCAGTTGTCTGGAGGGTTTAGTGCTCATTCACTAAAGCTGTTCTGCTCTGTAGCTCTTTGGCATTTGAGGAAATGCTGGCAAAGCTATGGCATGAAAGCTTATCCCTGCACTGCCTGGACTGTTGTGGGATCAGTGATTCAGAGCCAGGTGTCTCCAACTTGTGTGGGAGATGCCCCGGAAGCTGCAGGGACAGCACTGCCTGCTGACCACAGACCCTTCCCAGCAACTGAACAGGAGCCCAGTGATCTGGGGAGGGTTTGCACCTCACCTTCACTGGGGTGACAGAGGCAGGGGAAAGAGCTGCACCTGAGATGCCACTGTAAACTGCTTGATTACAGACCTGGGCTTCTTGGGGCTTAAAGATTTCAGCTGAAAAAATTTGGCCTGATCTCTCCCTCCTAAAGCAGAAGGAAACAGCAAAACATTTCTGTTCAAACATCACATTTCATGTTTTCAACCATAGCCCTGTAAGCCTTTATTTAAAGCATCAATGGCAAGCAAGAGTGAGCAATACTTATCATCAACACTGATAACAGAGTTTGGAAGCAGCTGCAAAAAAAAATCTCTTTAAGTCCCTTACCTTTACTGGCACCTGGCAGTAGATTTAAACCTGGGGTTTAAATCTGGGCTAACCAGTGCGTCTGTAACTGTCTGCTGCTTCCTCAGGGTCTTCTCTCTCTGCTTGTCTCCCAAAGGGTCCTGGCACTGATGCTCAGTCCCAAGGAGCCTTGTCATGCAAGTTTGGAGGATCTCACTAAAGGATCTCACTTATTGCAACTGGTTTTTAAAAAATACATGACTTACATTTCCTCAAACCCCAGCATTACAACTGTTTATTAATGCACTTGTTGACATAAATACATGAACCTCTGGTAACTATAATAACACTCAAAAACAACTGAAAAATGTACCTTACAGAAGGAGACAAAAAGTTATTTTTTCTATCAACAAAGTGAAGCTTTGATTCTGCTTGCTGCTGGGTATCCTCACTACTCTGTCCAAAAGTCTTGAACTGACTAGAGCCTCCAGCTCTCCTGAAGCATAAATTTTAAATAACTATAATATTGCCCATTGACTTGGCACTTAAAGCTCAAAGGACAGGCCCTCGAGGAATTAAAGAGCTGTGACATGGTAAAACACTGGGGTGCAGCTGCAAGCAATTCTGTAATGCACAGACTGCTTAAAGTTAACAGAACAGAGGGAAGGACAGAGAAAAAACCCAACACTGTTCAAACACCCACAAACACGAAGGAAAGGAAAGTCTGAAAGAATTAATTCCCTTGGATTTTACTCAAAACCTAGAGGAAACACATTTGCTAGATGAGACATTTCTACTCAGCAAGCAACTGGATGAAGATGAAGCCTTACTTTCCAGCACCACACTTGCTTAAGGAACATCAGCTGGCTACTCACACTCAGCATGTGAGACATCAGAGCCCTCAGGTGCCACTGGGATGCTGCATGGACTCACCAGCATCCAGAGAATAATCTTGGATTGACAGGAATAAAAAAGCATCTGGGATGCTCTGAACAATATCAGCCCTGCTACAACACCTGGAGCTTGGCTAAGACAAGCACTGAGAAGAAACAATTGGATGATCATTTCCCTGGCTTGGCTAATTAGAGTCTAATAACTCACCAGTGCTCATCGCCCAGCTGCTCAGTGTGTGTTTACCAGCCTGAACTCAGTGCTCTCACCCTGGGCAGAGCCTCCCTGGTGAGGGGGATGCACTTGGCAGCTGCTTGCCTTTGCTTCAAGCTCAACAGCTGGAGGTGAATGCACACCTCAGTGTCCTGCACATCTCTCAAAGGCACTGCCTGGGCTGGGCTGCCCAGTGGCACTGCCTGATCCTGCAGCTGCTGTGGCCTCTGCCCAGAGAGCTGCAGCCAGCCCTCGTCTGGTTCCTGCATGGTGCCCTGCCAAGGCCTGCCAGCACCAGCACCGACACAAACAGCCCTGCTGATGTGCTGGGGAAGGCCATTAAGGAAATATCAAGAGCAGTGATGATGTTTGAGGCTGTCATCTTTGAGAGGGACGTAAAGCAGGGGAGGAGAGCACATCTGAGCCTTAAAACCAAAATACATGGCTGCAGTAAAAGGGAGGGGACTTCAGCAACCAGTGGAAAAGAAATAAGCCCAAATTTCAGAAATGCCACCCAGATCACTCCTAGGAAAAGCCTCCATTTGCTCTGTAGAGACTCACATGCCAGACAGCAAACTGGGGAGAAGGTATTTGAATGAGACACAACAGGAGCAGAGATGCTGAGGGTGCAAAGGGATGCCAGGATTTGACTGTGGTCCTGCCAGCAAGGCTTATGAGGGCTGTGCACCAACAGATTACCAGGGCCAGGCACCTTAGAGTTTGTGCTGACCATAGCCCACCATAAACTGAGCATCCAGTTTTCTGGCACTGTGTTATTTCTTGCAAAATTTGGAGATCCTGGTGTACAATATGATTCTGCTTTTTCAGACCTTACACCACATAATCCTTTAGCTGCTCTGAAGCTGAGTTCAAACAAACAAGAAGGAGGTCCCAGAGCCAAATCACTACTGGGAAACTCAGAAAGCATCCCTCCTTCCACCAGGGCCAGAAAATAAACCTTCTTGGAGCCTAGCACAGCACTATCAGTCCTTCAAGTCAGCCACCTCACAAAGTGCTGTTTGGCTGTTCCTCCTGCTGGACTGCAAGCTGATGGTACTCACTGGTCTGTTTTATGTGCTGCCATCAGATCTATGGGCCCTGTGGGCAGTTCAATTGCCTGGGGCAGTTTGGTTATTACTCAGAGGCTGACAGGGGTGATACATCTCCTGTTAATGGAAGCAAGTGTAATACAATTCATAAGCAAAAATGAAGCTAAGCAGGAGAGGAAGAAAATTAAAAAGAACCATTGGCCTGATGAATATGCATCTGCTAACAACAGTGCTCTGTTCTAGCTGAGTGAGTTTAGCTGACTTTGGGATTTGCCAAATGCCAAGGCCAGCACATCTGTGACAGAAATATAACTGACACAGGGATCCTACCCCACTGATCTGGAGCACAGGAACAGCAGCAATATATCACAGGGGCAAGGAAAGGGACAGACCAGACTGGGCAGGGGACCTGGAAGGGAGGGCAGGGCCAGAAAGCAGGGACAAGGGTGGGAGATGATAACCAGCCTGTGCTTGATGCTTGTGACAGCTTTGTCTTGCTGTGAGCTGTGTCCACGTCATCTGTCCTGCTCTGGTTACTGTCTGCTGAGCTGTGGGTGAACAGGACCAGGACAGCAAACTTATGTGTTCCCCTACTAAGCCCCGGTAGCCAGCCAGACTGACTGCATGCCTGAGCCCTTGAAGTGACTTGCAGCAATGGTTCCAACTGCAGCAGTGGATACTGGAGCCCTGCACTCATCCTTGCTCCCAAGAAAAACAGTTAAAAATGCAAGATTCTTGATCTCCTGAGATCAAATCACC
Organism: Zonotrichia albicollis; assembly: GCF_047830755.1. Lineage (NCBI taxonomy): Eukaryota > Metazoa > Chordata > Aves > Passeriformes > Passerellidae > Zonotrichia > Zonotrichia albicollis. The sequence goes on along the minus strand of NC_133831.1, from coordinate 7,882,132 downwards.
ATTCTGCAGGATTCACTGTATTTGGACAGAAACTTTCAGCAATACATCACAGAGAGCTGCCCTGTCCTGTCAGGGAAACTGAAAGCCAAGGTGTTTGATTCCAAGGCTGGAGGGCAAGAAGAAATCATCACTTACACATAGTCTACTATTCTGTACTATTCAACCAAATTCTTTGAAGACATAACATATTCTGGAAAACTTTTGCCATTTCTCCTTTCATTACCACAGTAAGTCAGACTATAAAGTTAGAAAATGTTAGATATTTCTCCAGGGAAATTAAAATAGGCCGTTTGAGAGGTTCCTCACATGCCTGCCTCTCCACAGGAGAAAAAGAACTACTAGTCCAAAGGATATGCCTCATTAGCCACCCTTACAGATACAGCCACATGTGTATGAGCCTTGGGACACCTCAGCAGCCAGGGCTGACCTGGGCTCTAGAGGATGGCCATTGGGCCAGAGCACAGAAAACCACTGTGGAAGCCAACCAGGACAGAAGTAAAGCCATGCAGAGCTGTGAACATGACAGTGCAGCACTTCTGGCACCTTGTCAGCCTCTGCCAGGCTGCCATGGGCAAGTGGCCTGGAATACAGATCATGAGACAGCACAAAATCTCCCATTGTTGTCCCCTGGCTTTGCTACAGCATCCAGTGACACAATAAAGGAGGGGTGAGCACACAGTGACTCACAGCTACAGAAGTGATCTCTGTGCAACCACAAATATATGTGGATCCCGTTTCCCCTCACTCAGCCCCTAGATGATGAGAATCTGCTGGATCTCCACCAGCCCTGATAAGAAAAAGCTGATCTTGAAAAGCTGGATACCAACAACGTTTGGCCAAATCGCTGTCTCAGTTTGGCAGAGGGGGAAAGCCATTCACAGAAAGGAAATCACTGCTTGGAGCAGACAGAGAAACAAGACAGAGGTGTTCACAGAAGCACTGAAATGGCACCCAAAGAGCAGCCTGATAGTTCAGGGCACTGAGGAGAAAGGCAGTGCCAAAGCTAACATCTGCCTCTTTCCGTAAATAACTGAACCCACCAAAAGCTGTGGGATGGACCAGAGCTCCCACTGGACATGGTGTCTTCTGCCAAACATTGAAGTGCTCAGCAGAAACTCTGCTTTGGATGGGGACCAGATGTGCAGGTACAAACAATGCTGTTACCCCCTGAGCCAACCTCAGGTCCATAACCCAGCCACCTTGAAGACCACCTCCACCAGCTCAGAGCTAACACGTGACACTGGAGAGTCATGACCAGGCAATGACAGGAGAGTGATGACTCGTCAAGGTCAGGGCAGTGATAACAAATCCTTGTCCTCCCTTTCCTCTGGTTTCTATTTCCAAGGAGTCAGCTCCCATGTGTCTGCAGTGTGATTTACAGCTAAGCTGTGGTGGGGAGTATGCAGCAAAAACCAAGGACTTTCTCCTTTGGTAGCCACCTGGGCTTCTTGCACAGCTGCTTCTGCTGACCCATCATGTGTATTTGCAAAAATAAAACACAATCTGAGATGCACTTGGCAAGTCAGAGTTGCATAACAGTTTGTTTCCCACAGGCTTGGATAGATGCTCAAAATGTTCATGGTCACGTGGTGATTCCAAAAATCCCTGCCTCCTCTTTTTGTTAGGATTTTCATCACTGACTTAACCCTGTACAGACTACAGTGACCTGCTGCAGCTTCTAGAGACAGCAACACCTGAAAATACTGGCAGCCCATACAGCAAAGCTTCTGCACAAGCTCTGCAAAGCCACCCTGCCCAGAAAGACTACTATCCCTCCAACAGCTTCCTAATTTCTGGAAGCAATTATTTCCTCTAGCTACTTGTCAATAGACTTTGATTTTCTATACGGGGCTCACAGACATCATGGGTGAAGGGTGGGAGGAAGGGAGCAGCCACTGCTGGCCAGAAGGTCAGAGACAGCAAGGTCCCAGCTGTGGGGGCCTCTCCAGCAGATGGACTGGCAGTGCAAGGGAAGGGTCTGTCCAAGGTAGAAGTTCCAAAACCATCACCACAGAGAATATTGTTGGCAGTGGAATTTTAGATTCTGTATTTGATAAAAGAAAATACTATTATTTGAGGTAAAGACACCCATATGCTAGAGCAGGGGAGAGACAGACACGACCAAAACTGCAAATGTGAAACCAACTCTTCCACAAATAACGGCACTAAAGGAAATCAAAAGATTGATAATCCTGGATAAACCAGAAGGTAGTAGCCCATTTGTATTGAGTCCTAGAGCAAACCATATAACAATAAAACAGCCACTTAGGAAAGGTTTCCACTCAAGATTTGGGGCCAGGCCATGATTTATGTCTGTCCATGATTAGATGGAGTACCAGGACTCTGCTGTGGGCGGCCAGACTTCTGGAGTTCCCCTCAGTGCACTTCAGGAGCACGGGGCAGGTTAAGCTCATTGTGGAGACGTGGCCCCACCCTAGTGAAAAGCAGGAGCCTGGGAAACACTACAGAATCAGCTCAGCACACCACAGGATGCTTGCTCTTAACGCTCAGTTCATCAGCTCCCACTTTCTGCAATAGTCCTAGTGCTCTGACACAAGCTTTTGGTCACATCATGCTGCTATCAGCTACAGTAGTGTGAAGCTGGCATTGTTGTGACACTGGTGGCTCTTAGCCTTAGACAGGCTATAGGAGTCACCAAGAAGAGAATGTGATCCCTGTGAGAAATGACCTTCACTTTTTAAAATTTCAAAGGCTTATTAAACCTTCTCAAAATACAACAGAAGACTGAATAAGGACAAATAACAGCACCAAGCGCTTTGGGACCGGCAGCCATGTGCTCACTCACCAAATGGCTGCTCTGCCTTTTATACCCTGGGGTTGCATCAGCCAACCCTGGCCCCTCCCAAAGCCTGCCAGTCAACTCTTCTTTGCAGTTCCTTAGTGGAAACTGCTTTATTGTGACTTGATTGCAGATCAGGGGTTGTCATGCCGCACCTCGTAGTAACAGTTTTTTGTCTTGCACATCCTCTCTCCACATGCCCCCCCACAACTAAAACCTTCCTGTGGCAACAATGAGGGGGAAGGGAACTATGGGGAGAACAGAGAATGTCTAAAAACCATAATTACATAACTATACATCAATTAAACTTCTCTTAACATATACACAATAATCATTCTGTAAGAGATGATTACTGCAAGAGCCAATCATCACGTGATTTATCTATAACAATCCCATTCCTTGGGAAAAAGAAGGTGTTTAACCTTTTTCAAAAGAAAGCAGAGGTTGTGTATATTCTAAGGTTTACTCAAAGATGAAAAGGGATTTTGCACTGCACAGACCATAGGCATTCTTCATCTCACCCTGTGCAAATACTTAGAATTTGGGCTCTGGTTGATGGAAGGATATGGGGGTTTGCTTGTATAAACAGAAAAGCAAAGTATTTTCTCTCCCTGTGTGCAATAGAAAAGTCCATTTAAACCTTGCCAGCCTTGTGTCCAAGCTCACAAATGACACTGGAAGGGAGACTCAGACATGGTTCAGTCCAGGTTACAGGAAGGGATTGGCATTTCCATGATTAACCTTAGGAAAAAGTTGGCCTCCTTTCCACAGAAAACCAGCAAATGCTTCAGGTCACTATGTGAACTGCCAGTGCTCCAGCACCCTCTGTTAGTCCCTAAACACCGCATGGAGGATGTGTCCTTACCTGCAATACATGATCCCTTTAGACACTGCAAGGACACACACGGAATGCCCTCGATGTCGAGCCCTTGCAGCAGAGCTCAGCTTTGGCACGCTCCCGTCCCTGCCAGGAGCCCACAGGGCAGAAATGCTTTCTGCAGCCAGTCTCTGGCCTCACCAGAATCCCAATGATTTCTCTCTTGGCACATAAAGCCAGCTGAGGCAGGGATCTGTGACTCATTCAGGGATGAGGAGGAAGAGGAGGAAGACAAGCAGGAAGGGAGATTCTCAGCCATCACTTACCTTTGGCTCAAGGCAGAAAATGTCTTCATAGAACAGCATGGGATCTCCTTGCACCTTTGCCCTGTCACCGGGTGCAGGTGAGAAGAGCAGAGTGTTCTTGGCAAATGGTGTCCACTCTGCACTCCTTCAGAAAATCAGACAACTTATCCTTTTCCTGCCGACACAGCCTGGGATCCTGCCTGCAGCCACAGGAGAGACAAACCCAGCTCATTGTTTAATAAGCCACGTATTTGCAGAGAGAAGTAGAAGTGTGGGAACAGCAAACCACTTGGGGAGGAGGAGCAGCAGCAGCTCCTCAGCAAGGGTCTGACCCTGCACCACAGGGTCCCAAACAGATCAGAGGATCACCTGTTGTTCACTGGCACAGCAGGTAGTTCTACTCACACTTAGAAGTTCAGGAGAGGTTTCGAAAGGCAGCAGCCCTCAAGAGAACCTCCTGGCTCAAAGCCATTGCCCCAACTGAGGGAGAACCCACTCAGCTGACTTTTCCTGGCACTGAGATGCTCATGGGAGGTAGATAAAGATCAAGGAGCACCCACTGCAGGACTTCCCTGGGAAGGCAAGAAGAAGCTGAGTTTCAGCTGCAGTTACTAGCATTACTTCTTTTTCCTTCCCTTTTTGCACCTGCTGAGATAAGCAAACTGTATCTGCTTCATTCCCTGCACTGACTTCCACCAGCTCTCCCTTGCTTGGTAGCTGCAGCAGAAACCACATCACTGTTTAAAGACCACAACCAAGACAAAAGATTGAAGCACTGCTACAGAGCAGTTGCTTCTGAGCTGGCAGGTCACTGTCCCCCCTTCATGGTCCAGTCCCCTGGCCAAGAAGAACCAGCAGGTGACACTGGGAGGACGAGAGGAAGCGCCATATGGAGTGAATCGAGGGCGTGCAGTATAAGCAGGACAGTGATCATCACCCAGCCCAATTCAAATACAATTAGAGAGGAAATACAGTCATGGACATTACCAGCTGCACACAGACAGAGCCCCAGGCTAGCGCTGTCACCAGCACCAAAAATACTCTGTGTGGCTGCTCCCTGTGGAGCGCGATCGGAAACGTCTCTCCATGGCTGACCGGCAGTGCCGGGCACGGGGAGGGCTCCACCACTGGGACAAGTGACCTTTGACTCAACCACCATCAACAGACAATAATTCACCACGATGGCCCACAAAGTCCTGCAGGAGGGAGACAGAGCAAACTCCTGGGTAGACCTTCTCAGGACCCAGGGATTTTTGAGTCCTCTCCCAGTACAAGGTCCTGCACTGCCTCCTCTCATGAAGGTCCTCTCTGCTCTGAGATCTCTGACAGCAGGCCTTGGAGCTGTGGCCATCCCTAAGACTGTAAGTAGGGAAGAATTTCCTATCAAAGTCTAGGACACAAACTGTTGTGAAAGCAAATTTAAGTGGAAAAATAAAATCTGGTCAAACTTAGCTGCAGGGAAACCTGGCTGTTTCTGAGGTGAAGGAGGATCACTCAGAGTCCAGGCTGAGACAGGCAGGTGGGAAGAAAAGGGAAAAGAATGGTCCAGGAAGGATCGAGAGAAGGTTGTGAGATTTTCTTTTAACACAGTGAGCTTACATGGAAGTCAGACACTGTGTAATTAAATAGAGAACAGTGGAAAACTAGATTTGGCCTGCAAGGCATTTCTGACCTAATTACGCTGAACTTTATTTGCTCAGAAGCCCTTAAAAAGTGCTGCAGTTTGAGGCGGTTTCCTGATCAGCTCTGGGTTCAGACTAACTCCTATGAACCCACATCCATCCAAGTCTGAAAAGTCACACAAGGACTCCCTGAATCACCCAAGCTTTTCAGTGTCATTTCCAATCCATCCCCCTGGTCTGTAAGTGTTTCTCTACTGCCTGAAATGAGAATTTCAAAGCTTCTCCAAACAAACCCTTTGAAGAATCAGCCCCATCTCTAACCACCATGACGACCTGTGGTGCCCAAGCACTTCCAAGCCCTTCCTTCCCTGCAGAACCTCCACTTCCAAACCCTCCTCAGCCTCTAAGGAAGCTTAGAAATTCCTCATTGTGCTGAAAACCAGGAGAGTGCAGGGCAATGCAACATCCAACAGCAGAATGGCCTCAACTGTGTGGGCCAGCAAAGGCCCCTGCCCTGCCCTGGAACGGAGCCTGACATCCTGTCAAAGCTGGAGTGGAGGGAACTGCAGTGAGCATCAGAACTGCAGTGAGCATCAGAACCCTGCGCTGGGTTGAGTCCTGCTGCTCAGTGCAGTCCCAGGTTAAGGAGTACTAACACTTTCCTCGGCCTCATGGACACTCTGTAGCCCAGAGATCTGTGGACCTCAGTGGTTTGTGGCTTTCACAAACAAGAATTTGCTCTCTGAGGAAATCCAGGCATTGCAATCAACGACTCTTCTTCCCCAGAACATCATCCTTATCTGGAGTATAGGTGGAACTGGAATAGGGAGTGCTGAGCTCCATTACTCTGCAGCCGAGGTTCACATACCCTGATATCTGGGATGGTTTAACCTAAACCATTTAAAAGCACTGATATTCCCTGAAGCCATAGGTTAGTTTTTCCTTTGGGCAGGGTATCTCACTGGAATGCATCTTTCAAATTCACCTCAGTTTCAGTTGATCCTCCTTTTCTGAGTACCAGAAGCCTTCTACTGGAAGCAGGCTGGGACATAACTCTGGTTGTGGATGACCAGAAGAAAAGTGTCACAGCTCTTGGCTGATTGAGCACTTTCATGGATCAGTACATTTGTCACATCCCTTCAGCTGTGTGAGGATGTCCCAGATACCCCTTTAAGCACTAATTCTGGCTGTGTTTGTAGAGATTTGTCCCCAAGGTGACAGTATTTACACTGAGATTTTTCAGATACGCTCAGGGGGCCCAGTCAGATTGCCAGGGAATTCTGCATCAAAGTCATTCAGGTGACTGAGGAGTCACAGCTTGCCCAGTGTCTCCTGCAGGCCTTCCTTTCCTTCCTGGTCCCTTGTCACTGACAAGGAAGGATGCCTGGGCACGAAAGGGGGACCCAGAACAAGTGAAGTGACAGCCCATGGCAGGGAGGAAGCATGACCCAATACTCTACAACATTCAAGATGACAAACCACTGCAAAATCAACACCATGAAAACTGTCATCATCTCCCTGTCTAAACCCATGGCCACATCAGTCTTGAAATATTTGGTATTGTTTTGATCTCTGAAGCATTTAAAATTAAATAGAGAAGGGCAGAAAGAAAGTTTAAAAGTATAGAGCAGCTTTGATATGAAGACTGAATGGGATTTCTTAACCCAGAAATTGAAGAGAAGATAGAGGAGGTTTGCAAAAGCATGAATGCCTTGAGTTATGGGAATAAGGAAAAATTTGTCATGATTTGTCATCAAACAGGAACCCAAGGGCCTGAAAATGTTATCAGTCAGAATTGACAAAATGTAGTGCCACTCTTCCAGGGACTATCCCATCCTTTGGAACACACTGCTGGGGGAGGCCATAGAGGCTCACAGAGAGCAACTGGACTGATGCTTGGAAGATAAAACCATCAGAAGCTATTAAAGAAAGATGAGACTAAAGCCTCCAGCCCAGGAAAACGCCAGCTCCAGAGCCCAGGAGGGAGGAAGCAGATGCTCTGCTGTCTCTGCACGCTTTGCTGAACATCCCCGACTGCTGCGCTCCCGGAGAGGAGCCGGGGCTGCACCACCCCAGCCCTCCTGGCTGCCAGCACCACAGGCTCAGGTGGAGGCTTTGCCAGAGCACCTTGTGCCACACAGGGAGGCAGCTGGCACATGCTGCATCTGTACCCCACCAATGGCTGGGTACAGGAGAGCAGGCACAGGTGTCAGCGTCGGGAGGATGCTGCAGACCTTTCTGCCAGGCAGAGGAACTGACACACGGAGTGGAGCTGTTAGGGTTGGCTGAGGGCAGTGCAGACTTCATGTCTTGGGTGCCAGATTAAATGTGACATTTCATTTAAGACTCTTGGTTGTTTAATACATATGTTTAAAAAATAAATCTCTGTACAGCAATTCAGCACGAGGCATTTCACTTGACAGGGTAATGTCCACGGTGTGCAGCTTGGGATGCTCTGCTGCCATGAAAGCACATTTACTGAATCTAGATGGATCTGCCCTATCATTATTTACACAACACAATCTTATTAAATGCTGTCAATTCTTTCATCCTTACATCCTTTGGATACATTTCCTACAGATGGCAGGACACAGCTCTTTCTACAACCTGGGCAAAACAATGTCTGGACTTGAAATTCAAAGCCAGACTGTTTTATACAACAGTAGAGCAGATGTTTTTTGGGATGTGCAGTCCTGAACAAGGCTCTGACACAGCAGAAACACCATTGTGTTTTATCCTATCATCCTGCTGCATGACTATGGACACAGGTATCTGAGCACATTGTGATCACTTTTCACTGCCTGGAAGTGAAGAAATTGAGCCCTGGGTCATCCTCTGTGGGGCCTGTAAAAAGACTGAGGGGGAATTTACAGAAAAGCTGAAACATGTCTCTAAATGATCAGCCTGGTGCAGAAGGGAATACTGTTCAGAGCAGCACAAATTGTTCTTAAATAGAAAGACAAATTTCGTTTAGCCTGAAAGTATATCTCAGTGATTGGATGAGCAAACCTTTGAACAAGATTTCAAAATAAATTTCAGGGTTTATGAAGAACATTTTCCTAGGATTCAACAGCTGGTACTTTCCTTCATCAACTACTGCTTTAAATATTTGAAAGCTGATAGCCAGATTGATTAGACAGAATAGAAATAAAACAGCCCTTGCTGCATTTCATCTTCTGAGATGGTTCTTCCTCTATCCCTATCACTCCCTCTTTGCTGAATTTGGATTTTAAATCTTTTTTGGGAGTGCATGACAGTCAAATTTGGAATATTTGGCTGCTACAGAAAGCAAGTTCAATTTCATTTGCCCAGCTTTTTAGAAGACTGAGCCTTGCTGTCAGCTCTTATATGAGCACAGCTGAGTCATTCTCAGGTTACAACAAACCTCAGAGCATCCTCATCATCAGCACTGCTGCTGTTAAAGATCAGAAGCTCCCAGCATGGCCCAGCCAAGCACCTGCTGAACCCAGGCAGCACGTTCCAAGGAGGGTCTCTAGCCAAAGGCATTGTGAGGAACCCCATGAAAACTGATGGGGTGAAGTGGGAGATGGAAAGCCATGATCAACCAGCAGTGGGTACAGGACTGGTTGTGGCTCTTCAGACAGATCTCTGGCATGATAAAAGTCAACGAATTTTCAGTCAGGCTCCTCACTCTGCAGCCAGGCACTCCCCATTATCTCCTGTGCTAAGGGTGCTGGACTTTGCTGGATGAGAGACTCCAGCACAGGAATATCTGGGAGCCAGCACAGGAGCTTTGTTCTGCCTGGCATGAAGGAGCTTCCAGAATATACTGGAAAGGACATAAAACCATGGGATGATGAAAGGCAGCGCTGCTGCATGGCCAGGGGCCATTGTTAATCTTTATTGCTGCTGCAGTAATGATACACTGGGGGTACCTGCCTGGCTGAAACATTGCTTCTGGCCCCTGGGGAAAACACTGCCAGACCATTAGAATGAAAGCAAAGACAGACTCAATATACTACTTAATAAATCAATCACCCTTCAAGCTGCTCTACTTCTCCTCAGCAGATGCTGATTGATCCACAAGGAGAGGAATCTAATGAATGGGCAGTTCTGCCCTGCAACACATCCAGAGGTAACGACGCTTCAGAACATATTCGTGATCTCTGGGATGATGGAGTGGGCAAGCTGTGGTCAAGGATGACCTGCAAAGAGATGGAAACCACATTCTTCCAGAAATCCTTCATGTGCTAAAAATGGGCTGTGTGGGCTCACAGGAAATCTGGTTTTGTGCATACGTGGAGATGAACAAAACAGCCCAAAGGAGAGGTTTAACTTCCAAATAACCCTCTTAGTACACAACTCCCAGTCTGTGCTCACACAGGTTGCTTTAGCATGGATTTTGTCAGAAGGGGTGTTACATATTTGTGGAGCTATAAAGCAGTGCAAAAAAACCTCAAGCCAATGAAGCACAAACTTTATTCCCCTTCATGTACCCTCAGAATGACAGACTATCTGTCTTGAAGCACAGGGTCCTGGTGAGAGGGCAAAGGCCATACTCTGTTTGCAAGCAGCAGAATAACCTTATCTAAAACAGTATAAAAATCATTACTACAAGCAGTTCTAGACAAGGGGAGCAAAGGCAGGAAGCAGTTGTTGCCTATTAGCTGTTTTGACAGAAATGAGCACTTCGGAGACCAATTAGGCTCACCCATCAAGCTAATTAATTGGAACTATGAAAGCCTATAACCAATCAGCTGGATAAAGCATTAGGTACCAATCCTGCATCTGTGGCAGCACTGCAACTATTAAGACACAAAATCAACATATAATTGCACAAACTGCTATTTACACCTTTTTTTTGCCTACAATAACTGACTCCCTCAACTCACTTTGAAGCAGACATACAAGGACATAAAAGTTCAACAGGAAACAGCCATGCTGCTGGGAATTCTCACAAGTGAAGAAAAAGCAGAAGGAGCAACAGCCACCTGTGACTGGCAGAAAGAAAAATCCCTCTGCAAAGTTTTGAAATTCCTGATAGTCCAAGGCAAAGCTTGGTCCTGTAATAACTGCAGCATCAATCTGGCTTACACATTAAAGTAACACAGGAAACAAGATCTTTTAAAACTCACAGGATACAATAAATTCCTGCCAGCACCAAACACAAATGGAAAAGATTACATCAGTTGGTCACCACAATGAAGCTCTGGAGACAAAAAGAGGCTGCTCCTTGGACAGCAGAAGGTTTCCCAAACTCTGAGCACTTAGAAGACATTCCTCCCAATCCGTCTGGATGAAGGGAGAGTTGCATAAAGATGGACAACACAGCAGTGCCCAATGGCAGCTGATGGTCTGCTGCCATGAATTTAGCTCAGTAGTAATTTAGTGCTGCTCAGAGCAGCATCAGAGCCCCCTCAAACACTCAGACAAGGCTGATTTCAACCCAAAAAGGGTTTTGTTACTCCCACCCTGGTGTTCTGAACAACGCAAGGTGACTCAGGTAAATACCCAGTGTGGTAGTGAGTTGCTCAGGCAAGTATTGAATATCCTCCTTTCTGGCTGAAGTCAATATAAATGGAAAGTACTCAGGAACTTGTTTGAGTGATCTCTGGAATATAAAATGCAAGGCGACAAGAGTTAAACCTCAGTTAAACCCTGCTGCCTATCCACATCCACCGGGGGATTTACAAAGAAAAAAAAAGAGAAAGAAAGGAAAAGGCTTGATCTACAGACTAAATCAATAGGATTTTCATTTTATTTCTCAAACAAGTTCCTGGAAGCCACTGATTGAACGTCAGCCTTGCCAAACAGATGACAACCCTTAAAGGAAGGGGGTTCTTAAGGAGAAAGAACAGAGCTATGAAAAGCTGTCTGTTTTCTGCAACATCTACACAAAAGCACAGGTGAGACCAGAGCAAGTTTTCTTAGATGCTTTACCCTCGTGGGTAGCTGAGATGTTTACAGGTGCTGGCACATCCATACTACAGCTCCTTGTTCAGCCTCAAACAGCAATAATCAGCCAGGGCTGGGAGTTCCCTGCATGTGAACATTGACCTCTAACACACCACAAGCTCTTGCACAGATGGCCCCACATACCTAAGGAAGCTAATTCAGCCAAACCCAGCATCAGTTCTAACTGCAGAAAGGGATTCAGCATCACAACACACTTATATTCAGCTGGCAACCCCATGCTGCTCTGCACAGCAGCTGAGCACTCACTAACAAGCTGACAATTCCCCTTGGCCCATTTGCAATGCTGTGTAGCCTCTACTACAGCTTCCCCTGCCGCCAGTTAAGCACACCCAGGCCTGTAGTTACTCATCATCTTCCCAAGCCCCAGTGACTCTAATACATCCCACAGAACTCCCTGCCATTCCACAGGTGACTGAAGAGCTCCACATCAGCTCCCTAATTAGCCGTCTTAAAATATGCCTTAATTTTTCTCCCTGTGATCTCATGCCTCATTTTCATCAAAGATGATGTCAGGTTTTTTTCCCCCCCTCAGTGTTTTCCCCCAGCTCTCTGCAATGAGGCTCAAGGGTCCAACTGCCAGCAATCCCATCTGAGGATGGTTTGTGAGCAGCACAGAGAGGGTTAAGAGCTATTTGCATGCACAACTTGACACTGGCTGCCTCAGGAATCTCTTTTCCTGCCACACATAAACATCACCTGAAGGGATGAAAATGTCAGGGCACTACCTGTCCTGTGAGATTACAGCCTAGGAATCAGACAGGGAGAATAAAAGTTTTGAAGACCAAAGAATAATTATTGTTTAATGTGCAGTGTGGTTGTTTGGGTCTTTTTACCTTGAATTCCATTTTAGCCTGAGAAAAGCCATATTTTATCAGCATTTCAATGAAAGCTGCTCCAAGAGGAGCCACAATTAAAACTCTGAATGACTGCAAATGCAGATTAAAACAATACAGTGACATGGAAACAAAACCCAAAAGGAGGATCCCATTTACAGGCTGAAGAATTCAATCCCAGCTAAATGCAGCACCATTAACAGGAGCACATCAAGGGAGCTGAAGGGGAGGTTTCTGTGTGTGCACCAGTGATGCAGTCTGGGACTCTGGGATGTCATCCAAGCTGGTAACTGTTTGCTTGGCCCACCAGACAAGCTCCATGCAACGTGTTGGAAATAATGATGAAAATGTTTTGGTGCGCTTTGGATTTAGCAGGAGCAATTAGGATTTGTCACCAGGTAAACAATTCTTGGCTGAGACACAAAACTCAGTGCTGTAATGCTTAGGGAGAGCTCAAGTGAAACACTTCTGCCCAGCAGCTGCTGGGCTTTGGGCTCTTGTACAGCCCCACTGAGAAAACAAAAGTTCCTGGTCTTAGTGCTTTGCTGGTGGTCAATTTTTCACCTTAAAAACATGTTCTGTGGAGTTTGGTGATGATTAGAGCAACACACAAAAAATAATGAGAACAACTGGAGCCGTGGGCAAGCTGAACTTTATACATGTCAGTAGTGACAGCTAATGAAAATGCTGCAGTTTCTACTCATTAAGGAGCTATTGCTGCAATTAGGCCTGACCTGTTCTCATTACCACGAGTGAGAACATCACTGCTGGGCAGTGGAGAAGCCTTGGGCCAGCCCTGTTTATGTGCTGGACCTGAGACTTTGCAGAGAGGAGAGGAAAGACAAAGCCCCACAGCCCCAGAGCTGCATTACTGTGCCCCTGCATCTGCCCCAGTGGTGGTGCCAGGATTGCTGCAGGTCTCTGCTGAGGCTGAGGGGATCAGGGCCTGGTGTGGGAAAGATGTGGAATTATTTTTCCTATTCTTTTACAGAAATTTTGCCAGAACAGGGAAACTATGGGGGAAGTTAAGGGCAATTCCTAGTCATACTTGAGTGCTGTGTTCCATCTTGTTCCCTTCCTACTCCTGCCCCTTGTCTATTCTACATATTCCTGCCCTCAGATGGCAGGATGCAAATAACACTCCAGGGGTGACTTCAGAGGATGCCTGGGAAAGAACACATCTTTTTCAGATTATCAGAAGAAGAGAGTGCGGCCAAGTTCAGGACTTCGTTCTCAGGACTGAGAAACCAAATGCAAATCAGCCCCTGCATCTCCCACTCCAGGCTGTACCCACCAGACACCCCTATTACTGCTGTAGCACGAACTCACTACGCCTCACACAGAGGGGTCTCCAAGACCCAAAGACACAAGTTCCATGGTTCAACTTAACTCTCCTGAACTTCAGCCAACATCATGATCTGTTCCCTGAGCCCACAGATAGAAGAGCTGTGAAGGAGACATCCCTGACACACTGTAATAGCCAAAGGAAAGCCACTGCCAAGAGATGGAGCTGGCAGGCTAAACTTTGGCCTCTCATCCATTAATTGTGAGCTGTTCCTTAAGATAATTCTTGTCCCATTAGATCTTCCCTTTCCATGAATCACTACTGCTCCCGACAGGCAGAAGAGATAAGGTTTGATGGTTTTTTAATAGCTTGTTTTCTTCTGCTTTTTAAACTATGTCCTTTTGTATGTTTGCTTTCTTGTATGACATCTAAACTTTTACAAGTCCAGATCTCCCAATGGTACCTTGTAAGCCCCAGACACTGGTCTGTTTTGAGCAGTGTGTTTGCTCAGGTGATCTCCAGAGGCTCCTTTCAAAAGTTATTCTGTGATTCTAGTTTCTAAATAAGCCCAATTGTTTTTCACATGTTCCCCAAATTTCTCATATTTCCTATACACCTGTGCATATCCCAATGGGCAGATGGTAGATGAACAGGCATTAGAGGAGCTCAACCTTTAAGAAAGTTCCCACTAAAGAATTAATGATGACATTTTGGCAAATATTTAACACAAAACAAGGAGCAGAAACACAGGCACTTCAGAGTACTTAAAAAGAAATCTGAGTAAAAGTGGGGGTGACTTAATTAGAATAAAAATGCTGCTTCTATTAAAAGATTTAAATAATCTGTTTTAAATTTAAACTGGCTTTCAAAGGTTCCCCGTGAAACAGAAGAGATGACTGATGCCCTCAAATGACAAGGGAAATCAGATCAGCTTTGACTAACAGGAACAGCACAGGCTGTCCACAACACAGCTCACATGGGGCCTCTCATGAGAGGACCACTGGAAAGCCACGTGCCTGTGGCCTCCCAGAGCACAGGTCTCTTTGGCTGACAGTGCTGAGAAGCCATTTCAGAAGGTGCTTGTGCTCAGGAGGGTGCAAGCCAGCTACCAACATGTTCCAGCACCCTCCAGGAAATCTGTGACAGAGGAACCTCAAAGGCTGAATGCTGCTTAAAATACCAGAAGCAACAGCAAACCCCACACGTGTGCCCATTTCCAGCCAGGGCTGCAGGGCAGCAGCTCCGATGCTCTGGTTCCTTTTGTTGCTCTTTCCAACACTGTTATCGCCCAAAAGTAACAAAAGCTGAGCTGCCTCACCTCTGGGTGCTCAGCTGGCAATGAGCTGCCCTGGTTTCCAGCCAGCAGAGTCTTCTGGGTGCTGCACTTGACCCGACAGACTGAGAAATCCTGATGGCCAGGGGGTCTGGGATGGCTCAGGCACCAATGGCACAAACTGGCACAATGAAAGGCACCTCTCCCCTTTCAGTGATGCAGAGGAGCTGGTGGAAATAATCCTGCAGGAAAAGAAACTGTCTCAGCACAGGACATTTAAGTGCCATGCCCACAGCAGAATAAAAACTGCTGTGGTCTATGACCCTAAGAGTAGCATTCAATAATTAATAGTACTTTGTCCCTCAATGACCTTTCATTCCAGTAGGAGGACTTGGACAGGGCTGTTAACTTGCAAAGAAGAAACAACTCTATTGATTCAGCTGCTTTCACAGCAGAACCTGACAAAATTATCTGATACTTTGATTCTGAGACACCAAAATAGAGTAATTTCAGATAGTGGATTACTGCAATAACAGAACCTGCTTTGACCACCACTGCAGACTATTAAAGGCACCACTGAGAGTCCAGCTGTGCCACAGCACCAACTCCAGTCCCAGCAATGCAGCAATGCTGGTGGAGCTTGCCAGGGGGTGCTCTGGTACATTTTCAAAAGGACTTCACCACATGCACGATCAACAGCCCATTTTTGGTCAAATACTTACCAAGCTGGTGATGGTAACTGCCTTAATGCCAGGTGAGTGTGGGGTACCTGTATTTCCCACCTCTTCCCACAATAGCACAGGGACAAGGCTGGGGACACACACCCTTAAAAAGCCATCTGATCCATCTCCCCACACTGAACTGACTCAGCCCTAATGCCAAAATATTCCTGCCAATGTCTTCAACTACTTAAATCAGTAAGAATTTCAGCCCTGCCCTCAGCAGCCTACTGCAGCTCTGCCCTGGACTTGGAGAGAGCTCTTCCCATGGGAGAACCTCAGAATTCCTTTCCATCTCAGCCCAGCTGCAGGGAACACAGCAATAACTTTGCTGCCTCTTCTGAATGGTTGATGCCTTAATCACCTCTCTCTTCCAAGGTCTCTAGGAGTGACTTGTGCCTGTATGGACAAGGGTGGGATGGAACTGCAAACAGAAAACCCTCAGGCATCCCTCCCAGAGCAAACTAAACCCTGCTATTCCCAGTCACTGGCTTGTGCAGGAAACAGCCAGACAGCCCCCTCCTCCAGCTGTCTGGCATTTAGCAATAGGAGGGTGAATCAAGTCACCAAAACCATTTCTCTGCAGGGATGAGCAGATCAATCACCACATGCACGACCTGGCATTGCTGTGCTGGCAGCATCACCTGGCCCCTGCTGAAATCAGGGGTAGAGCTGCTGCTGGAGGGCCAGGAGCCTTTGCCTCCAGCAGCTCCTCTATCGATGAGTTGATAAAAGCTTTGCCTCTTATCACTCACTTGCTGGCCTGATCTTTTCTCCTCAGTGCTTTCAACTCGTTGGATATTTTTATCATTGTTGAAACAGCAAGACAGTTTGATTTAGGAATTGCACATAGCAGCAAACTCCCTTAACCAGAACTGATTCAGATTCTTCCACAGCTTCCCGCTCCCAAACCCATCCTCTCCAAACCTGGAAAGGGACCTGAGGCTGCCAGAAGAGGCACAGACGCACAGCTATTGCTTTAACCCAGTGCCTACCAACCACCTGCTCAGCAGCGGTTTAAAAATCACCCTAACAGCTGTAGTCACATCCAAGAGACAGTAAAATAATAAAAAAAAGATTTTTTTTCCCTAGACATCTCAAATATTCACACTTGAAATTGCAGAAGTGCTTTTGCTTCTCCTATTTGGAAGATAAAATACCAGGAAGGGAACGGCAGCAAACGACCTACAGGACTGAAGATCACATTTCAGGAGAGCGTTTCATCTTCAGCAGATCTTTCTGAATTAGCAATTTTGCACTCAATCTTGCAGCCTAAGCCCTCTAAAATAAAAGCTACGGGCAGCCCATGGGAATTTAAAGCACCTATTATCTGGGCACTTCACGTCCCTGACTGCTCAGATCCTCAGAAACTGCATTAGCAAATGGAGAATGCTATTTACGGTTTTTTTGGTTGTTGTTATTTTGGCCACACTACTGTAACAAAGGCATTGTAAATCCAATTGAAAGCTGTGTGTCTTTTTAAGCCTTGGCATCTTCTATTTGGTTATCTCTCCCTTCCAGATGCCAGGTAGACTGGGGAGGATGCAAGGAGTTCAGATCAGTATGGGGATAAAGAGAAAAGAAACCTCAACTACTGGAGGTATCTAAGGGAAGTAAAAGGGAATTTTCAAGTCATTGTCATTGCTAAGAAGCAAGGGGATCAGCATCAATGTAAATAAGAGCCCAAGGAATGAATTCCCCCAAAAGCCAGCACAGGCAGCCATTCCCAGCCCTGCTGCTGTTGGTGGGCACCAGCACTGCAGGGGAAGGGAATTTCTGTGCCTGCCAAGGCAAGGCAGCAGCAAAGGAAATTTGGCCTCACAGGGGCAGGCATGACCTTGAGGAGAACACTGCCTCTCACCAGTCATGGCCATGCACGTTGTGTGCTGAACCCTTTTCAGGGATGCTGCAGCCAGAGCAAGGCTGACCCAGAGCATTTCAGAGTGTGCTGACCCTTCAAGCCCACTCTGGCCCCCAGGTTGGGCTCTGCACCAAAGTGGATGCAGTGTCAGGCCAAAAACAGGGAAAGCCAAGCAGAGAGCAGTGTGCTAGGCAGGGGCTGGCTGTCCCTGCTGCTGTGAACTCATGGTTCACCCAGCCTCAGAAAGCTGAATTTCCCTCCCTTGGGATGAAAGGATTGCAAATTCTCCACTGCAGCACTGCCCTGTGTAACCAGGACACTGACTCTGGGACAGAACCCAGGGGTACAGCTAAAATGAGTTTGAAATCTTGCTTTTGCTTTGCAAACCCTAAGCAGACTGCTTAAAACCAGGTTTTTAAATAAGCCTGAGTGAGCAAGAGTGTGCATCACTTCTATGCTTTAGAGATTATTTAGACACAGCTTCAGGCTGCAGATTTTCATGGAAATATAACTTTTGCCTTCAAACAACCCTTCTCTGAATTTCAAGGAAAATACAGATGATTCCTCTGCTCTTATTCCCTTTGGATAAGCAAAAAGTTACATGCTCTGGTCTTCCAAATACCACCCCTAGGCATTCAAATTAGTAGCCACCAAAACTAAGCCAATCTTTTGTCTCAGATGTATTTCCTTGAATTGTAGAATTGTTTCATTTGGAAAAGACCTTGCAAATCCTTAAGTCCAACATTAACCCAGCACAGCTCTCAGGCCCTTTGCAGACTCAGGCCAACATTAATTGGTGTCACACATCAACCTTAATGCCTGCCCAGCACACCAGACTCAGATGTCAGTGATCCTGCATAACCAGTCCTAAATCCTTCACTGAATTCCTTGCAGCAGACAACTTGGTTGGAAAGAGCCTTGTAGCACCAGGCAATATAGTAAGTCAAGCAGGGAAAGCTCCCTGCTGAAGCCAGGATACCATACAGGCTGGAAAAAAAGGCCATTAAAAGAGAGGAGAGACTGAAGGATGAGGAGAGCTCCCCAGGAGAAGGGGTACCCCTGCTCCTGCCCCCTCAGCTACCAATTCACAGGAGCCTTTGAAACCATCCCAGTTCTCCAGGTTCATTCTCTGCATTCATTTGCTTTCATCTTCTGTCCCTTTCCTCCCTGCAAGAGTCATCTTAAAAGTCTGTTTGGGATAACTTCTGTGTGCTACAAAACATCTAACAGGGCTGGACTGAATTTTAAAGGAGTTAATTTCAGTAATGCAGTAACTCGTCGTCCTGTCATCTTTCCTATTAATCAGTGAGCAATATTTCAGTCCCCACTGAGCATCAGGAATGAATTTGGCAAACCTTACAGATTGAACTTGTATTGCCTGAAAAATATTGTCTTCCTACAGTGAAAAGAACGAGAGGACAGAACAGAATAAGCTGTGCTGTGATTTTATGTGCTTCCTGCTTCCTTCTTCCTTTCAGATAATCTATTAATAAGCCTGAAGGACACACAAATGTAAATATTCCTGTCTGTTGGGTATTTGCCAGTCAGTTCCATAATGGTTTCCAATTAGGCAGAGGCTGTCAGACCACAATGCAAGGACACCAGGGTGGCACGAGGAACCCACACTGGGCAACTGGAGCCATAAAACAGGAACGTGTAAATCAGAAGCAGCAAGAGGAACTAATTGCAAATGTTGCCCAGCAGAAACATTAGCATTTCATATTTATACTGCAAGTGCCAATAAACAAAGAGACATGTCAGCTATTCATTTACTTTCTGACAGTCCAATTGTGTGATGCATTCCCAAATGACTGCAAGACAATAGGAAGCTGCTCATTTGTCAAGAAAGGGCAACATGGCACGTGGCATTTCAGCTACTAACAACTCACATGGTCCTTTTATTTAGAGCTCAGCCACAGTCTTGCCTTGAATCAGGAGTGACTTCACTGAAGTCAGACTTACCCCAGGGAAGAGCAGATTCAAAGCAAAAGAATTATATAATCCAACTGAAACATCCACAACCCTGACACAGTGGTTTGTACCTGTAGCCCAGGTCACTGGGACATCCAGAATGCCCATGGACCATGGAGCAGCTGAGGCTGTTGAAAGAAGCACTCCTAGAGCCTTCCACAACCAAAACACAGATATTCTGCATGCCAGCAACTTCACACCCAGTGCAAGTGGCTTTTCAGAGCCATTTCTCAGTGCCTGCCTCTTTGCTAAGGGGTTTTCAAGGTGCTCTGCACCTCCTGCCTGTGCTGTGTTTGGAGCTGAGCTGCAGCACTTGGGTACTTCGCTGACTCCATCAAGTACAAGACAAAATGTTCAATTTGCACAAAGTTCTGATTCTGCAGTAAAAGTCCTCACATGCTCCTTGCTGAGCAGCACACAACCCCTCTCCTGATGCCCTACAAAACCCCTGCAAGGAGCCCAAACAAAGCCCAGTTCAGCGGAATTGCTGGGGTGTCAGTGAAGCTGTGCAGAGAACCTTTCACTGGCAGAGCTCCCTGTGCCACGCACTCGCCAGCTCAAGGGCAAGACAAGGGACAGCATATGGGACATGAAGTGCCCTTGTGGGTTATCTCACCCTACTTCTATCTGTGGTGATATTCACATGTTGCTCTGCTGCCTCTCAACTCCAAGTGCAGTACTTTGCCCTTCACGGGTATCAATTTACCTCTTTCACCCTGAAAATGAGCACTAATTCATACTGATAAATCACATTTTAAAGGCATCAGTGTACTTTGCAAAGCCTACCTCAGTGATATGAAGCTCTTGTGCCACTTGAATAGTACAGAGAACTGCCCTAGGCCAGTATAATTTTTACTCTAAATTTTAACAGTGTTAAATAATTCCTCAGTCCCTCCTAAGGAACAGGGAGATAGGCAACATAAGGCATTTCCTCTTTAGGTTTCTGTATCCATGCTGCCTGAGGATAGAACAAAGTGTTAAACTAAGTCTAAACAGCAAAGGGAAGATGGGAAAACAGCTGCACCCAAAGAGATCCTGCACCTTTTCTTTGGTGCAGAAACATCAGCTGGCTCAAAGCTCCCCCCATCTTTGCCTCTCCAAACAATTCAGGTGAAGAATGGTGCTAAGAGATAGCAGGATGCTCGTGGAAAGAGTCAGCCTGCCTCTCTGTCTCCCTGCAAGGCTTCCTTCCTCCCATATCTTAAATCCTCCTGTAATAACAAGCCTCTAGATAACAGCAGTGAGATTAGAGTTGCCAGGGCCTCAGCACTGATATTCAAACCCCCAAGCAAAAGCAGAGTGTGTTTGGCACAGAGCAGCTGAGAGCTGCCAGAGCAACGAGTGACACGCAGGAAGACCACAGCAGTGCCACTGCCACAGGTGGTACCTGCCCTGTCCAAGGCACCTGTAGCTCACCAAGCTCCTGCTGACCAAGGGCAGGCAGAGCTCAGTGTGCCTGTGCCAGGCTGGCTCCCTGCCACGGGCACAGCCCCTCCTGTGCCCTGTCCTCAGGGGCAGCACGGCTGGAGAGCAGAGGGTGTGAATCCACATCACCTTTGTGCCAGTCCAGGCTGAGGCAGCGAAGTGAATCCCATCTGCCTGGGCAGAGCAGCTCAGCCAGAGGCAGCAGGGCCGTGCCTGGTGGGAAGGAGGTGCTGAGCAGGTCAGACACCTGCAGTGGCATGGAGACAGAGCACCTGAGTAAGTCATCCCCATATTCTACAAGCCTAAAGAAGCTGCTTGCTTCTGCCTGCACATGGCCATGCAGCTGTGCTCCAGAGAGGGAACGTGCTGCTGAAGGCAAAGCAGCACTCGTTATCCTGGGGGAAGGAAGAAATTCCCTTCTCACACACCAAGTTTGAGTGGGGTGGTCCAGCTGTGGGGATACAGTCATGTGGCAGAGGAGCAAGAGAAGGAGACCAGGCACTGTGGTCTTACTGGGAGTAAAAGAAACCTGAAGAGCAAAAAGAAAAAACCAGCAAGACCGAGAGACAACCCCCACAATAAGGAGATGGCACAGAGAATTTAAATGGGCTGTGAAGAAGCAAGGGAGAAACACAAAAAATTACAGGAAAGGTTGAAGCAGAAGATGAGAGCAGTCAACTTGCCAAAGTGATGGAAAACCACATGACATCCCAGGCTGTGCCTATCAATTATGGGTTTCAAAGGCATTCTCTGCCTGGAGAAACATGACCAGCACTGACTCACAGTGTGGTTTCATTACTAAAAGCCAATCTCAGCTCCCCAGGGGCTCTTGCTGCCTGGTGATTTGGCCAGGCAGTGCCAGCACAGGCAAGCTGGACTGCTGGGCATTCCTCCTGCACCCAGGAGCCCCTGCAGGCATCCTGCTGCCAGGTTCTGCCCTCTGGAACACACACACAGAGCAAAAAGGCATTTTCTAGCACATAGACATCAGTCTCTGAGTACCAAATCACATCTCACAAAGTCTAAAACAAGTGATTTTGACTGACAGGCAGCTTCACTAATAAACAACAAACTCCCATGAGGCTTGGAAAAAAAATGGAGGTTTGTTCTGCACCATCCATCCAAGCCTGATAATCCGTAGCCAGGACAGTCCTGAACTCTCCAAACTCCATCTGGGGACAACAACACCTTGAGGCAGTGAGTTCCAGGGGATAATTTCACATGAAGGCAAACATTTTGGTCACCAAGACCCCTGGAAGATGAATACACATAGCTAAGACCTTCAGCAAAAGTCACCCAGGATGTTTCTGAGGGTGGCGAGGAGCAGCTAGAAGACAGAAAAGAAATTTGACAGTAAACAGGTGGAACACTTAATATATTTAAATAATTACAGAGCCTCTGTTTGGAAAACACTTGGCTGTTAGCTGGATTTTTATGGAGCAGACCACCTCAGTTACTGTCTAAGTCAGTGCAACTCAGGAATCTGGTGAGAAACCTTGGAGACAGAACACAATACTGCTTTTCTCCAGGACATGAGTAAAGGCCAACAAAATTAGAATACAATAACTTCTCTTGGGATTATCATCTCCGTCTTTATGCACTTAAATACACCAAGTATTTTCCTCAGATTATATTTTACACCAGTGCTGTCCAATGGCTGAGATCTTACTGGCTTCAAAATTAATTATTTTGAAATTACCAGCTCACAAATTTATATGCCCCTTTTCAGGGCATACAAATCCCAAGATGTAGCTGTACAAGTTCATTATTTTTTACTGAGAGTGGCAGAAACGTTAATGCAGATGTCCTTTTCCACTTGAGGAAGCGTGAGCAGAACAATTCTCTGTTTGTCTATCGGGCTGTACCTGGCAAAGACAAACAAACATTTTCATGTGCTGCAGGGGCACTGGAGCAGCTGAAGCCAAAAGGCTCAGTAGGACCAGGGAAACTGAGGCACATTGGAATCAGCAGAGGAAACCTGCAGCACAAGTGCCAGAATCAGTGCAGATCCCACCAGTGGACATCCATGCTGCACCTTTCCAATATTCCCAATCTCAATGCCAGACCAGGAATGATGCAGTGCTCTCCAGGAATAACTGAGGCTCCAGAACTGCATCCTTCCTTGCCCAGGGGTCTCCCCTTTGCAGCCATGTCCCTGTTGAAACCTGTTAAACCAGGATGCACTTGGATTTCTTTTGTTGTTCCTCCACCTGTCTCATGCCCCAACAGCTTTTTTTGGCCACTTGTTTGTCCCAACAGGTAGATTTGGGGAAGGGGTTAATTCTCCTGCTCCCATCACTCTTCCATCTTCCCATCCTGCCTTTCTCTCATGCATACATCTGACTCTTCAACACCACCTCTAATTACACTGTTCTTTTTCTGGCCTTTCTCTCCTTCCACTACCTTTTACTGTTATTTATCAAGAGAAATCCTTGTGTCTAAGAAAGTGCTTTGGGAGAAAACTTGAACTCTGCTCCTTTCCTCTCTCCTGTCTCTTCCTACCAGCTTGCTCTTGGCACAAGTGTCATTTGAGAAAACGTTCCCCTGACTGAAATTCGAAAGGTCTCAGTTTTCCTCTTTACAGTGGAACACAACTGCTGACATTTTTCAGCTTTTCCCTTCTCAACTTTCTTGGGAAATTGCAAAACAATTGCAATTTTTTCAAGCAAAGGTAGAGACCTTCAAGAACACATTGCTCTGGAGGTACTGTGGTTCTCCTAAGGGAAAGCAGAATATTACCTTGCCTTTGGAAAACCTGAGCAGAGGTGAATGAAGCTTAGCAGGAGCCTGAAATGGCACCTAAAGGCCTCCCACTGCTTCTGCTAAATCAGCCCAACTCCAGAGCTGTTTCAAAACACATTTCCTGCAGTGCCAATGCCATTAATTATAACTAATTCCTGAATAAAGTGTCCAAAATAAAGACTCAACACCTGAGCTTTAAGTGCAGCTTGCACAGAGGCAGCTAAATAAGCTTAGAGAGGCAGAGATTCCTGCCAGGAACCAAGATTAACCAAGGAACCACAGGACATGGTGCTCACTTGAGGTAAAGCATGAGGGCAAGTAAGAACTGTACACCCACAGCATTCCCATCAACCCAGGGCTTTCAAGGGAAAGAAAGGGGCTTGGAAAGGTCCTTTGGGTTGGATACCACCAAGATCAGGGAGAATCCCCTGGGAAGATTTCCACCATCCTGCAGAACAAAGGTGCTGAGGCATTTTATTGTGGATGTGCTGCAGCAGGGAACTTGCTGTGCTGGAGCCCACTGGAATTACATCACTCTCCCCTTCCAGCAGAGTGTTAACCCCACATCCCAGCACCCACCTTGTCCCTGCTCCTCAGAGCCAGTGGCACTTCACAGACCTCAGCAGGGCTGTAGCTGTGAAACACCACCTGTGGTGGGCCAGGCTGAGGTGAGCGGTGATCCAGGCTGGAGCTGGAGAGGAACAGAGAGCAGGGAGAGGCTCAGGTGCTGGGAGGAGGATTCTGCTCTGATCCGCAGGGCAGTGCAGGCTCTGGGTGAGCACATCTGCCCAGCCCACTCTGGGCAAACAGTGGCTCTTCCACCTCTGCCCTGGGCTGTTCAAAAGCTGCTGGACCACACTGGGCAGGCTCAAGCCAAGCTGCTCTTTTGGCAGGTGTTTCTCCAGGTTTCCTTCTCCAAAATCCCAGGCAGTAGAGCCATGTGCTAATGGTGTCACAAAGATCCAGGACACTGACAGAGCCCTGAGTGCTCCTGGAGCAAGTGAAACCCCAGAACTTACATCAGGCTCCATGGGAAACCATTTTGGGATGACCTTTACTCCGAGATAGAGTCCCACACAAGTCCAAATACTTCTTTTTATGTAATGCTTAGACACCAGTAAGAAGAGAACCATACCAGAGGAGGTAAGGGCAAAAAGAAAGTAACACAGCACTTAGGAAAAAGACAAATGAGGTGAATGCTGGATAGGGATAAGACTCAGCTCATTTCTCAGCAGTTCTGGGCAACTTGAGTAAGACTGGAGTTGGTATCTCCTTTATCCATGAGCTTAAAATGGCTGCTCTCTTGTAATCTGTTATTGGTGTTGTATTTAATACCATTGCAGAGGCATGTCTGGAGTGACACCACAGCAGATGCTTACTGAGCAGAGACATTACTTTGACAAAACCCCTGCCTGCTTCTGTCTCCCCTCTCCAGCTGCCCTGTTCACTCAGAGCACACAGGCAGATCTGCATCTGCACAGGGTCACAGCTGGCTGGAGTGAGGAGCTGCAGCTCCCTGCCAGCTATTTGTGCATCTGGGTGAGGCATTCCCAGCCTGCTGTGCCATCCAGGGCAGTCCTTAACCAGTTGGTTACAGCTCTCTTGCTGACCATTTCAGCAGCCTATCTCAGCCATCTACCGTCCAGGACCGTGCTTTAGGCTGAGCCTCTAAAAAAGCAGCTTTAAACAGCCCTCAGCAAACAGTGATCCAGGTAAAGAACATCCACTGCCTCTGCCCAGGGTGAGCTCCCTGCACATCTGGCAGCCTGCAAAGTCTAACACCCCAGCAGGGTCATACACATTCTTCCTGAAGCTTTAATACAATTACTTTTGTTAAATCAGAGTAACCACCACAGGCCCTCAGCCTCCAAAGGCCAATGCTGCCACTGTGGAGGGATCCCTTGCACCCTAAAGCATTTGAGAGTGACCACACCAAAACAAGAGGTGGCCATTTCACCAGAAGAATGGAAAATGGCAATCTCATTCCCTTGTGTCCTCCCCCAGCCCTCTCTCATTAGAGATGAGAGTTATACTCCAGAAAAGCCCACCAGCTTCAGCAGAGGTTATTTGTGTTGACTTAGCACAAATCAGGACTCCAGGGTCTCACTGGGAAAAATGCTTTGCCTTTCCCCCAGCAGAAGGAACTCCACCACCAGCAGCAGTTTGAAGTGACAGCAGGGCCTGGAGACTGAGGTATTTCAGGGAGCTGGAGGGAAGCCTGTCACAAGCACACACCCTCTTCAAATGCCACATCAAACAGCAAGGAAAAGGGCAGGGAAAGGCTACCTTGTAATGGAGGTCTTGCTCTTGTCTTGAAGCTGGACAACCTGGGGCAGATTCATCTCCTGAGTGCTGGCCAGCCTCTGCTTGATGGTGAGAGACATCTCCTTCTGAAAGGCAGAGGGAGTCAGCTGAAAGGCAAAAAAAAGGCATGAGACTCAGAAATACCCTTGTTCAAAAAGGCTTTTCTTGTTCAAGTGCCAGTGATGAATAATTTGTGATCACAGCCAGTAGGACAGTTCTGGAAGCCCTGGAAGTTACCTGCTGAAATATTTAACATCAGTAAATTAATGATATAGAGCAGAATGCACATGCTGTAGCCACGTGGCTCTGCCCCATTAGCTTCTCTGTGATTTGATGTGACATGTTTGGGGATTTCTGCTCTTTGGGCATTTGTTTCCTCTTTAGTTTCAGTGGATTGAGCTGGTGACCTTTGCAGAGAGTGGGGAGGAGTTATCAGAACTCCCCTAACCCCATCCTTGCCCAGCACTCACAGCCCCCAGTGTGGAGATGTCACTGCTGGGTGAGTCCGAGGGGCAGGAGAGCAGCTCTGTGCCAAGGCTGGAGTGCTCAGCAATGGCTCCAAGCTTCAGGGCTCTCTTTAATTAGCATTTGTTTTCTCTGCCTGCCCTCACAGACCCCTCCCCAGAAGAGCACAGAGCTCTCCTGACAGAGCCCCAGCACCAGAACATCTCCAGTCAATGAGCTGCAATCAGCAAAGGGACATTTGTGGGTGGGGAGGGGAATTGCCCTGACCCCACTGCTGGGCTGGATCTGCGCTCCCACAGGAGATGGGACACAGGAGCTGGTTTGGAACCTGTTCTAGCTGGGACCAGCCCTGTCCCTCAGAGCTCCAGGCAGAGTTTGAGCTGCCCTGCACACGCCAGGTGCCCAAGGCAGGCTGGTGGGAGCAGCACAGGTGAGTGTCCAGCCTGGCAGAAGGAATTAGTGCCACACAAAGGGGATGGAGAGCAGCACACCCTCATGGCTTCAGCTGGACATTGGTTCAACTTGGCTCCAGCCCCTTCACTGCCTTCATTGCCCTTCTCTGGACTTGCTCCAGCACCTCAATGCCTTTCCTGAATGAGGGGCCCAGAATTGGACACAGGACTCTGGCCTGTTGAGAAGTGCAAATGGATTTGATGTGATAATTTCACCAAACTCAAGGGGAACGTGCACCAGGTTCCTTTGTACTCACAGATACAGATGTGCACATCTCTGTGCCTGTGTGTGGGAACTGACCATTGTCTGTGTGCTGAGCTACAGAGTGAACCCTGACAACAAACCCTGCTGGGTCTGAGGAGACCTGCTCAGAAGTTCCTTTAGCACTGGTGTCTCCAGGCTGTGGCATCCCTCAGCACTGGAGAACACAAGGCCTCCCCACCTTGTTTCCCATGGGCCACAAAGATGCACCAGAGCCTGCTGGCATTTCTCATCTTTCCCTCCACCCCCTCTCCCATGACTACTGGAACCCTATTTACTGTAATTATCAACCAAATCCTTATAAATATCCCAGCTGTCTTTGATAACTCTTCAGAATATTCTCAGGAATTCAATTCCCACCAAAAGAGCCTTCTTTTTGTGAGCACAGAAGGAAGGTGAACATCACTTGGCTGATTAATTTTTCAAGAGCAGCTGACCTGATGTGACTTTGAGTCTGGCCCTGCTGAGGACTCAGAGTGTTATGAACAGCCTCAAACCCAGGGATGCTGCTGCCCCCAGTGCAGACAGAACCAGAGCAAACCAAGTGTTCACCCTTTCTGCAAGAATGTCTCTAACTAATGGAGCAGAGAGTTCAAGACTCTGATTAACAACTAGAGTTTCTCAAGGCTAATTTGGTTAAGTTACGAAAATTATCCAACAAATATGACTCCTTCCAGGCGTGAAATTACCACACTGCCCAAGAGCATTTCTCCATGGAGAATGAGGGGTCTAATTTTCATTTAGTAACATCCAAATTCAAGGCTTCCTATAGGCATTTGAAGTTGTAACAGCATAAATAAAAGCATGAAACCATTAAAGGAACATGAGCAATTCGTTCAAACAGAAATGCAACATATGGGAAAGCAGAGTCACTTCAGATTTTTATCCTAGTGGCAGTTCTTCATTAGCATCCTTATCTCACAAGAAGCACAGGTAAACAGGGCCATTCCTTTTCCCAACCACCTCCCTTTGTGTCACACAAAGTGAGTGAACAGGAAAGGGCAAGAAGAACAGAAACCCCCAAAGCTGGTTTCAAGCACTGAAAAGACTCAAACATTTACTGAACACTGTGGATCAGAAATAATGTTCCTTCCTTTTCTAACAAACTGGACCAAGGAACAGATGAATTTGTCCTCTTCTTATTTTCAGAGACTTGGGAGACCAGTCCTAAACTACAATTATTTGCATCCTGACCATAAGTAAAATCTCTGATGATATCTCCTGCTTCCTTCTTTTCCACATTTTTTGTGGACTTGCTTTAAAAAACAAGACATTGTCTATACAAAGATGACCATTTCCTTTCCCTCAAGTTTTATCCACATCCACAAGCAACCCAGTAACTCCATTCCTTTATTCTCAAAGCAGTTACACCAGTATACACATAATCCACAAGGCTGCTGTTTCCTTTTGTTCTTACATGAAACATGAGAGCAGAGCCCTGTCTTATGGACACTAGGACACGCTGCAGCAAGAACTGGGATTTACGCCTGGAAATAACTATTTTTCAAGAGAGAAATCTAATAATACATTAATCTGGATTTCAGTGATTTATTACAGGGTCTCGAGAATAACTGGATTATTTGTTCCAATTTTCTAACTGCAATTTCATTTCACTTGAAATGAAGCCTGTCCATCATGCCCACAGTGCTCATTTCCAGATAGTTTCTGCTCTCCACATCCCCATCCCAGTCTAGCAGCTTCCCCTACCCTCCAGCCCTGGAGAGAAGCTCTTCCCCACCCCACAGTTCCACTTTCCTAAATCCTGCATGGATCAGCCTCCCATACCTAGGGAAAAGAAGCAGAGCTAAGAAATCAGCCTGATCTCCCTGCAGGGATAGAATGAAACACCAACCACGACCCAGCTCAGCATCCCTGTCCCTTGAAGGAGATCTCCATGTTCCCCACCTCCGCTCTGTGATATTCAGCAGGATTGAATTAGGTTCTGGTCTAAGGATCAGTCAGGGCAGGTAAAAGCGTTATAATATTGCTGTGCAGCTTGCAGTGATGGAAGGAACTTCTTGCTTAGCTGTAGATGCTGGAATAGAAGGAGAATTGAGGAGGCTGAATCTGGGATGTCCTTGGTGATCTTCAGCTTGGCACCCTGTTCTGACAGATCTGGGTTTCCTGAGACATGCCAGGAATTGTACCACAGCCCTGGGCATTTTCTTCATTGCTGTTCTAGGTGGCACAGCTGTCCTGGCACAGCTGCTTCCTGTGACTGCAGCAGTGTTACAAAGTGCACCTCAGAGTGGCATTTGGTAATGCTCCACCAACTTCAGGTAAATTTATTTTAGACACTGCAGACAAGCCCATCATGTCTTTGCTTAAGGAGTAAAGAACTTTCCACACTGAAGCAAGAATTTGTATTTTGGTCACCCAGGGAGGACCCTGACCATATCAATGCAAAGGACAGGAGGCAAATCTGTGTTGCCACAGCTCTGACAATGCCTTTGGGGGCGTCCTTTGGTGCTGCACCCAGTCAACAACCTCTGATGAGCTTGTTCCAATTAGCCAGGCCCGCATTTACACACACAGCAGCCAAGGACACCCAACTGGCAAGAGCATCTCTGCTGTCAGGTAGCTTCATACATTTTTGGCACAACAGATGCTATAAACAAAAGCTTCTCAGGAGACTCTAGGCCACAGGCAAACCCAATCCTCACATCTGCTTGGCAGAGAGCAAGGAACCCTCCATTTGGAAACCAACATTCATTATTTAGGAATTTACAATCCAGTCAGGGAGGATCTGAGCTCTGAAAAATAGCTGGCTCTGCAGCTAGCCAGCCTGTGGAGAATCACTCCAAAACATCTCCTGGACAATGTCCAGTGTAAGCAAAGCTCAGTGTAAACTGGAGAGCTGGGGCAAAGAAACCTCAGCCTGTGGCACCCTTGTGCACTCAGGACACCAAGGCAGAAGTGCAAAGGAAGCTGAATGGTGGGGATGCCTCCTGCCTCAGCAGGCAGAGCTTGGAGACAGCTGAGGTGAGGCCCATCAAATCTTTTTTACCTGGTCTGAGATGCACTCACAGGGCTGCTGCCTCCTTGTGCTCCTTAGAACCAGCCTTAGAGGCTCTCACCTGCTCAGCACAGGAGGGAATCCTGCTGCAGGCAAAGAGCACAGCTGCAGCCAGATTTCATGCTCAGAGAACTTGCCAGAGAAGCCTCAGGTGCTCAGCAAAGGAAACTGCTGGAAAGGATATCCATGGAATTGCATGGTACAAATGATATGAAACCCACACAAGGCTTGCAAGCACCTCAGCACCCAGTGCCAATCCTGGTGCTGGTACCTCAGCCCACTCCCAAACTCACAACCCTGCTCTCACACAGCTGTGTCCCTGCTACTGAACCCACCGTGTGTTTTTCCAGCCCAAACCTTCCTCCCCTGCCAGGCAGATGCAGGGGGCCCAAGCCATTTGTTGGTCCAGCTTGTCAGCCCAGACAATGTCATTTCTACATCTCCCAGGCTGCTGCAAGGAGAATGCAAGTGAGAAAAAGCCTCATCTGCAGGCAGGAACCTTGGATGCTCAAGAGCTCAGGAAAAGCCTTGGCTGGGGAGCTCTGCTCCCTGGATGACAAAGTCTTTTAGCTAATGACTATTTAATGTGCAATGCATAAGCAGTCTCTGGAGGGGAAAAAAAGGGACAAGAACCATCTTTAAAGTGAAGGAAAGATTTGTTTCATGCTGTGGGCTCACAGCTACTACTGAGACTCCTTGCTCCAGGCAAGGCAGAAAAAAAGGGGTCTGTACAGGACCTGCACCCTGCTCCCAGCTGAGTGGCTTTGACCATGACCTGTGCTGGATAAATAAAAGCACCTTCACCTCTTATTCAAGGCAGCAATAAGAACCTCTGAGCACTGCCTGGCTCACGAGCAGTCTCCTCCATTCTGCTGACATGCAGGGATTTGTTAACGCACCTTTCAGCTGCCTCCCCAAGATGGAACATGGGGCATTCCCATTCCCCTAAAACCCATCCACTCCCTTTGTGAGCCATCCCTTCGCTTCTGCAGCATCAACTCTCAGAGTACAGCGCAGGCTGCACAGTGCTCACATCCTGACCAGCTACTCCACCTGCCAGGACATGGAGAGGCATTGCTGGGGTCTTGAAATGCTTCTGTAAACCTCAATCCCAACCAAGGTGGTTCAATCTTAGACTTCCAAAGCTTCTCATTTAAAGTGAATATGTGTTCATGCCCAGTTCTCACAAAGGAGTGTCAGTCTCTGGAATACCATGGGTATTAACTCAATTCAGAGACACCAAACTGGAGACAGGGACCCAGCCAGAAGCAGGAATACAACCACTGAGCCTGCCCTTGGCTGGCTCCAGCCTCATACCTGCTCCTCCAGCACACACACAATACTGGCTGCCAGAAAAGTAAATATTCTGTTTACACTGGGTTGCTGCTCTAATGCAGTGGGTGTAACCTCAAGGTGTTACAGAACAAGCCTTCACTGATTGTTTCCTATCCTTCAGGTATGGGGCACGTCTGGAGAACCTGCTATGAGTAATTTGCACCCTCTGGAGCAGCCTAGCCTTTTTATTTTCTCTAACTGCACACGGGAGTCCCCACTCAGCTCTGCTCCCAAGCTCCCTCCTGGTGCCAGACAATCTGGGCACCAAAAGCCATCCTCCCTGTCCTAGCAGGGTGTGATCAGACCAGGCTCCAAGCTCTGCTCTCTTTACAGGCACAGGTGACTGTTAGTTTGTGCCGGGAGCTGAAATCCTTCCTGCATCCCCTGGGAAGGGCTCTTTGCACAGCTCCTCTCCTCCTGCAGAAGCAGATGAGCATACAGCCAAGGGCAACAGGCAGGCATGTTGCATTAACAACCTTTCCCTTGCTGCAGTGCTGGAAGGACACAGAGCCACAATCCCCCAAAAACCCAACTGCAGCTCTGAGATGAGACCTCAGAGCACAGGCATGGTCTGGCTGCTGAGACCAAAACCAGAGAGCCTGGGAGATTGCAGGAGGCACATCAGAAACACCTCTCCTGCCATCACTGCTGCACTCACCAGTCAAGGCAGCTAACAGAGTTACCTGGACACTTCTGGTGGCTTGCAGAGTACACAGAGCTGCTGCAAAGGCTGCAGTGAGGATCCAGAGAGAAGAGGAGAGTGCTGGCAGAGAGCTCACAGGATGGAAGGGGTGCAGGTGGGAGCACTCCCTGCCCCCATTTTAACCCATGAAGTGCTCACTTCAAGGACTGACTGCAATGCTCAATCACATTAGATGTTATCAAAATTTTTACATTCCCTACTGAATAACTGCCCTGAGATCACTTACCCAGCTGCAACCTTCAGAAGGTCCAGTCATGAAGTTCTAAACAAGCAGCCCATAGCCCTCTTTGCTCCAAACAGGGTTTGTATTAGTTTTCTTCTGAAAAAGAAGGAAAATTATTTTGGGTCCTTTTAGCCATATTTTCCCTGCCTTACTCTGAGAAATACAATCATCCATTGCAAGAGAGAACATAGATTTAGTTTTTTAGTAACACAGACCTTAACACACAGCCTTGGGTTTATCTTCTCCCTTTTTTATTCCCATGCTGGGAATCAATTTGTTAGTTTGTGCAGGGAGCTGAAACCATTTTTCCTCATTTTTTACTTCATTTTCATCTCACTTTCAAACCCTGAAATGCTTCTTTAGGCTTTTCTAAATCAAGGCACTATTTCAAAACCCTGCCTTTTAGAGACCCTGACATTAGCTGCGCAGTTAACTAATTTGAAAAGAATAAATTGTATTATCTTCGCTGCCTCTTAAAAGAAAGCAAAATCCTTGACCCTAACAAATGTAATGCCTCCTATGTTTTCTTTTTCTTTAGTTCTAGGAAATCATTTAATCCAGCCAGCTGTCTTTATGTCAATGCAAAAGAAAATTTACAAGCCTCCAGAAGCTGACCACAGTTCAAGGGGAATCTCTGACATGGAGGTTGGGAAAGGCAGTGCCTGCCAGGAGAAAGAGCCTTGGAAAGATGGGTGAGCTTTGGATGGAGGCTTGGGCCTGACTCAGCAAAGCTCAGGAGCTCAGCCTCAACCAAAACAAGGGACAGATGTCAAGGGTGACAATATCTGTGCAGTTACAAGGTGATTCAGTAGTTGTCCCTGGGGCTGCCACTCCTAAATCCAAACTGCCTTGGCATCCTGTTTCCTGGCAGCTAAAACCATCTGGGACCCCGTGGTGCTGAGGACAGAACCATGCAGCAGCATCTCCCTGCAGGAGCAGGGCTGGGTGGTGTTTCCCAGGGCTCAGTGTCTCCTCCCTCACACCCAGCTCTCCTCTGCCAGCAGGGTCCTGCCAGGGCATTCTCCATCCCACTCAAAGGGCACCCCAGGCTCTCCTCTGCTCCAGCCAGGACACAGAGCAGCCTGCGAGCCCAGGCACAGCAGCTCCCTGGAAATGCACATCTCCGTGCCACTAAAACCATGGCAACACCTCAGAACCCAGCCCTGTCATCCCACAGCCAGCCCCAAGCACCACCCCAAATGCCACAGACAGGCCTCCAGCTTCTCCAGGCTAAGGAAAATCTGTGCTTAACCAGATCCACAGCAGCTCGGCTGGCTCTTGCAGCTTCTGGCATCACCTGGCAGCTCTGTTTGCTGGGTCTCCTTGGCTCCTGGCTTTGCAGCAAGTCAGTCATCCCCAGCCCAGCAGGTCTGGTGCCTCTGCAGGGCCCTTCCAAACACCAACAGCTGGCTCTGTGATGGGAAGAAAGGGAGAGAAAGATTAGAAAACACAACAGTAGTAAGTGGGACACAGGGAAGGGACAAATACAGCCCGTGACATGCATTTCAGCCTGAGCCCACAGGAGCACCTGGCATGATTAGAGCAGCTACAAAGCACCAGGCTGTTCAGAAGCAGCCTGTGAAAGGAGTAGCTTGTTTTATTTATCACTTGAGAAGCACCAAAGGAAGAAGCTGCTGTCCTTGCTGCTGGCAGCCAGCTGGTGCAGCTCCCTGCAGCACTCAGGGCTGTGCTCAGAGCTGCTGGGCAGCCTGCACTGCTGCCCAAGGAACTTACCAACTGGAGTAGGCACCAAGAAAAGAAATCAAAGCCAAACCTGGCTTTTCTTGCACTGGGCAGTTGCCTGCACAGGTTCAGTGCAGCCACAATTGCAGAGTTTGAACTCAAGCAGAATCCCAAAGCACTTGGCTGGATTGCTTAAGGAAGGGCTACTGCATTGCCTTTGGCTTAGCCAAATATTTGACTGCATTTGTATCCAAATGTCTTCTGCTTAAAAGATTGGGAGTTTTGTTAAAAAACAGTCATGCAGAAGCCATTCTGGGCTGGAACATGAGCCAGGGCTTTCTGGTTTTTAAACAAGGCACCTGGTACATCTCCTGGAAAAGCCTCTGCTCTCTGCCCTGGAGGTACTGTCAGACTCCACAGATTTTATCTGATCCAGGTCTCCATGCTGACTCCCATCATGTCAGATATTGGCAGTGGGAGCAGAGGGACAGATTGTCATTTTCCACACAGAGGTTGTCCAAGTTTAACTGTTAAACAAGCTCCTCAGGTTCTTCCTTTGAACCCCTTCCCATCCTTCACACATCCCAAGAACTACCATGAATAGAGAGACAGCAATAAAACCAGCCCCAAACATCTCCTGAGATTCTCCTTGAGGGAAATATCCCTGCTCATGAAAGAGCAGCTTTGTAATAAACATATGGCCTCAAAGGCAGAGGGAAAACACTTCAAAACATAAAGCAGAAGTGGAGTCACTCATTAAATTGGAGTGCTTGATCAGAAAACTTGGTCAGCTGGGGCTGTGTAGCAAACACCAAAGGCCTGAAAGAGTAAACTTGTCCAGACACTGATACCATTTAAAACAACTGGGGGGATAGAAGGCAGAGAGTAGCCACATTAAAAAAAAAAAAAAAATCAAATAAATAAATTATAAAAAGTTAAAAGACAGGCACCTGAGTGGGGGCAGGAGCAGCCAGGTTTGCATCTTGGTGACCATTAGCACAAACATCTCTGAGTTCCAGGGCTGAGCTGCAGGACAGACCTACCTGACTGGAGCTGCCAGCCTCACTGCAGAGTTTTGGTTTCCCATTATAGGAACAGCTCAAGAGGGTGCAGGTTTGATTTGAGCAGCATCTCTCTGCCAAGGATGAAAGCAAGGACCTGAGTACCCCATTTGTGACTTCCTCTCACATTGAAAAGTCTTCCCAGTGCACTCTGGCACCTGATCTCATTAAAAAGGAAGAGAGGGAACAGATGGAAACATAAAAAGAAACTGTCAGCTGCCAGCCACTGCTCCCATCCTGTCTCCATCCCTTTCCCCGCTGCGGCAGGAGCACCACCAGCAGCTCCTGCAAGGACAAGGCCAGCAGGAGACAAGGAGGACTTCAGGTGGGCAATAAACAGGAGGAATAGATGAAATCTTGGTAAATAAGAGCTCCTTTTGGCAGGAAAGGCAACACATGAGAACTGTGCCATGTCCAGGAGCCCTCCTGTCCTTGCACAGCAGGGAGTGTCATGCTGGCTGAGCCACCACACCTGAATCCTTCCAGCCTCCACCCCCAGGCACCGCAAACCCAGGAGCAAAGCCCCACCTAAAGATGAGCTGGGACACCCAATGGGGAATTCCCTGCAGGAATCTTTCTTCCTCTCCCCCAGCCTGCAGTTCAGGTATTGAAGCATTCCAGGAGGCCTTGGCAGACCCAGGGGATGTCCAATAACCAAGAGCACAAGAGAAGGGACACAGAGCCACCACCCCTCTGCTCAAGGTGTTTGCTGCACCCTGTCCCTGAGCCACCACAGGGACACCCCTGCAACTTCCCCTCTCAAAGCAGCACAGGGACTCCCAGGGCAAGCAGGCCCCAGAGAGGAAACCTTCCCCATTTCTCTCACAATCCCCAAATATTTTCCTCTTTCCCAGAGAGAGAAAAAATAAATTTCCCCTTCCCATGCCAGAGGCAGCACATAAGGTGGACCTTAGATGACAGTGAAGGTCACAAACTTGCACTCATCTAATTACAGCTCTGCCAGGTGTCAGGCAAAGGGACCAATCTCACAGAGGCTCAACCTTCCACATTTACCAAGGAAAAGGTAAAGTCACAAGGGAAGCAAAAACTTGCATTCATCCCAGTGCTGGGAATGCCACAGGGAGACTGATCTGTCCTCTCTCTGTAATTAGCCTAATTTGAAAGCAGCCCAGTGGTTTCAGCAACATATAAAATCAGCTTTCTTAGTAGAAAATAGCATCCTTCACCAGACTGACTTGATGGGAACAAAATGTGCTACTGACAAACCTTATCTTGTCCATATCCTTGAGCATTGCTGGCTAGATCAACCTACCTTTAAAACAAGTGCCTGCAGCAGTCCTGAAAGGCAGAGAAAGCAGCATCTCAGCCTCGTGGCAGAACTGTGATACAGATGATACTGCACAGGAAAATTAGGGTCTAAGTTTATTATGCATCAGCTTTTCTCCAGCAACTACCTACAAGCAATGTCTTGTTGTGGAGCAAACTCCGTGTTTGCTGTGGGCTTAGATGCCCAGCATGTCTGCAGTCAAATGACAGCTCCTGCCTCAGCCACCCACCTAAAAACCTTGAAGGGAGTTGGAAAGGCACTGACCATCCAGCTGGAGCCTTCAGCCCTCAGCATCCTCCATCACTAAAAACATCAGGAGAAGGCAAGGAAAAATTATGCCCAGCCACCAGGAACCTCTAGATGCATCCACCAGCTGCACTGCTGAGACACAAATACTTACAGTCTGTCTTTAGCACAGCCTCAAGGCAGACCCCTTTTTTTAACCCTCTCTGGCTGCTGCTCCCACCTTTTTAATTAGGAACTGGATGTTAACTTCTCTCAGCCAAGTTCAGAACAACTTACTGGTCTGAACACAAAA
Source organism: Zonotrichia albicollis (assembly GCF_047830755.1). NCBI lineage: Eukaryota > Metazoa > Chordata > Aves > Passeriformes > Passerellidae > Zonotrichia > Zonotrichia albicollis. Next base: position 7,845,212 of record NC_133831.1, on the reverse strand, counting down.
AGATGCCTTCAGTTTAATTTTCCTATGACTACAAGACAGAGGTTTCCAAACCTGTTTGGAAACTATTTTTTTTTTCCTAGCTGGTCTTCCCAGCACTGAGAAATCCTTTAACAAATTATATCTCCATATAGAGATGTCTGGGATTAACCAGGCCAGATACATCAAACCTTCACAAGGAATAGCTGAGCTGCACAGGGAGCCATGAATCTCTTTATGGAGCAGACCCAGGAATTACCCCAGCATGAGGCTGGTCAGGAAGGCAGTTTGTTAAATAACACTTCTCCAGGAGCAAAAGGAGCAACAGTTTTGCCAGCTGACAGGGGAAGGCTCCAGCTGCTGACAGAACAGAGCTCCCTCCTCTGCTGCTCTGAGCCCTCCCTCCCCACACAGAGGCCGCAGATCAGACAGCAAATCTCCCCTCAGAAAGGACATTTGAGGCTGTAATGGCCCCTTCAGTCCCTTGGTTTTGCTCCTCCCCACTGCTCAGCCAGCTTTTCTGCCTCACTGGACACCCTGGTCCCTGCCTGCCCTCAGCTCAAGGGGACCCTGGGGAGGTCAGAGCAGCCCCTCCACATTTCAGCCTCACTGGGCTGCATCTCTGTGCAATCCTCTAACCCTGCACATAAGGGCAGCCTATTCTTTTAGTCTCACTGGCAAACTGAGCTGAAAAGCAGCTGGGGAGGAGCATTCACTTGGGAAAGCAGGATTTCTCCTTCCCAGCAAGTAGCATTTGCAGGGCAGCAGACAAACTGGCTGACATTTGCAGAGAGCTCTGAAGGCACATAACCCTCTGGAAATGTGCATCATCAGTCCTGCTATTCCTGGCCCACTAAGCTTGTTTGTCTCCCACAAAAGCTGTGAGAGAGCACAACTTTGCACACATGCTGTCTCCCTGGGAACTCATCCTACGTTTGTCCTCCTTGACTGAAGCGTTCATTTGAGCCCACAGCAAAATTTCAAGGCCTAGAAACACCTGGCATGGAGTGAAAACAAAGGTCAGGTATCGAGCGCAGCCTCTCCTGGGGATGTACACCCAACCAGAAACCCTCTCTCACCATGCTCATAATCCAGGTAAACAGCTGCTCTTGGAGACAGAAGCATTTCAAGGAACTTCCCAGCACATCCCTCCCAAAGCCCTGCTTGGTCCCTTGGTAGGGCAGGGGCTGTTGCCAGCAGGGGCTTCCCTCCTTTCTTCCCAAATTGCCCTCCTGACATTCCCACTCGCCCCAAGTCTATGTACAAGTCTACCACAGCAACAGCAGTTGTGCTTCTAGTAAAACAAATTCACTTAGAGGAGAAAAGGCAGCTGGCATCTGCTCCCTGCCAGGGCCCACAGCAGACATTTCTACATGCTTTATAAGGCTCTTTTCACTCCCTTTCACTCCACATAAAGCACTGATGATCAGAAGGATCAGGCACACAACCATGGAAAGATTTAGGTGGAAGAGACTTTGGATGTCTTTGGTCCAATGCCTCTGCACAAACCATACAATTTCCAAGTTAAAACAGATTATGTGGGGAAGCACCCAGCAGGTATCTGCCAGGATGGAGATTCCCCACCTCTCTGGCTCACAGAGGCCTTCATCTTCCTTTAAAGTTGCCAGACACACATTTGTCAGCTACAAAACAGGCTCCAAAAGATACCACATGTCACCATCCCATAGTCCTTGCTCTGTAAATTAACCTCTGCCTACAGCTTCAACGTCCTTGGCTCTCTGAAAAGAAGGAAAAGGCTCCTGTTGTGGGTGGTGCTTGTTTGGAAGCAGCCATGTGTTGAACCAAAATGCCAACTGTTTCATAGCATACAGCAGAAAGGCACTGAGGTTATCTGCCCTGCACATACAAGTGCCAGAAGATGGGTAACAGACCAAGAATCCCAGGGAAATAAAAGCAACCCCTTTTAGCAACCTTTATCTTTGGTCCCTCTTCTTCATGGCCTCCTGCAGTCCCCCAGCACCAGGCAGGCAGTGTCAAGGCCATGGCATCACCAGCATGTGCTTCCCTGCCTGGGCAATCAGCTGAACAGAAACACAGCACATCAGAGATGGCACCCACAGCTGATTGTACAAACCACAGGGATCAGCCAGGAAATAGTAAAGAGAAGCCTGAGTCACAAACAGCCTGACAGAGCATGTTGTAAATGGGCTGATGAAAAGGAAAAAAAGGGAAAAGGTTCCCAAAGCACCTCAGCCATACCACAGAGGAAAGGTCAGGAAGCAGGGAACATTCCAGAGTCAGGCCAGCTGTAAGTGAACCCAGCTCACAGCTCAGAAAAGCAGAGCTGGAACACGAACTGAGTGCCAAGATTTGCTCAGCTAATATATGCCAAACAGCAGCTCTATTTGTTTTCCACTGGATGAATAATCCATTCTATCAGGATGCAATCAGGAGCCTAACTCTGATTTAGCTGGGACAGCCTTTCCTCTGATTAGGAACCTGGAAATCTCAGCTCAGCCACTCACAAGTTTCTGGCTTGCAGGGAGATTGTTTATAACAACCCAGCAGATTAAATACAGCAAACAATCACTGCAAAAATCAAAGCAAAGCCAGAGCTGCTGCTGGCCTCTTTATACAGCTGCAGAGCATTTAGCTGAGGGAACAGAGCAAAGGATCATTCTTTTGCTGATCCCCTAAAATTGAAATTATGCAATTGCTTTGTATCACTCAATGCCATCCAAATTTCAATGATTAAAGGTGTTCATTTCTTCTTTCTGGACTTAGGGCAAAATAATTAGGACTTGCAACATCCATATGCCTGCACTTGGGACTTTTCCACATGTGACTTACACAGCCACTGCAATGACAGAGTGCAAAACCCAAAATCTCTCCTAACACTTGATAACTGAGCCTAGAGGGGTACAGCTCACAAAACAGCAGGGCCAAGACCTGAAACAAATACATGTGCAGGATATGTGGAAAACAGGGAGGAGGATACAATGCTGGAAGCACAAGATTCCTGAAGCTAATAGCAGTATGGATGCTCTCTGGACAAAAAGTTCTGCAAGCTGGATTTCCATCGCACTATTAGTTGGGAGTCTGAATGTTTAAGGCAGTCCCCTCTTCCTAGAGGGGTCTGACTCCTACAAAAATATGCAGTAGAGGTTTCTTAAGTCACTCAGTCTTAAGAAAATAAGGAAAAATAAAAATTGGGAAAAAAAAAAAAAGGAAAAAAAAAAAGCTGTATCCTAATGATAAACAGCAGACCCAAGCTGAACATGGGACCACTGTGGAAGTCACTGTCAGAAGTCCAAGACAGAAAACCAAAGGTCTCCCTCCAATCCCCATCAAAGGGAATGATTCCAAAGTGCTTCCTACCTTCTGGGTAGTAAATCTGTCACTTGCAGACCAACCAAGTCTTAGAGAAAAAGTCTGAAATCTCCACTGCAAAGACCAAACAAGCTCCAGATGTCTTCAGCACAGGGCTGGCTGAATTATCCCCACCCAGGGAATTAGCTAAACACAGTTTAACTAATTTGTCAGCTTAGTCCAGAGCGCTTTTAAATCCCCACATATTGATCCAAATTGCCAGAGGTGTTTTAACCCTTGAGACCTCAAGATGCCAAGCACTGGTTGAGAAAGCAATTTTAAACACACATATCGTATTTTCTTCTGTGTTTAAGTGACTGTGAATGAACTGCTCATCCATCCTTGCTACCAGCTCTTGCTAGGAGTAGGGTTCATTCAGCTCCATTTTGTATGCAATTCCTACTTGAAATCCTGAGCTGAATAAACAGATTCTGTCCTGGAGGAAAAGGGAGGAAAAGGCAGCCCTGCCCTGAACCTCTGTGCATCACAGAGTCCTGATCTGGCTCTGCAAACAAGGGGCAAGAAGCAGGACAGCAACAGAATAACCAATAAATTGGCATAAACTGCTGGCTTTGGAGGCCTGGTGTGCCCCTCCTAAATGAGACATCCAAACCCACCTGGCTAAAGGACTGCTCCTTCAAGTACAAGAAGCAATACAGTAATCCCTCTGTTCTTCTCCTGGTTCTGGCCACCAGAGAGCTGTCCATCAGCCCATGGCCAGAACAGCTCATATCCTAATTAAAGGCAACATTTAAAGCCCAAAGCAACAAAGATAAGAGACTCATTGGCAGCACACAGCAAGTGACAAAAACACAGAAGCTTCTGGTAACAATTCTTTGAAGGGAAAACTAAAGTTTATAGCAATCACTACTGGAAGGCTCTTAGGGGAAAGGGTTAAACATCATCAATGGGGAGATTTAAGAATTGCCTGGGAAATGTCAAATGCTGTCAAGATATCACAACACTCTAGTGAAGCCCTAGCAAAGGGCTCATCTCTGAGAACACAGACTGATGGATCATCAGCCCTGCCAACAGAAAGTGGTTTATTAGCAATTGGTACCAAGAGTACAGCAACTTTCAAAAGAAAGAAAAAAAGGTCACTTCACCAAGACATGCAGCATCTCCCTGCAGTACCCACAGGCACATCTGCAGCCCAGCCCTCGTGTCAGGAGTCCTCTCAGAACATCCAGCCAGTGCTTTCAGGCTCCCAAACCTTGGCTTTCTGGGAGCTGCACTCAAGCCACTTCAGGAAAAAAGAGATTTAGATGTTCCTTAACTTCATCAGCAGACTTCCAGGAATTTTCTCACCTCAGAGAAAATTAAATGAGAGGAACATTTTTATTCATTTGCTCCAAAGCAAAATAAAGCCAGGCACTGCAGCAGTAAGACAGCTATCACTGGACTAGAGCTCTTCAAAGCCCTGAAATAAATAGCCTTGCCTCTAGCTTCCAGCTGCACTGAATTGCTTTACACCACCTTACACAGAACCCAAAATTAAATGCCTCCTACAAATTATCAAAGAACCAGCATTAAAAATGTTATTGATGCCCATAGGATGAGGCATTAGCTTCTAAATTTCCCCATCCTTTGGTCTCCAAAGCAAACCTTCAGGTCCAACTCAACACTGGCATTAGGCTGATCTGCTGAAATGGAAATGAAAGTGCCTTCAGCAAGATCAGACAGACCTCAGAATATTCCTTCCTTATTAGCTCAGGATCTGCTCTCTGACCAGCTTGATTCCCACAACAGCCACAGAGCCTGAGCAGCAGATGAGGCAAAGCTTGGGGAGGAAAAGCAGGTGTGAAAGAGAGTGACAAAGCAAGGAGCACTGGGATCTGAATGTCACACCATCCCTCCAGAAATGTCCCCATCTGGCTCCAGAACTATAGAAGATGGTACTCAAGGAAAGAGACACGTGATGCTTTCTCTGCCCTTGCTTGGCAGTCAATATTGAAGCAATAGATGCCTTTACATCACCTCCAAGATATCCTTTGAAGGGAAAGAAGGGGGGAAGGAGAGAAAGAGATGGGGAACAATGTACCTTCCAAGGAAGATGAAAAGAATCAAGGCTTCACAAAACCAATCCAGGTCCCAGACATTTTTGTAACTTTACAGGTGTTACTATACAAGGATGGCTTCACATTAAAATCCATCTGACGGGGAGAAGAGAAAAGCTTTGGAGAAGAGCACAAAGGACAGTGCTGCAAAGTCTTTCAAAGCCAGTGGAGCACACCTCCTCCTGGGGGTGGCCAGCTCTAATTGCCACATTGCTACCCAGTAATGATAGGAGGAAGGGAGTCAGGACAGCTGCAGAAAGTAAATGAGACTTCTCAAAGGAGAAAAAAGGAAAGAGAAAATAACTAAGATCTTTTTACCATGATATTTGAGACAAGAACCATCAAAGCGTGAGAGTCAGTGATGGACAGCTGGGGAGAACAGACAGGATTCAACAAAACTGTTCAGACAGGATAAAATCAGAGTGAAAATGAATATTCAACAAAAGGAGTAGTCTTTTGCTTTGCCTTAGAGGTACCACTGTGTCACAAGGTAAAATACCCCATTCTGCTGCCCAGATGCAAACCAAGACCCCTCTTTTCCTGAGGGTGACAGCCACAGCTCTGTAGGGAAGGATTGGACACCATCTCTTCTCTAGCAGGGAACAAGAAGCTCCCTCCTGGTCTGACAGGTTCCCTTTGACAGGCATCAAAGAGGGCTGTCCTGCTCACAGTCATGTATGGTAGGATGGGCAATTGCTCATGGGCTTGTCAGAGCCACAGAGGAAGCTAAATCCAAAGATCAGTCACCCTAACTCTCCTTTCTGCTCTGGTTTCATAAAGGAAAGGTTTTGAAAAGGAAAGGTTTTTCTGTGACTTACCTTTTGTGCCAATGATTCCATCTTCATCAGGATTGGCTCTCTTTTTCTTAAGTAAAAAGGAAAGGGCAGAGGAAGCTTAACTAAGCAAGTTGTTTCCCTTCTGTGGGGGGCATTTTCTCTGCCTTCCACCACAGGGAGGCAAATTAACTCCTGGTACAAGGGCAGAGAGTTCAGCACAGCTCTGCTAGCAAAGAGCTTGGCCCAGGTCTCCCTTGTTGATTCCTGCTTTTTAACAAGCATTCAATTTTAAAGTCAATTTTAAAAAAAGGGGGCATCCACACAGCTGAGGAGACACAGGATTCCACTCCCTCCTCCTGCCTTACACAGAAAACCTAACACCCAGGAAAAAGAAGACTTGGGAATCATCAGATGTAACATCTCATTTATTCCTTACAGCTGCCCCTGTTCTTTCCCCCATATTATTATGGGCAAAATATATGGCAATTACAGTCCCCCCTGCTGGTACATTCTCCACCAGCTTTTGAAGTGCAGCTCTGAAGCAGAGCTCCATCTAAACAGAGCCAGCTTTGACATCTGCATCCCAAAGCTCAGTGGGAAATGGGCAGCTGAAATCCTTAACAAAACATCAAGCAAGCCACCTAGGACACAGTGCCCTGTGCTGACTCCCTTCACCACATCAGAGGTGACAGTGTCGTTTGACAAATCGCTCCTTCTTCCTTTACAGGACTCTTATGTCACAGAATTGCCTCCAAAGTTTCCCATTTCCTCTACAGAGCAAGGTTACCTCAGCATTTAAACATCAGCCAACAGGTTTTACCTGACACTTCAGAGTCAGCCAAGGCACAGCTCAGGCCCTGCACAATTTACAGTGCTGCTGGAAGGTGATGGTTACAGCTCAGGTAGCCAAGCATTTAGGAAAATCCCTGCTCTGGGCACAGGCTCATCTCACCTGCCAGAGCCCCCCCCAGTCCACTGGGTCTGAAGGCAAATTTTTCATTGCCCTTCAAGTCCCAGAAGGCCAAGACTTGAAAGGGACACCCTAAGGACACAGTCAGAGTGACCCTGGCTGTAGTGAGGGAATAAAATCAGTTAGATAGAACCGAACACCTCTTCCAGTTAGCTTCCAGAAATCCTCAAACAACAGAGACTTATTCTACACAATAACTTCTGCAGCCTGGGGAGATAGAGCCAAACATTTGAATACACACACAACCAGGGTGTACAGGCTTGTAGCTGAGTCCTCGGCATTCTTCTCTCTTCATTTGACTCCTCAGCCCTAAATTTTGGTTCTGCAATAATTCCCTAAATAGTCAAACTACAGTTTCAGGCATTCCATTACCTGAGAGGAAATGATCTGGAAGTGTGACTGACCACAATTCAATCTTTCCCATAAGAAACAATGGACAGAGGAATGTGTGCAGGCATTCCAGACATGCACACACCCTGAGCCCACAGGGATGGGAAGATGGATGGACAAGCAAGACCACTGGGGTTGTCAGCTGCCAATTCAACACCTGGTAATGACAAAAGTACAAAAGGAGATTCTGCTTTTAAAGTACCAAGAACTAACTGCTTATTAGTCTGAAGTTGAGTGGAAAATCGCTTTATAATGCAAAATTAAACTTCATCATGTCCAGGTGACCCTGTCTGACCCATCTTCAAGCACATCATCCTTCTGAAAGATCTCAGCTGCTTCACCTGCGAGGCTGAGCACGGAACAAATCCCTCACAGCCAGGGCTCCTGCTGCCTCTTCCAATCCATTTCATTTTCATCACCACCTTCCTGATGCCTGCTGCTCACCGAGGACAATTAAGGATGAAGGATGAAGAATAGCAGGACAATGACAGCAGTAACCAGAGCAGGGTATTAAATAGCTGACAGCAGAGCACTGAAACAGAAGGGACAGACAGTGAGGTGTTACTGTACACAAGCTCCCACAATGCAAATGTAGTTGAGACAGGGCTGTAATCTGCTTCCAGGCATGGAAAACTCAATCCCCTCAGCTGCAGCAGCACTGCTTACACCTGCAAACTTTCTTATCTAAGTCTTAAGGACACAGGAGCTTCACTTTGATCCAGATCCAGCTCAGCTCTGAGCTGTGCTGCCATTTTGAGGTGTTCTCTCTGCTGTGGGGCATTCTTAGCATCAAGACAAAATCCTAAACCAGAACATTTACACACAAGGTTGGGTACAAGCATCCTGCTGTCCTGCTCTAAAAGTGAGTTGCAGAGCAGGGAAGTCTGTGTTACCCTCAGAGAGCTTTCAATAAGCATTAACAATACATGCACTACCACCTGAACTACTTTGAGGAATCCTTCCCAGCCTTGCTGTCTGGCTCACCAAGCACAAAATACCTGCTGTGGATCAACCCTTACTGTCTTCCTTCTCCCACACTGCCAGTTCCAGGTTGGACATCACCACTTCCAGTCATGACTTGCTTTAAAGTTGGTTTGTTTTGCATGTTATGTTCTGTTTGCTGTGGTACTTTCTGCTTTCAGCTTGTGTTTTCACATTCTTAGCAGTTACAGGCACTAACAAAAAAAAACTCAAAAAAGAGAACAAAAAGCTCTCCTAATTCTATTACAAATAGACTGGGAATTCATGAAAAGTTAAATACTGAAAGGAAGTGAGGAAGGTTTAAAAGATCATTCTGCAGTTAAGAGTGCACAAAAACAACACAGCACAACTGTAGAGAGTCCCATCAAAACCTGCAAAGCCCTAATTCATGCCTTGCCTTTGTTTCAGCCCTCAGCTTCACATGAGGCTGAGTCCATCCACACGCCTGTCACACCCCTCAGCAGCAGCTTTCAGATATAAGGACCCCCAACACTTGGTCAGCCACTCAGGCCCTATTTCAGCAGCATCACTGCACCTTGCTCTGCTCCAGTGAGGGTCAAACAATTTCCATTTGCCCCTGCTCATGGGCCAAAACTGTACTGCAGAGGCCTGGGAAGGCTTCTTGGTACAGAGACAGCTCCTCTGGAATTAATGCACCTTGCATCAACAAAGTCTTAATATTTCAGCAGGAACCAAGACTTCATGTGTTGGCCCTATTCCAAAAACTTGGGCTACTTACATCACATGCACTAGATTCAAATAAAGCAGCATTATGGTTTAGTTAATTTTTTCTGCTCCATATATCTCCACAGGCATAAGAAACAGGCTTCTGAATTTGAAATGGAGCCTGAAGTTTCCGCAGAGCTTCACTTCCCAAAAAGCAAATATTTACATCCACTAGCACCAGCTGCCTCTTTTCTTTTTTCCTCCATTTCATTTCCAGATGCATTGTTGGTACATCTGCTCTATTAATTAAAACTGATTTACACAAGACAAAATAGAATCATTATTACAAGCCTTGAGTGCAAACGAGTGATGTCTAAAATTGCACTGACATATTCCAAAATTCCCATGTCCCATTTTTGCACCTTTCCTGCTTGAAAAGTGTTTTGCTGTTCAAATCCACTGGGCATTCTTAGAGCTGAAAACTAAAAGATATTTCAGCCTAACCTGACTCTCCTGACTCGCTCTTAGCTCCTGCCACAGATGACTAACAGTGGGGAATGAGGGGAAGGCTGGTGATGTTTGGCTGTTTGTTTTCATGATCTAACCATTTTTCAGGCTCATCTTTAGGAGAGCAAGGAGCGGTGATGTAGTTTAGCTTCTGGCCTTAGCTGACCTGCCAGTGCATGGCAAGGCATAACCCAGCACACACCTGCTAAAGCAACGCAGTGCAGCAGCTCTGAGGAGCAAAGATCCCCATGGTGATCCCACAGGGGTCCTCCTTCCTCAGAGAGTGTCACTGGCCTCACTCAGGTTTGCTTCTTGCCAGTGACCCAGTGGCAACTTCAGGGCAGGAGGGCTCCTCAGCAATCCTTGCCTTTCATTATCCCCCCCTCTGAAAGGTGACATCTTCCAGACATGGCTCAGAAGGGCTGGAGGTGGGGAGGGGAAGAGAAGAGCACAGAGACAGCACAATTCCAATTTATGCCCCCCTGGAAAAGACAACATCCCTCTGCCAACTACAAAGAAAGTTCTGTCCGTGTTTTTCTGACTCTTTTCTGACACCCTGCTGGCCATTCCAACAGAACTTTGTCCTCACAGTCTCTGTAGGACACATCAGCCACAGGGGCCATCTCATTCCGCACACCTTGATCCCAGCTTCAATTTAATCTCTGCTGTGAAAAGCCACAGAAGTGGAGTCCTTAAAACTCATCTACCTTCAAGGGAAAAAGTAAATATACAAGTTGGCTCCAAGAGCAGATGGTGTCTAAAGGAAACTATGATAATTAAGCATCCAAGTTGTAGATTTCCAAGGGACTATTCCACTCCAGCACCAGACCTCTAGGCCAGTGCAGCAGTTAAAAGTTTCACCACACTTTATTAATTGCTAATTACTGCTTCATTACTTCCACTCATGCTCCTGAGATTGCTGCTGTCACTGTTTCCTTCAGGGGTCACTTCAAAACTGCAGAGAGTGATGTGATGGGTAAGGTCAGTTAGTGGAACATAAATAGTTCTTCTCAGCTGCTGCATGTGCTCAGCCCTAACCAGCTCTGAGGCCTGTTACTCTCACTAAGCACAGTTTGTCATCAGGATCATATGAGAGGGCTCAGAATTTATCTAATTTACAATTGTACATTTGTAAATTCATACAATTTACATTTGTAACTTCTGTTCTGGCTCCCTTTTGGTAAACCCCACGGTCTCAGCATCCAGCCTAAGGAGCAGTGGCTGTCCTGCCTGTCCCCTCTGCAATCTAATGAGGAACTCGTCAGAGGAATTTACATTTGAGTTTAATTCATTTCCTACTCAAACTCTTCCTTCCAAAAAGTCTGAGCAAATCCAGTCAGAGTCTGCTCTCAAGTTTTTGCACACAGCACAGCAATACTGCTGGGAATTGAAAGTTGGACAATATCCAGAGCTTTGAACAGGTTTCCAAGTCTGAAAACAATTTTCAAGCACTGAACTTTCACAAAGCTACTCACATAATTAAGAGCCAAACCACTTATATGAATATAAATTTATGGGCTAATACTACCCTGTTTCATAATGGAAACAAAGTTAATTTGGGTTTTATTCAGTGCCAGTGCTATTAACTATGCATCTTAAGCATAACTGAACTTCTCCATAAATCTAAATTTTGTTAACATCCTGAAATCAATTACTTTGTGATTTATAGTTAAGACCATAGTGCTGACAATTATTAAACACCAGCCTCCTCTGGTGTTCCCACAAAAAGTGCAAGCTCATCCTAGGTGTAGACCAGCCTCTCCAGAGTTCCCAAAGAGCAAAAGTAAGTTTTTGAACTAGCTTTCCTTTAATTTCCAATACATTAGCTGGATCCAGGTTTGTGCTAACACTCAAAGCCAGTTCAAAGAGCTGCTGTGTGGCTTTCAGGTGTGACAACAACTTTCTGCTGCCAAATATCCCCATTCCCACCAGGCAGGGATCCTACAGCCATCCCAGCCCCAGGTGCACCAACCCCAAACACATCCTGTGCTACTGATCCAGTGCATGCAGGGCTCTCCTGCTGTCTGCACAGCTCCAGCTGCACGGCTGGGGACCATCAGCATCCCTGCAGGAGCAGAGGAGGGAGCTGCTCAGAGGGCTCACACAATCCTGATGGCCCACGCTCCTCTGCTGAGCACTCATCTGTCAGAGCACACCATTATTTGTGGGGACATGCAGCTATTCAGCAGCCACCTTGGAATTAGGTTTAATTGTGACCTCAAGACAGATTTCATTACATTTCAACTCAACGGTGTTGGGTTGTGCTCTGTCATCAACCTGGGGCAGTCAACTGATTATAAAGCAAGTATTTAATCACCTTAACCCTCTAGAGACTTAAATTAAGGCACTTCGCCACAGTCCCTTTATTCCTTAGTCTTAATTGAGGTTTCATTACCCACTGGCTACAGGGTCATTGTTTTGAGGCACAGGTAGCTGACAGCTGAGGACCTGGAGCTACCTCGGCATGAGCTTTCATTTATATCAGGCAGCATTTGCTCATTCATCTCTCTGATACCCAGATAATGATCTCTGGCTTCAGCAACAAATAAGTTTTGAATATTGATTCACTTTCACCCTGCTATCCCCCAATCTAAACAAATCAATTCACCAGCAAGTGACAGGCACTTCTCCCTGCTATCCCCCAATTTAGATAAATCAATTCTTTAACAAGCGAGTCATCCCCATTTAGTAAAGCACTATGAAAATGCACTTCAATAAATCTCTTCAAGTTTCCTACAGAGGAAAAAATATTGTTTTAATATACAATTTCATATTATTGTTTCAATAAGAGGAGCCATTAACTGTGGTGCTCTAGTGCAAGTTGTATTACAGGTAAAATTTCACCTCCCCAGTCTCGATGGGGGACACAGAGGACCTGACACAAGACAGAAAAAGGACATTTGTTAAATAGCTGTTCAGCCAGGGAGAAAGCTAATTTGCTTTGGGCTCAGTGCTTTGTCTTTGCTTTCAACACCAACTATTTGAACTCAAAAACTGCCAGGCATACTAGCATATTAAGATCTATCAAAATTCAAATAAGATGCATAATCTAAATAATGCGGTGTATAAATTGACTTTAAGGACTGACGAAGTTGCATATGCATCTTTTAAGATCTGTAGCAGCAAAATGAAGACATCCATATTTTCCCTTTACTATCCAATTTGTCATTTCATGTCTTTAGGCACTGTTTTTATACTGTTATATTGGGAATGCAAATATTTCATAAAACTTTTTATAGGCTTGAATACAATTCTAAGCATTTACATTTCCCTGTAATTCAGTAAAACTATAAACCCATTAAACAGTATTTGCACCAAAATCAACCTGACAATCCCCAGAACAAGCACTTCCAACCCAGCCTCCTGTTTCAAGGATGCTTCCAAAGTCCTCACGTCCCCTGAAGAACATTTTGACATTAACAACCAAAGTTTTCAGCTTCACTAAAACCAAGAGAGGCATGGCTGTCATGCAGTTCAGCATCCATTCAATTCCACTTCTTGCATAAAGATTTCTCCAAGAATCACCATTAGATGTACAGAAATGAAGGTATCAGAACAGGATTCATTTCCTGTGTCATCTCACACCTCTAGGACAAAGAATGATCTTCCCCAGCTCTCTAATTTGGTGCTTACTTCCAAAGAGAAAGGCAATGGGAAAAACACATAGCATTAATGTCACAGACATCTTTTGTGAAAAATCTTTTCTTTAGGATTTTTCCTCCTGAGAAGCTGGGAGGCTTCAGGGTCAAAATGTAAACAATGGTTATCTGCTGCTGTGGAATGCAACAGGTGCATCTGTGATTGGTTCACATTAGATGTTTGTAATTAATGGCCAATCACAGTCAGCTGGCTCTGACAGAGAACTTAGCCACAAACCTTTGTTTTAATTTTTTCTTATTCTATTCTTAGCTAGCTTTCGGATGAAACTTTTTCTTCTATTCTTTCAGTATAGTTTTAATGTAATATATATCATAAAATAATAAATCAAGCCTTCTAAAACAAAGTCAGATCCTCGTCTCTTCCCCAATCTAAAAACCCCTGTGAACACCGTTGCACATTGATAATTGCAATCAAAATGAGTTAGCAGACAGTTCTCCAGACAAACTGGCCAGCCAACCCAAAGACAATCACCTGGAATCCCTGGCAGTGCAGCAGAGCCAGCCCTGAGGAATTAGGCACACAGCTTTTTCTCAATCCCACCACTCAGTGAGGGCAAGCAATTAGGATGAGAATAAATAATGGACTTTGCAGACAGAATTACAGTGTGTAACAACCTCGTCCTACCTGAGCAGCTGTCACAGCCAGGAGAAACTGAAGATCCTTAAGATAAAATCCTTGCTTGCTAAGAGTTACAGGAGCCACAGAGGGACATGGATGGTCAGGCTCAGTGACAAGGCCAAGGGAACTCTGTGCAGGCCTCCTCCCCTGCTTTGACCACGTCTGCAAGTGGAGTCTCTCTAAGCTGATAAACTCCAAAGTTAGAGAGAATGAAGACAACTATACCCTTCACCCATGAAGGATGGATAAATTACAAGATAAGGAAAGCCTGTCTAAAAAAAAACCCCAAAAGATATTTAAAACTTCCCATACTCCCCTACTGCATTTCATTGATTTCTTCCATACTTGGTAAAGAAACATGTAAACAGAAACAATGAAAACCTAAAATAAAAGGCTTTATTTTCTCCAAACAGCAGTTGTTTTCCCTTCTTTTTCTTAAAAAAAGTCTTTTAACACTTTCAGCATTTGTCAATAAAATGAAAATATACAACAGCCATGTAAATCAACATATTTTCTTCTACTTCAAAAATATATGCATCCTTTACATCAAAAGCACACATTGATTACTTACAACACAAAAGCTTCATGGCTGCACAACCCAGAGGGCTCTCACACAAACATGAACACACTTGTGTGCACAAGAAAGGCAGCACACAACTGGTGAACTGCTTGTTCAGGTGGTAACACTTCAAAGCCTTTGTTTTAAGGATTTTTAGCATGGAAAAGCTGGCAAATCCCAGCAACTGCAGGTTAGGAGCCTCTCATGGCTGGTGGAAGTTTCCTGCATTTAAATGTCTCCTAAAGGCTCTGCTTCTTACAAGCCTAAGTGTCTACAGCCACTGGCTAATTCTTTTAGCAAATTTCCTACTTGAGAATTGAGCTCAGCTTTGGACCCATAAGAAGTCACAAGAGAGGGCTTGATGGCAATCCAAATTATTGCCTGAAGAGTAAGCAATGAACAGCCAGAGGCTGACCACTTCGCTGGCATAAACAGCTCCATTTGATCCTTCTGTCAAGTGACTGAAGTGCACAAAGAACTGGAACTCAGGATATCAGCATGGCATTCACAAAACAGCTGCAAGAATGAGATGGAGAAACCATTATCAGGCTTTGGCAAGGAAATTTTCATCTCAGTCCTCACTCACTGAAATGCTAAAGAAGAGGCTGATATTCAAAGGCTACGAGGTGAAAATTCAGAGGCTCTTGTTTAAGAATGGTAAATGGGGACATGTACCCATAACCACCACCACTTCCAAAATAGTAAGGCAAGTTACACAGGATTTCCCCCACATCACCAACTGTAAATTAAAGGGATGTCAAAAGACATTTTTTAGGCATGGTAATAGGAGGCTCTGAGGCTTATGCTCACATGTCAGCACTTGCTTCCATTGAATCAAATATTCCATGTTATTCTGCATCTTGAAACATGCAACTCAGTGGCCACAAACCAAGGTCTGGCTTTCTTTTCTCCTATTTCCTACACATACACTATGGCGCACCTATGATTGATAGCTCAAAACATCCTGCCAGCACCCTCAATGCCACACCAGTTTTGCATTAATGTTACCTTCACATTAACAGTGTTTTTAACACCTTCTGCCTGCCTGTGAAACAAGGTCTAGCAGCAGCAACTCACACAGTTCTAGAGTTATTTTAAAGTGGAATGTCACTAGTCATTCGCTGCTGCTGAGCTTGCACAATCAGGTGGAGCTGTCTCTTTGCAATGGCCGTGTTTAGATCCCACAGAAACTCCAACAGCTTGCCCTGCAGGAGAATCTCCATGGGCACGAACTGCAGAACCTGCTGGGGAGAGTCTGTGTCCAGCAGGGAGCTCACGAGAGCGTTCAGGTGCTGCAGGAACTCCGCCACGGGCGCGGGGAGGCCTCGGAAGCCGACGCAGAGCAGAGCGGCGCCGCTGCGCAGGGGCTCCCGCGAGGTCGGGCACGCGAACGCCACGCTCCGGAAACAGCAGTGCAGGACGAACACCAGGCCAGCTGTGAAACGTGTCAGGCAGGAGAGAACGGGCAAAACCAAGGCATCTCCCGCTGCCAGCTGCGCCAAGGAATGCAGAACACACTCCAAGAGCTGCTGCTGGTACTTTGGCTCTCCATCGTACAGCAAAGAGAAGCTGAAAGTCAGCAGCATGGCTGCGTCCATGGGCTTTATTTCCATGCTGGGCTGGCTTTCTGTGTCACACAGGGTGGGAAAGCCCACCACAAGGCACTTGAATTGGTCGCTACAACTTTCATTTAGGACTTCCTGATGGCACCTGGCAAGATCAGACACTTTTGCCAGTATGAGTTCCCCAGGAAGAACTTCACAAGAGTGACAAGGCTGCAGCACTGATCTGCTTTTCAGCCTCCCCCCACCCAACTCCTTCACAGCTTCATTAAGATTTTCTAAGACCTGAACATCACAAAATGGAGAACACTTTACTCTGGGCAATCTTCTTCCTTCCAAAATGTACCAAAAGCTACATTCAAGGTTAGAAAATGATCCTTCCAGAACACACAGGTTCCCAGCATTATTTAAACTATGTTCCTCAGCCCAGTGATTCAAATAGCCCTTTGCCATTTTATCATTCCATGTTAGGGTTTCCATCATCTTCCTTTCATTGTATGTACTAAAATATTTGTTTCTTTGCCCAAACCATTTTGCATTCATGCTGCAACCAGCCTGGGATTTCTTGACAAGCCAGTTATTTCTGCCAATGGGTTTCAGGTGGAACTTTTGCATGAAGAACTCTACTGCACAGTCTCTTAACTTGTTCAGTTTCACCTGCTCTGCTTCTTCCATGCGCTCAAAAAGACGGATATTCTCAGAGATAGTCTCCACCTGGCACTTGTAGAAGAACATGCAACACTCCTCATGTGTTTTAAGGAATGATTCAGGAAGTGTATGCTGGGAGAAGAGAGCTTTGTTGACCATTTCTGTTCCAAAGTTCTGTGTCATTTTAGGAAGAAGCAGGTGAAGGCTTTCTCTGCCCATATAGCGAAGGCAAACCACATAGGCCTCTGAGTTCCCAGCTTTGCTGGTGGCTGGTTTAAAGACATGGACCTCCTCAAAAGAGCAGTTCAGCAGAAAGAGCAGGTTGATAGAACAGTGCTCAAACAGAGTGAACATCTTCAAAACAAAGGATCCTCCAGTGCCCAGGATCATTAAAGCAGTGACTGTTTCACAGTAATGAAGGGGTGAGACAAGAGCTTCCTGCTCACCTGGATTGCCCTGGCAATCAAAGCTGCCATCAGCAGTTACCAAGTGGACTGTGGCCATATTGCTCACAAAGCTCTGAAGTCCTGTTAGATGTCTTAATGTCATCACATCCCCAGTGTTATCTGGGCCAAAGTACCACCAAGGTAACGTGTTTGCTATCAGACGGTCGTCCATGATCATCATAAGGATGTCATTGGCTTCATGATAAGGGTTTAGAGTATTTGCTACCCAATTCCAGTGGCAAGGGACATGGTGGGACTTCAAGAAGTGGTTAAGGCTGGCTATAAAAGCTCCAGGTGCTTCACAGAGGTGCACAGAATTCAGTTCTCCATCTTGAAGAGCTTCTTCTGGGAGAAGAGCAAAACTGCACAGGATCTCATGAAATTTGCACCATGCTTGGGTACAGAGCTCAGCATTCACAGATTTCTTCACATGAGATATTATTTTCCCTGCTTTATTGGTAAATGAGGTGTGCTGATGCCAATCCTCCAGGTTCTTATCACTCAGCTGGTTCTTCACTTCATTCATTGAGTCCTTCAGAGCCTGGAGTGAGTGAAATTTCACATGATCACATGTAAAAGTATTGCTGGGATCTGGCAGCTTCCATTCATCATTCACTGGCTTAGTGTAAGTAAACTTCTTATCAAAGAGCTTCTCAATTTCAGAGAGAATTTCAGGACTGAATTTTTCAAGGTTGATCTTCTGGTTAACATTAGGCTGCTTACATTTATCCATTCTTGAGTGGACTCCCAACCTGGAAAACATCAGGGGAGAAGAAACCATGTCATTCCAATCACACCAGTACAGAAATAGGAAAAGCTTTTTGTGAAAAATAAAAATGTGTCTTGCTTAACAGCTATATTCTAGAACAGAGGTAAATGCACCAATGAGGAATGTAAATGAGGGCTATCCTGAATAAAGTCATTTGAAAATCAGGAGGTTCACCAGTTCAATTGCCCTTCTTGCTATTTACACAGCAAGTGAAGAAGAGTTTGCTGGTGCTTAGCCCTTCACTGACTCTGAATATTCTACTCACTGTATAGATCTAAACACTTAAATAGAAATATCTCTCTCAGTCACAAAAGAGAACACACCATGAGCTCTCTAAATTCATCAAGTGGCCCAGAAATGTTATCATCTGATGATGGCAGTGTTCATCTGAGAGCTCTAAGTATGGAGGGTGGGGAGCCACAAGCAAAGGCATCTTTGAGAGGGAGCACAGCTGCTGGTCCTGCAATTTCCCAAGCAGGAACAACCCTCCCACCTCTTCCACCAGCCCCAGTGTAATGCTGGGGTAGCCCTCATTGGGAACTGCCCCTCAGCTGAAGGGCCCTGCAGGGGTGCTGGACACCAGCCAGTGAGCAAAACCTTTCCCATCCTCTGCTCAGCATTACTGCTCTCTGCCAGATGACTGCAAACCCTTATGCCTTCCTTTAATGACTGAAAAAGCTGTGATAAACCTGAGGACTTGGTTGCAGCTGTGGTCAATGGGAAAACGTGCTTGATGTTAAAGAAGAAAGCAGTGCTAAGTGCTGTGGGTAAAGGCCAACAAACACGAGCACACTCCACACAAAGCTGACAAGGCTGCTGCAATCTGCTCCACCGCCCAGCACAAAGCACGCAGCGCACAACTGACAGGCACTAACCAGAAATCAGCCAGCCAGCAATTTATTCTAAACTAAAATGTTCATTTAAGCAAAATAATTCAATCAAAATTACCACTCAGGATAGGAAATCTCTCAGCCTATCTCTTTAACCATCCCTCAAGCCCTCCCATTCCCACAAACGCAAAATACAATGACCTTAAGTGTTACATAACAAGGGAGTTTGAGAAAATATTGGATTAAAATGGAAAGAGCTGAGAAAGTTTGGAAACAATGGCCACCCTCAGCACTTTACTCTTCCCCTCAAACCCATGCAGCATCTCAGGCCACAGCCCACATCTGTTTGCCCTCATCACCATCAGCCCTCTGAGGAGAAGAGAGGCACAGGGTCACACACACAGCTGAGGTTTCATCTTGCCTTTCCTCAGTTTAAGGCCTTTCAACAAGCAGGTTTAATTTCAGTGTTCTCTATGCAGGCGGGCTCTGGCTTTAATCTCATCCTTTCTTGTAGCATGTTCTGGGTAAAGAGGAAAACTGGGAAAAACACAGACCATTGTGCCCTTGTCTATTTTATTTCATTTTAAACAACTACGAGTGTGGGCTTTTAATTACAGCTCACCCCAGTTATTCATAGAAGAGGTCTGGAAGGGACCTTAAACACCATTCTCATCCCAACCCCTCTGCCATGGCTAAGGGATACATTCCACTAGACCAGGTTGCTCAAACCTCCATCCAACCTGGCCTTGGACACTTCCTGGGATGGGGAAGCCACAGCTTCTCTGGGCAGCCTGTACCTGGCCCTTGCCACTCTCACAGGGAAAAATTTCTTCCTAACATCCAATCTAAATGTCTCCTCTTTTAGTTCAAAAACATTCCCCCTTGCCCCACCACTATCTGCCCAGGTAAAAAGTCACCCTCCTTTCATATAAGCCTCTTTTGAGTCCTGGAAGGGGCTCTAAGAGCTCCCCAGAGCATTTTGCAAGGCTGAACAACGCCAGCTCTCTTAGCCCGTCCCAGAGGTGCTCCAGCCAACATACTAACAAGCCCAACCCTAAATCCAAGCTCACTCAGCACATGGAAAGAACAGGCAAGCGCCTGCTTTCTCATCTTCATTTCCAGACCCCTTCCGGCCAGGACCGGTCTCTGGGCTCGCCCCACCGCGCAGCTCCTCACCCATCCCCGCGCTCACGCTCCCCGCCTCAGCGCGGCCCGGCCGCCTCCCTCCGCCCCGGCCGCTCGTAGCGCCGCGCCCGCCCGAGGCGCCTCCCCGCGCCGCCCGCTCCCTACGCGAGGCCGCGGCGGCAGCGCGGCCTGGAGCCGCTCCCGCTCTTACCCGGCGGGAGCGCGCCCAGCCCGGCCCCTCGCCCGCCCGGCACGCCCTCTGCTCGGGGGGCACCGCCCTGCCCCGAGCCGGGAGGGCTCTTGCCGCTCCGGCTTTGCCATCGGCGGCGGTGGAGGCTCGCAGCCGGGATGGGTGACGAGCAGTAGAGTCCCGGGCGGGCGGCAGCGCGGCTCCTCGGCTCCGTCTCCCAAACAGGAGCCCGAGCGCGGCTGTTTCTCAGGAGGAAAAGGAGCAGAGGAGCCGCCTCCGAGCAGCGGGGCAGCCCGGCAGGACGGCGGTGCTGGAAGTTATCCGCGCAGCACTTACCAGCGCTAGCGCTGACAGGCTGCTCAGGAAGAAAAGAGGAGAAAGGCTGTGGGGATGTGTGGCCACCCGCTGGAGAGGCAGCGCTGGGGCTCAGCGCCCTGGGTGCTTTTTGCCGACGCCCTAGGCCGCCTGCCCTGGGAGCCTGAGCCCGGTGCGATCATCTCACAGCCCTGCAGGGACCGCGGCTCAGCAGTGATGCTCCTCCAGAGCTTGCTTTGCCCTCTGGAACCTCTAAGGAGACTCTTCACTTAGTAACCCACCTTGCTGCCCTTTCTAAATCCCCGGGAGACTTGTTACACCCGGCTTGGGTTAGCAGGAGGCAAGAGCCTTGAAATATTAACAGAGTCATAATGAGCATCACTGAGCATCCATTGCAGCATCCCTGGAAACACACAGACGCTTTAGACAGCAAAACAGCATCTAATCTGCACACAGGAGCAGAAAGGTCAAAGCATATTCATTATTACAATAGACAGCAGGTGCAAGTTGCTTTCTAGACTTTAAATATTATGGGGATTTTCCTATATGCAGGTTCAGGAGCGTGGCACTCCCCAACCCTTCTGGGAACAAATAGCCAACAATGGAGCATGAGTAAGCAGAAATCCTTTTGCTTGAATATGAGGCTTCCTGCTATTGATTTTTTCACTCTCACATACTCTTCGTGAAGCTCAATCCAGTCCTAAGTCAGAAGTAGCTTTGGTATAGAAATTCAGTGCTAGCAGTACTAAGCACTCCAGAACTGATAACTTGGGAAAATTTTGCTCAAAGCCCAGTAACTGAAAATATAAAAAAAACCTTTACTGGTCCATCTTAAGGATATAATAATGTATACATAAGGAATCTTTTCTCCCACTCTAGGTACATGAGAGAATTTGTATGTTAAAGTCATAACTGAGCACAGGGATCTATAACCAGACAACTTTCCTCCCCTCTTTTAATCTACTTGCTTGCTTTCTAAAATGAAGCAATATTACTACAAAATAGAATCTTAAGTATAGAAAAAGCCCAGTGCTACCTATAAACAGGAATACAGGACAAAAACCTATAAGTCTCTTGAGGGGAAATAAAAAGAGAGAATGTTTTTTTTTTTCAGCCAAATCATGTCATATTGATCCCTAATAGTGGTGTAACAAAATGGTACTTACTGGCTGCCTCATCAGAGTTTTACATAAGGAGAAACAGCTGAGCTGCAGATGGAAGATTTCTCTGTCTCAGTGCCTCTTCACCCTTTAACTGGCCTGTTTGAAGATCACCTTTACTCAACCAAGATTTTTTGCTATGTAAAAGTAGAGGGAGAGTTGGGGCAAATGAATGAAAGCATGTGGGCAGCTGGTGAGGTGTGGAGCTGAGGGTGTGGTGGGTTCTCCAGTGCCTGGTCTGGTCTCTGTTGATAATACAGGGCACACAGTAATGGCATTGCTAAAATCTTATCTTTAGCTCATGAGAATTTAAAGTTAGTGGGGAGGTCAAAGGTGTGTTACAGTCTGAAATGTTTGTGTTTGTAGTAAAAGCCTGAGCAGAGCTATCCTTTAGTTTTGGCCTCCTCACTGATATTTCCAGTGGTGCTGGGATGTTTTGGTTGCCTTCCTTCTGTTGTTTCTGCATACTCACACACCAGCCACAAGGTTTACACTGGCTGACTTCTGTGGGCCATAGGTAATTAAAGCATTGAGTTTAAGGGTTGATTCTTTTTAATTTCTTACACACATCACTTTTCACATGTTCTTGAGTGCTTGGATAACACCACCAAGAGAACAGATACAATTCAGCTCGCAGGGCAAAGTGGTCTCTAAGCAAGGCTTGACCTTTGCATTTCTACCCTGCCAGGCTTTTACTGGAGCTTGCAGCTTCTCAGTGTCACACTCCCCTGGACTCCTGGAGATAAGGCTCTTCCAAATCACAGGAGAGAACAATTCATCACTGAGTGCATGACAGCACAAGAGTCCTAGCTGAAGTAAATGTGATTGAATAGCACGCTTAAGAAAAATGTAATGCTTTTTCTGAAATTAAACTTTCACCTCAGCTTGTGAGCTTCAGGATTCTTCTATGTTTTCTGAAATCTCTTCAAGTTAAAGCAGAAATTTGGGTAGACACTTCTGTCTTATGCAAAATAATCTCTCTTTTTTGCTATTGTTGTTGTTTGGCTTGGTTTCTTTGGTCCATGTAAGATACTTAAAATGAGAACATAGCACTTTCTTCCTGCATTAGCCCTGCTTCTATGGAGCTAAACTTTTATCAGCTCATCTTCAGCTGATATTTTTCCAATCAGACTGTATCCTCTGTGCACAGCTGTGGCACCAACAGCCCCAGATGGAAGCATCTGTCTTTAAGGGAATATTGAGCAGTTAAACACAGGAAGTTAAACGTCTCATTAAGAACAAACTAGTCTTGTTTATGCCCCTGATTTTTTTTTCTTTTGTACATATAGGGTATAACTCTACTATGTGATGGAGCTGGGGAGTATTTGGGGTGTTTGTGAGCTCTTTCCATCATACTGGATGTGTGCAGGGAGTCGTCTGGGAAGACTATGCTGAGCCATGGAAGGAACTTCCATAGATTCCATGGGATACCCAGTACTTCTCACCCTGCTTCTAAAGATCAGTCCCAAGCCCACATAATTTTGCACCAGATCTCACCATGGTTTTATCTATCACTCTGCTGGATGCAGGATATTTGTCAGTTGGGATGATAACATTGGTATGGCAGAGCGGTTGAGAGAAGGCTCTCAGTCAGACATGAGAAGAATTACCCACAGTGATTATGTGGATGATTATGATTAGATT
The DNA here is from genome assembly GCF_047830755.1 of Zonotrichia albicollis. Lineage (NCBI taxonomy): Eukaryota > Metazoa > Chordata > Aves > Passeriformes > Passerellidae > Zonotrichia > Zonotrichia albicollis. The sequence goes on along the minus strand of NC_133831.1, from coordinate 7,822,033 downwards.
TATTGCTAATAGAGTATCTAAATTAAACAGTGTGGTATGTAAATCACAACACTCTTGTCTATTGCAGTGTGGTGCATGATGCTGGGACAGCTGGTTGCCCTTAATGAGGTGGATTTCCATGACCTTGGGGACTGATCTGTAAGGGTCATTCTTCTCCTGCTTCTGGCTTGCAGTCCAAGTCAGGCAGATTTTTGTTTCACTTTCATCACCAGAGGAATTGCAGCCACTATCTGCTACAAGGAAAGTGAGTTGGGAAACTCCAGTAAACAATGTCTGACGTAGCCAATTGGTAAAATGACGTACAGTTGTCTAACCTTTGCTTCTTTAAACAAAAAATCACTGAAAGGGAAAACCTATCAACTGCTCAATAATGTGTTATTATTGCACCACAGACAAGATAATGAGGAAGCATTGATCCTGTTGGAACAGCACAAATACATCCTGACAGACCACAAGTACCAGTAGTATGTTCACCTACTCACCTCCAGAAATCAGTGTTTTCCAAAGGGGGCTGTGGGGAAACAAGGACATGGTCCTGAGACCTAGTGAAAGGTCTGGCATTTCAGGGTGTGAAAGTATTATCAATTATTGAAGAGGAAACCAGACTGCAGAACAGGATAAGCTTTGGTCCTGTGTTGTTTTGACATGAGTAAGTGACCTTCCTAAGGAGAATTTGTATTCTTCATATGGAGAAGCATCTTGGAGCCCCAGGTCAGCAGCTGGCTGTGGTGCCAGGATATGAACTGCATTTACCTGTGTTGAGTAGGGAAATATATCTATTGTCAAGGATTCTTAGTGATACATGGAGCTGTGTAGTATAATTTAATTACCTAAGAATTGTTTCCTTCTGTAACAGGCCTGAAAGCATTTCTTCCTTATCCCTTATAATTTTTAGTTCAAGTTATTTTTGTTTATTGTAGACCACAGGGGTACCTGGCTTTTTTAGTCTCTTGTCCACCAGGATCTGTGGTTTCTTTTCCACTTATTCTCACTAAGGATTGTTTCAGCCCTCCACCACACTTTCCCCTGTACTCTCTGATTTTTTGCCTGCCTCAAAACACTTCCACATTGAAATGCCCATCCTTTCATCCCAAGCCTGACATACTGCTGATCCCTGGTTGTGCTCTTTGTATCCCTTCAGAAGTTTCAACTCCTTTCCCTCAAATCCCCAAATAATCCTTTTTATACTCTTTCTCTCTAAGTTCCTTGCCACAGGTGCTTTTGCTTCCACAAACTCCCATGGCCACAACCCCATTCTTACCCTTTGCTGTTTGATCCATCTCCCAGAGCTGGAAGATGGAAGTGTTGGCTGGTATTAGGACATCTCTGCTCTTTTACTGATTTCTGTGCTGTCATTTATTCACAGGTTTTGTCAAGTTGCTTCCTCATCCTGCCTGAGTCTTACGAAGATGGTGAGGTTTTACAGAGCAGGCATATAATTTGTGAGTGCTGTGGCTGCTTCCCTCCCAGTAAACATCATAAACCCTTTACATTAACTGATCTCTGTCCTAAAAGCCTTTTCCCACTGCTCTCACAGGAGGGCTATTTAGGACTGCACATTTTGGCCAGCTGGAAGCTTTTTTCTGACGTCTGGCCTAACTGAACACGCATCTCCTCGGTTTCCTGCTGCTTGTCTTAAGTTTCTGTATCTCTCCTGCCTCCATGGCAACATTTTCAGGCTGTCATGGAAGCATTGCTTTGCTCTCATTTTGCTCAGCTAACCATGACAGGCTCTTTGAACGTCTGGTTTTCTGTTCCCCTGGCCAGCCCTTTGCTGCATTCACTGTGGTCAGAGGTCTCTTTCCTGTCAATGTACAATGAGCAGTATGCTCACCACTCCAGGCAGATCTTGTTAGAGATTGTTATTAAAATGATCTGTTGGGGAATAACTTTTCTGGTATATAATTCAATTTTATCTCCCTTTCTCGTGGCTAGTAACACTCCAGTGGCTGTCTGACCAGCCAGTGTACAGACAATAATGAGTTTCCCAAACAAAGCCTTTCCAAATTGCTGCAAAATTCCTGATTAATTCTTGGCAGTAATTTTTAATCAAACCTGGAGCGTGTGCTTTGGGTAGTCAGCAGAAAAGCAGAATCTTTCCAAACTTTAGGCATTTCACCTTGCTCTAAAACACTGAGGCACAATCCTGGCTTTTTTTAAATATGAGAGAATTGGGAGAAATGTCCCCCAGGTAAGAGCACCTGTAAGGGCATGGTAATGCCTGTAGTGCTTAGGGGGAATGCTTTCTTCTGGGCAAGGCTGTCCCCACTGTGCAGACACTCTGTGAATATTTCTGCAGCTCAGTTCCTCTTTCCAAAAGAGTGATGTGCAGGAGGTGTGAGAAGACTGCAAAATAATTTGATACAGTGATAATGTCAGCACACAGGAAAGTGGAGACTTACCCTAAAGCATTAATTAAATGTTTTGATGAAATGCTTGCAAAATACTTCATGACGCTTCTTTAGATGGAAATTGCTGTGGGAGTGTACAGCATTGTTAGAAAATAATTTCAGGTGATTGTATCTGCATCCTGTAGCAGTTGAAGTTCTCACTGTGGAAGCAGGGCTTGAATGACAGCCAAGGCAGTAACATCAGGATTATAGATACAAATTGCTGCAGACACATACAGACAGAGACAACTGAGATTCCTTCAGGACAAAAGACTCTCAATAATTTTTTTTCAGCATTATGCAATCTATTCAATACCTTCTTTTTCTAGATAAATCTGATTTGGAGCATTCCCTGCAGTCTAATTGGCATGAATGTCCTCAGTGCTCAAATTAATTTTGTTCTAGTAGGGTGAACGTTTATCTCTTACTTGTCCAGCCAATGCAGCATTACAGGTTGAAACTCAAGTAATTTTTGTTGCTGTTAAATAACCAACATTGCAGCAAGATAGATAAAATGGCCCCTTTTTGATAATCCTGTTTTCCATGTAAATCCAAACTAGGAAGGAGATTGTCTTAGATGAGAGCAAATTGGGAAGAGCTCTCGGGCTGTCTGATCTCTCTTGTCTGCTTTGCAAAAAAAGAATCAGATTAATGAAGGTAATCAGATTAAGGCTGAAGAAGGGAACATATCTGGGGGGCATCAGAACTCTGCTGATACCAACAAGCTCTATGGAAAATCAACATTAAGGGCCCAACATTGCTCTGTAATTTAATTTAATGGCAGCAAATAATGGGTTTCAAAGAAGTCCTGAGTAGTGGCAAGAGGAGCCTGGATTTCCAGAGGGCAGAAAGACTTGAGTGAGCTGGTGAGTGGCTCTAAGGCCCTGGGTTTGGGTGAATGTTGCTTGGGGTGATGGTGACTTCCAGAATCCTTTGGCACACTGGCTCACAGCCAAGCAGTGTGGGCCCTCTTTGGGCACAGGGTTTGGTGCAGTTAAATCTACCTAAAACCATCTCTGCTCTCAGTCTGCTGTGCTTTGTACAGAAAAACAATGCTGAAAAAAGGAGAATATACCTAGAACAGGCAGAGGGAGATATGGCCAAGATTCAGAAGTACAAGAATGGGAATGACAAAAAGGAGACATATCTGGAAAAGGAGAGGAAATATGGGAAAAACAGAGTTAGAAAGAGGGCATAGAAGGGAAAATTAATTATAGCTCCTTAATGTTGATTTTCCTACTCCCTCCAGCAAACCAAGAGCAAGTGCAGCAATGTCCTGTGGGTCCTGATGTGGCAGCACCCCACCTGCTTGTCTCCGTAGAAGAGGCATTTTAAGCTTTCTAAGAGAAAACAAGAATGAAATGGAAGTGTGAACTTGAGGGAGAAAGGAGGTCAAGAACTTGATGGGAAAGATTTCATTATGGTTTCTCTTCAGATCCATTTTCTATTTCTTCGGTGCCAACTGTATTTTTCAACAAATAAAACAAAATTGTATTTTTAAATTCTGATGGTTGTTGCAGATTCCCAGCCTGTGCTGGCATCGCTGGGTTTCTGCTTTCCAGCATGAAGTATATCTCTTTCTAAAAATGCCCTGGTTTTTTTTTCTTGGTGCAGTTATTACCTTGTTTGATTTTGAAGTTCTCAGAGACACTTTTCTGGGGCAACAATGGTCTGTTTGATGCAAGGTATTCAAGATCAAAAAGGAAAGAGGAATGTAAGAAATAAGAAATCCAAGACCTGAAATGGGTGCTGCCCAGTTTTCTGAATTTTTTTAATGTCTGGATGATTTGTCTAAGAATTACCAAGTTCTAACTGAGGTTTTGTCCCTGCTTGGGATATTTATAAATTATACCCCCATGTGTCCTTCCTGGATTTATTAAGCTGTGAATGGATATTGTAGATGTGGCCTTTCAGCTAGGGCGTGTAAGGTCTCTGCTCATCACTGCTTTTCTTGAATTTTTTTGGCATTCAATTGTCTTGGAAACATCTCTGGCTCTGTAAAATGTGGTTCACATCAGTTGTTGGGATCAAACACCGATGCATAAACAGATCCATATGACAGAGTTGTTTTTATGTTTGTTTTCATACACAGCAAAGCTAAAATTAAAGGGACAGATGGTGGGGTGTCTGTTGTCTTTTCTGTGTCTCCCATATTCTGCTAAATGGAGGTTTAGCATATCTCAAATAAGTATTTCCTTTTTGGAAGGGTGAGACAATTAAATATGAACAAAAATCCCTGAGGGGAGCTACTGGGTCATCACCCCTGGTTGCCATGAAAGAATGGGAAGGCAATGATGTGGGATGTGGAAAGGTCTGGTTCAGTGGTAGGTGCTACAGGTCATCTCACAGGGTCTGCACACTGCCAGGGGTTTGAATTGCACAGGAGCAGGTGACTCCAGCTGGTTCCCAGGTGATGCAAGAGATGCAAATCCAGGCAGATCCCTTGTCAGCCGCTGAAAAGTTGTGTGTGTGTGAAATTTCTGGGCTTAATCTGCATTACAGTGTGTGTGTGCATGCGTGTAAGCTTTCTGCAGAGCTCTAGAGCATGTGTGTCATGTGGGGTGAGGCCAGAAAAGCAGATGTCCTGACCATGCCCCTCCTACTCGGGGATTAGAGATGCTCAGGGGACAGCAGGGAGAAGCTGGGACACTCTTGCCTGACTCACTGCCAGAGACAGCAGCAGCTTCTGCAGGTTCAATAGGCCTCTGCTTTTTGGTCAAATAAACCCCTGCAGCTCTATTTCCAGCAACCATCCCCTTCTTTTGGTTAACCAGAGAGGAGGAGGATGGCCTATGCTGAGGAAGACAGGTAAGGTGCTGTGAAATAGGGGGTGCACGGACGTCCAAGCTGGATGGGACTAACAAAATTACTTCTCTTTTCTTCACCTTGTTTCCTTTCTACTGGGCACTCAATAAATGTCAGACAAAGGCTGCTCAGAAGTAAACATCTTATTACTGGAGAGCAATCTGGCCATCTGCCTGTGCAGGTGCTGGTATTATGAAATATGGCAGCGAGTAGGTGACCTTGGGAGAGGTTATGGGCCAGAAGAGGCAAATATCTCCTGTGGAGAGGCACAGACTGTGAATACTTATGGCCATGTGCCCCCAAACATAATGCTTTAGCTGTTTATTGGGATATGTCTGCTTTTTTGCATAGATTTGCTTTCAGCCAACTTAGAAGCAAGTAAGAGTGTGGTTTTTTTTCATGCCATAAAAGATCTGTCACCGGTGACAGTCCTGTGTTTTGCAACAGATGTGTTTCTCCAGTGGATGACAGCAATCACAATAAAGGGGATTGTGTTTTCAGCTGATCCTGTGATTTAATCCAAAGCAATGCTACCGAGCACTATTATTAGGTGTGCATTGTTAGAGCAGCTAGAGGGGCCTTTGTGCTCCATGTATTAATTCAGGCTGTCAAAAAGCTTGCACAGGCCTTGTGCTCTTGCAGTTCCAGGCTGAACACTCTGCTGGGTGACCCACGGGTCAAACTCCCCCTTTGCTCCTGCTGAGCAGGTATCTCCCTTGCATTCAGAAATTATCAGTGCTTGCCAGTCCCTTTGATGTCACCGGAAGGTTTCTGAAAGCGAAATACTGCAAGCAGATTAATTTTGGCATCGCTGTGCTCTCAGCACTGGGGACAGCTCTGATGTGCCCAAAGCCTTTGGGAAGGACAGGGCTCTGCCAGGCCCCTGTGCAATTGCTGGAGCTCCTTTCAGACAAGGAAACATATGCAGCACTGGAGATTTACTTCTTTGGTTAAGAAGTATTTTAATATCTTCTGTTTAAAAGGGGAAAAAAATCCACCATAACTTGGCATAGCTCAGTCAGTCCTGATATCTTCAGCAGAGATTGAATGGGTTCCATCCCACATTCCTTAAATTTCTGAGGATATAGGAATAATATCCATTCTCTAATGTTATTTTGCAATGGTTTATGCTCTTCAAAAAAAACCAAAAACTGAAACAAGCAGTATTATGGTCACGAGGAAGAGCAGATCCGGGTGACCTTGTTCTTTTCTCCTGTCTGCCACAGGTATGTCAAAACCTTGGGCATTACATATAAATTCTCTTGGTTTCCTTGAATTTCTAAACAAGGATTACAGTTATTCAACAGAGAAATTGGGGGGAATTGTTCATTAATGTATGTAAAGCACTTTTAAAGCTTTTGTCTGTGAGCAAGTGATAACGTAGTCAACTGTAGTCTTTATTAATGTCATTTTCACAGCTCCTGCTTATTTCAGGAGCTCATGATACACTTAGAAAATTCAGTATGTGATGGTAAATAAACTCTCTCATTTCCAAACTTTTCCTTTGAAAAGTACTTCAGCTAAGTATGACTCTTCATTTTAATCTATGTGTATGGAAGTTATTTCTTCCCACTGGATTGCAAGTTTATGATATTTTTGGGTATTTTTGACATTGCAGTTTGTAACTTAGGACTGTAAGTTTGATGTATCTTACGCTGGATAGGACTTAGAGTAGCAACTAGACAGTCAAGAGGCGAAATGCTCACAGAAAACACCTGTGCAGTAACTACTGACCCTGTCAGTATAAAGAAAGAAAAAGCACAGAATTGAGAACCTTTGTTTCAATATCTGGTACTTTAGTTGAAGGAACCAGTTGTACACAGTCAAATCCTCTCAGTGGCCTGAAACCTCCTGCAGTGAGGAGCTCCTCACCTCTGAAAGCTTTTCTGTCCGTCCTCTAAGACTGCTGAGAGCAGCATCACAGCATTACTAGGGTTTACACCTCTGGAAAAAAAAAGACTTGACAAAAAAGAACCAAAAGAAACATTCCTGGATAGATAGTGACTGCTCATCAGCACCTCCAGTCAATTTTACATCACCCACAGCCTCACAGGAGCTGATTTTCTCACCTCTCAATAATGAGATCAACTTTTCATAGAGAGGACTGCTGACCCTGCCTGTGGGTTCACTCCAGGACCCAGTCCTCTAACATGTACAATCATTAATTCTGCTCATCAATGGTAATGATTGAGTTGCTTCCAAGAACTATTAGTACCCCTGCTTTTGAGGATAGTTTCCAATCAACCTTGATATTGACTTTCAGAAAGTCTCTGCATTGTCCTATTGAAAACAGGATTATGGGATTATTTTGCTATTGATTGTGTTTCAAAACTGTGATTAAGGCATCTGAATACTGGGCCAAGAGGTTAAAAGTTGAACTCTTCTCCTTTCCCATGAGACAGATGTACAACAGGCACTGTAATGCCAGCTTCTATCCCACCTTCAGGCAATGGGGCTCCCTGCTGGAATAGACTTTTTTTAACTGAGGTATTTGCCGAGTCCCCCTCTTGAATCACTTTAAACTCTGGAGTCCAAATTCCTGGTTTTCACTTGTTTTGATGGAGACTGATGTCATTGGGCCTCTTGGGCTGCAGGTGTGATCCCATGCCCACTCTGTGGGATGAGTAAGATCTCCATGTCCATCCTTCTGTACTGAAGGCACGAGGTATCGAGAGGGTGGGTGGCTGACATGTGGTACCAGCCTAGATGGAAGTGGTGGGAGCTGATGGCACTCAGCACTTACAGAGATTGGCTTCTCCATCTCTGCAGATGATGCTTGACCCATGTCTCAGAAGTTCACCTGAATCTTTACCTACTGCAGATGACAGTGTCTACTCCTTCATCAGCACAGCATTCCAGATCTGTTGTTCAGGTGTCTTCAGAACTCCACACATTTGTATTTCCCCATCACAGCTTGGACATCCCCATGCACACTCATATAGGTTGGAATTTCTCAGTCTAATTGTGCTTTTCCCTTTCTTCAGGAACTCAGGGGAGACCTGAGCCCATCAGAAGCAGGAGTGGTTATGCCTTGTGACATTTCTGTGATCTAGGTATCATTAGCCATTCTTCATCTACAGAAAGAAACCAGCCAAGAGGATTCAAATGATTTCCCTGTAGTCAGGAGTAAAATACATGAGATTAAAAGCGATGCATCTTCAATAATAGCAGTGAAGCTTCTATTATTATAGTCTTAATGAAATTTCTTTTTCCCTGCACCTTTTATCCTTTGAAGCTTGTTCTTTGAACGGGCTGATAAGTCTCCCTGGCCTGTTCTCCTCCTGCAGAAGCAGCTATGAGGCGTGCCATGTTGGAATCCATAAAGTCAGAGGGTTTTTAGGAAATGGTTAAAAAAGAGCATGTAGGCCTCAGGCTGAGGCCGAAGTTCTGTTACAGCAAAAAAGTTTCTCAAGCAAGCAGAAAAGTTTCCCAAGCAGTAGACGTGACAAATAACAATAGGACTTTGTAGATTTGGCTTTAGGATGGCAACAAGTTTATTTAATGTATATCTTTAGAAGGTTACCATGAATAGAACTCTGTTCTTTGTTTCTTATGACATAGTCTTTGTTTTAACTACCATTACGTATGTTTTATAAGGTTGGATGGAAAGCTTGTCAATATGTCTTGTTTTTGTGTGATTGGCTGAAATCTAAACTGAGATGATTTTATGTCATTCCGTATTACCCCACCTTCTGGGGCATTTCCCGGTAGACCAGCGAGCTGTTAACAATGTTCTGAGACTGATGTGCCAACAATAAAAAAAAAAGGCTTTTCCCTGAAAGGCTTTTCCCTGGTCTGGATTTGTCCAGTGTTGTCCATATTTGGACTTTTTGCCGCGGCAAGTGGGTTCCTCTCTTAAGACGTGGGTTCCTGACACCATTGGATCTATAGCTACCCTGTTACCCCAATATGCCAGGAAGGGCTGGTAAGTCTCCCTGCCTGTTCTCCTCCCGCAGAGGCAGCTATGAGGCGTGCCAGGAAGGGCTGGTAAGTCTCCCTGCCTGTTCTCCTCCCGCAGAGGCAGCTATGAGGCGTGCCAGGAGGCAGCAGAGTGGCTGCGTGCCCGCGCTGCCCGGCGGCCCAGGGTCGCCATCGTCTGCGGCTCCGGGCTGGCAGCTCTGGCTGATGTGCTGGACAGCAGGACAGTCTTCCTGTACGAGGACATCCCCCACTTCCCACGGAGCTCAGGTGAGCACAGCTCAGGCCACCAGCACCCCAGCCACCAGCAGCCTGCAGCACAGCCTCACTGCAAACCAGTCCCACGCTGGCGAAATGTGTGTTCACAGTAAAAAAACATAAATATCGTAGGACAGATACATAGGTATTTGTAGCCACAATTCTCTTTACAGAGAAAAGCAAAGCACAATTTCCCAAGAATTTTTTCTAGGAAAGGCAGCAAGAAAACCTCAGAGAAGAAGGGAAAACAATTCTTATCTCTGCTTGCTGCTTCTGTTGTTTGGCACCTGTGGAATGAGTTATGGAGATTGTTTACCCAAAGTGATTTGTCAATTAGATTCTGCTGAAGACTGTTTTGTTTCCTTGGCCAATTGGAAAAATTTGTGTCCTGACTATTGGGAGATAGTCACAAGTTTTCTTTAGTATTCTGTAATACTTCTATAAAAATTCTATAAAATTCTATGGTATTCTATAATAATTCTGTAATATAATTTTAGTATAGCTGTAATGTAATATAGTATAATTTTAATAAAGCAAGTGTTCAGCATTCCAAAGCCTTAGAGTCAGATGCCAATCATTTCCTTCATTGGGGCCCCTACTTTTCAATAAGAATTTATTTATTTATTTGTTTGATTTCCAGCTCCTGCTTTTGCAGTGCTTGGTCCTGCAGTAAAGCAAAATCATCAACAAACAGATCCCTCTAGAGTCAAGTTCCTTGAGACCTGTAACTAAAATGCCACTTTGTTAATTTCCAGTGTCAGGGCACGTTGGCAGATTGGTGTTTGGGGAGCTGAATGGACAGTCCTGCGTGTGCATGCAGGGAAGATTCCACTCCTATGAAGGCTACTCTCTCAGCACGGTGAGTTCTCCGTAAGGAAAATATTCACCATGGGGAGAGGTGTTGTAAAAGCTGCAGAAGTGACTGCTTGACTTGCTATCTAGCTGCAGGATGTTAGCTCTTGCAATGAACTTACAGTGCTCTTGAAATGAGTCTTTCTTAGATTTCAGATCTGCCCCCAGAAAACAAAATTGGGAGTTCAAACCAAGAGGTAGTTGGCTTCTGCTGGGGGAAGGTGATGCTGCACAGCCACACAAATTGGCTGACCCTGCTGCTCTCACAGAGGGAAATAGTTTATCATATAAGGCAGATTAATTTACATGCTTTAACTTAGTCAGTTTAATCATGATTTAAATCAGCAGTGAGAAGACTTCGATAAGAATAATCTATTTTAATCTTCTATTGCATTTATATAGTTTATAGCTTTCTTTTTCCCTAGAAAAATTCCCAGGCTACTGCAAGCTGCTATAACTTCCCAAATAACATACTGGGATGTGTGGAGATTTATCTTACCTACCATGCACATACATATTTTTCTGCTAGAAAACAACAATAGTATTTATTTATTGGCTCTTTTTTTATTTGGATAGCTCTATGATATTCCTTTTTTGCAATGAGGTTATTTGCATTTGGATATAAACTGTAATTTTTGGCACCACCCAACTTCTTATTAAAAACCAGCTATTTTAAAACCATTCAATACAAAGTTAGCTTTATCAAGATGTGTTTGTCTATTAAAATTAACTTCTTGAAGAAATGGTGCCCATTACTAGGAAATATTTTGCTCACAGTAGCATTTGATTGATAGCAGGTATCATCCGAATTCCTTTATGACTCCTCAAAATCAAATTTCTCTAAATTTTTTTTTTCTCCAGCTCCCAACTGTTCCTTAGCTTTGGATTACTCTCCAAGTCCATGTGCATAAGTAGTTACTTCAATCAGCACAGTGGCTTGATCTCTGCAAGACCTTGGCAGTGAGCAAAAACTATCTGCAAGTTCTTTCTGTACCACCTTTATCTGACCTTAGAGCAACTGTAGGAAATATGGTCTTGAATTTTAATGCGAGATTTTGTTTCATTATGTTTAATTTGTTTAAATAGCATTAACATTCTGTTTAAATTAGAGGAATGTTTAAAATTGCAGAAGGTTGTTTTGTCTCCATATGTAGACTCTTTGCATCCACAAATTGTGATACTACAAATGCAGTAGCAGTGGCTGTCTGCTCACTGTGAGACTCATTGCACACATGCTTTTGGTTCCTGCAGGTCACCTTTCCCATCAGGGTGTTCTTTCTCCTGGGGGTGGAGATCTTGATTGTCACTAACGCTGCTGGAGGACTGAATCCCCACTTCCAAGTGGGGGACATCATGTTCATAAGGGATCACATCAGCTTGTTTGGCCTGGGAGGGCAGAATCCCCTGCGTGGACCAAACGATGAGAGGTAAGAAGGCATCAGCTCCATTGTTACCAATTAATCCTTTCTCCCTTCAGCCATGGGCTGGGACTGCCAGTTGTGCCTACTGACAAATGTTTACTGAGGCAGAGTTTGGCTCCAGGTAACCTCAAGGGAAGAGTTACAGCAGGAGCTGTATGTGCTGTGCCACCTGCCCTGCCTTCCCTTGGCTGTTGCTTACTTGTGCAAGCCTACAAGGAGCTCACACACAAACACCCAGAAGGTTTTGTTTTGTACAAGTAGGCTTCTGATCCTTCTCCTGACACGACCAGCTGTACCATCTGCTAAAGACACCCACTGCTCTTCTTCTTATCACTCCCTCTCTCTGTTGGTTCCTCTTAACTGAGCAATCAGTGAACTGTGCTGTCCCCAGCCTGGGTTTATCAACAGCCATTCTGGTGTGATGGAATGGGTACAGCAGAGGTCGGGCAGTAACTGGAGGGCAGAGCAAAGATGAAACCTCTAAATTTCCTGATTACCACTGCTATGTCCAGGTCTCCAAACTGGAGTGCCTGTGTATTCACTGAAGGCATTGCTCTGATGAGAGGTGGTTGTCTTGGCACCTTCTTCAGAGACCTTGAGATCTACAAGAGCCACCTGCTGCTGGCTGAACTGGGAAATCAGGTTTCCTGCACTGGCTGTGTAGCAGAATCTTTGCCTTACTGAGAATGCAGAGAGCAGCTTCTAGCATATCGTCACTCCTGAACTGCAGTTGCCCCCAGATTTGGATTTGCTTTGAGCAAGATGCTGGACTAGATGACCTCAAAGTCCCTTCCAAAATGAATTTATGATCCCAAAATCCTTCCAAGACACCATCAGACTGGTGAGGTGGAAGGCCCCTTGTGAAAAATGGACGTGTTTGCCGGGCAGGCATCTGGATTGACCTCAGATCTTTCCAGAGAGAAAGTTCTGCTGAGAGTAAGGTGCCCTGTCTGGTTTTCAGTTAGCTCCTTCCTGATGTAACAGCAGACCTGGCTCTTGCTTCTGAAAGGATCTGAAAGGTGCTGGCAGCTGCCTCAGGAGAAATAATCACTGTGCTGCTATTCCATGGCAAGAGGACAGTACCCATCTGAAGTGGAACATCTTTGCATTTTTGTAGGTATTGCCGTGGGTTGGAGGAAAGTGATCAAAAGCAGAGAAGCTACGTGGAGTGTTTAAAGCTCTCTGGGCTTGCATAATTGCTCTGGAGCAGGAGGAGAGGCTCCAATCAAACAACTGCATCTGGACAGTGTTCAAAGGCAGCATAGCTGCCTCATTGCCTCCTCAAAGCAGCTGCTTGGTGAAGACTGCAGTGCTCTGGGAGGTGACTTCTGTACTGCTGACCAAGGCATCAAAATGGGCAAAAGGTCTTTATGAATCAGGTTTCAAAGTATTGCAGAGATTTAGCTGAGCAAACTCCTAAAATCCTGTCCAGCTGAGCTACCAGGAAGGATTTATCTAAGCACAACAGAGCAAAACTAGAGGCAATGAAGTGATGTGGAAATAATATTTTTTTAATAAATTAGAGATTGGGCTTCTGCATTGCTGGCCATCCTTCAGAAAAGGGAAGCAATTTTCATGGTGATGAATACTTATTACCTTAGACCAGAAGGGGAAGTTTGTTTTTATTTATGTAATATTTAGTGTTTATAAAAACAAAATAAGCCACCTACTGCCCTAAGCATTCAGCTGGAAGAACATGTAAACAAGCAGAAGCTTTAATAGCATAAATGAGGGACCTGGTCCACTCCTACTGATGTGCATTGGTGAACATGGCTGGGAGTTTATTTTCCAGGTCTCCTCAGTGGCAGCATAACAGTGTTTGCCATCTACTCCTGCAGGATTCACTCCAGCAGGATTCACTCCAGCAGGAGCAGGACTGAGCTGCTATTTTAAGACCAAAAGCAAGAGACCCAGTCTTGAAGCAGAAGATGAAAGCTACCTAAAATATGGCCCTGGAGCTCCAAGATGTAAAGTAGCTGCCTGCTGTGATGGGCCTTAAATATAGAGACTGATGCTCTATCAGGCCAGGCTCAAACCTCCATCCAGGGACAGCCTGAGGGACTCTGTGCCTCAGAGCAGCCACTGTCTGGTGGGGAATATTTAAAAGACAACATGAGCAGTTACTGGAGAGAGAATGAACTGGCCATCAGTGCTCCCTAGAGACAGGAACCCTTGAAAGACCATTCCAGAAGGGTTCCTGCAGAAGGGAGGTAGTGCCAGACCTTCCAACAGTCTTGGATGACTAGATCTAGCAGGACGGTCACTCCCAGGTAGGTGCCCCATTCCTGGAAAGATTAAGGGTCAGGTGGGACAGGACTCTGAGCAACCTGTTCTAGCTGAAGATGTCCCTGCTCACTGCATGGGTTCTGATGAGATGGCCTTTGAAGGTCGCTTCCAACCATGACTGATGGCAGAATTACCTGATGGTAAGAGTGGAATGAGTGAGATTGCATCCATGGCAGGTCTGCCCTTAACACTTCCCTTTTCTATAAAGAATGACCATCCCTGGACTCTGACAGAGGGAACAGTAGCACTTTCACACAGCTGTGTCCTTTACTGCCTTTCAGGTTTGGAGTGAGGTTTCCCTGCATGTCAGATGCTTATGAACCAGATCTGCTCAGCCTGGCCATGGAGAGTGCCCAGGAGCTGGGGCTGCTGAGCTTCACCAGGGAAGGAGTGTACTGCCTGCAGGCTGGGCCCAGCTACGAGACCGTGGCCGAGTGCCGCCTGCTGCAGGCGCTGGGAGCCGACGCTGTGGGTGAGCTGCCACGCTGGGCTGCCAGGCCTCTTTGAGCACGTGGATTGAACAGTTAATTCTGCTCAAGGCTGACTTGCTTCATCTTTGACTCTCTGAAGTCTCCTGGGGCTGGAGAAATGAGCTCTGTGTATTTCTGCTTCATTCTGCAGTGGCTTAGTGCAGCTCCTGGGAGGATCTGCACAAAGTCCCTGTGCTTACAGCTGAGCAGGACAGAGATCCCAGCACAACTTTGTGTTTATTTCCCAAACACAAAGCCTCTCATGCTCAGATGGTTCCATTTTAGGATGACTGAGTGGGGCTCAATAAAAATGAAGTCTTTTTCTAGTATTTTTCTTCTAATTCTGACATTGTAAAGATTTTCACTGTGCTTTTTCTCTACAAACCACCTTCCTTATGAGGCTTGTTTAGGGATGGTAATCATGGATACCTTCCCAAAAGTGTAAAAGAAAACTAAGTGCCATGATCCATATGATTTCTCCAGCTATGATTCCTTCCATGACCCCTGGCTCATGGAAGTCTGTATATTAATACCTGCAGATTCGCTGTGTGTGAGGAAACGAGCTTCCCTCAAAGCCATTTTTATTTGCAATAGCTTTTTTAGCCAAGGAAGAGCCAAATGACACAGCACATCAGTAGTTCCTTAGCAAGTCTGCAAGCAGTCTGGCACATCTTGAGGAGGGAGCTGTGGCACAAGGATCAAATGCAGGAGGTTTATTGTGCTGAGCAGAGTTGTAACTGTAGTCTGCAGCTATCTGAGCCTTGTACATATCATAGCCTTTAACTACTACAGAGTTCAGACACAGAGCTGGGGGGAGTGAGACAAGGGCGTGTGCTTGGAGGTAGAATTGTGCAGCCTTGGAGAGATCTTGTTTTTGTGTAAATCCTGACTCATTCTGGTCTTTTCTCTCCTCCTGCAGGCATGAGCACTGTCCCAGAGGTAATTGTAGCCAGGCATTGTGGCCTCCGAGTCCTCGGGATCTCCCTCATCACCAACAAAGCGGTGATGAGCTACAGCAGCCAGGAGAAAGCCAACCACGAGGAGGTGCTGCGCATCTCGGTGCTCCGCGCTGAAGCCCTGCAGAAACTGATCTCACACCTCCTTGGCAAGCTGGGGGAAAGCTCAGACTCTCTATGACCTCCAGCCATCAATCCTTCATAGCATAACGTGTGTGAACACTACCAAATGTTGGGGGAGAGCTGTTGGTGGACTGTCCCTTTCTCTCTGGATTTTAAATTGACCTTTTGATCTTTGTGCTTTATCTGATCAGGTGCAGAGCTTCACTTTGAATTTTGCCAGGATGATCCCCGTGTTGATAGCCAGTGACCAAAACAGCTTACTGGCACTTCAACACATTCCCAAATCCCAGTGAAAGCAAAGCCCCAGAGACTGTGACCTCCAGCTGTCTCTCTTGGGACACCCTCCTGCCCCAAATCTCTGCTCCCCATTGCACATAAGCAGGTCAAGGGTTGGTCATGGGGCTTGGTACCTGCTTTGGTAGAGCATGGTCTGAAACCAGAGGAAGCCCACAAAAAGACTGAGTTTTGGGTACATGAAATGGGCCAGGCTAGAGATGAGATCTGCCTGGAACAAGCAATGGTGCAGAGCAGGTGAATTGCAATTGATTTTACAGCTTGGAAAACCACTGCATTGCCATGGGGTTGTGGGGTTTTCCCTCCCAGAAGGTCTCCCAGAAATCCCACTCTTTCCTCATCCTTGGCCCCTCATGACCAGCAGCAGAGTTCAGTAGCTGTTTGCTACAATGCAGCACATCCCCAGCACTCCTCACACCTCCCTATTCTGTTTCATTGCCCAATTTAGCAGGACATGAAAATTCAGCTCAGTACAAGGCAAGGCTTACCTGTGCACCATGTAAACATTGCCAAGCTGGAAACAGAATCCAGCTCTATCTCTCCCTGGTTTTGGTCAGTTTCTAGATGTCTTGGAGATCAGTGCCTTCAGCACTGCAGATTGGTTTTCCTGTTGGTGCCCAAAGACAGAGAGATCTGTTTGATCCCATGTTTCACATGAGCTTTGCTGCTGTCCCTGCAGCAGATTTTGGAGTAACAATGGTTTGTGGATTTTAGCAATGTGAAATTAAAAGGGAGATATTTTGAAACAGATATGATATTTTTCTGGGACTTTTTTGGTCCTCTTACATAAAGCAAATGAACCAAACAGTAACTAAAGGACAAACGGGAGAGGTTCTCCCTTACCAGTGCTGATGGTCTGTCAAGAAAGGGGGAACATTCACCAGAATGGTGCATTATTCATTGTTCCTCAAAGGTCAAGCTGAGCTGTGGATGCAGCTGGATGTGAAACAGTGACAGTAATTATTAGATAACCTTTTTCCCTTCATTTATCTTGTAGTTCTCTATAAAGCCCATCACTGTCATAGCTAAATGTTTTTAGTTGACTCAGTGGTCTGAACTGAAGACACCCAACCAGTCATGGAGAGCTCCCAACCTGCCTTCCTAAATTTAGCTGACCAGTTGTTTACCATTGACACTTGCCCTCTGTCACAGCCTTCAGCCTTCCATGACATTTCTTCCATTTTTTTCCAGATGGGCATTTGCTTGAAGCCTTTCATGCTGCAATTACTGGTGTCAGCTGCAGTATTCATGGTGCAGCTGTTGCCACCAGGAGGAACAGTTGTGCTGTGAATGTTTTCCATTACATGGTAGCACTTCAGGTGTAGGGGAGCCCTTGGGGTGGCCCCTTGTCTCCTCCTGGACAACGTTACCTGTGGTCAGCCCTGAGAAATACCTGCCCAGCCTGGTCTGGAGGATTTGTACAAGGGAAGGGATTCATTGCTTGTGCTTTTCTGGCAGAGTCACTTGTTCAGAAGCTCCTGGCACTTGGAGGAGCCCTCAGAGACAGCAGCTCTTCCCATTCTGTGGGTCTGACTGTCAGGACAGTCTGGGACCAGTTCTGGTGATGATCTGCAAGGGGAGAGAGGCTCCAGCTCCATCTTTCACAATGCTGTTCCCTTTCCAGATCAAGCAGGAGTGAAGTGCTTGTGAAGGGGGACAGCACAAGCAGGGAAATATGAAAAGTGGCAGATGTGCAGAGCAAGAAGGAGCCACTTCTACCTGCTCCCTTTTCAGACTTGTCCCAGTATGAGCTTGTTACAGGGCAGGGAGAGAGCAGATAATTTCCCCTGCCTAGAAAATGGTGCTTCACATTCATCTAATTAATACTTGGTAAATACAAAGTCTCTCAAGTGGGAGTGGAAGGCAGCTGTGCAGTGTGCTGTAGCTAGCAGCAGCCAGAGTAGCTAAGGCTGGGATTTCAGCAAACTCCATTAATTAATCAGAGTCAGGCTGGGCTGGGATGTGAAGGGAAGCATCCAAAAAAACCTGCTGTTGTGCTGGTACTTCTCAGGCAGGGTTTGAGATGATGAGGAGCTTGGCAGCAGCATCTGTTTTCAGCAGGCCAGGTCTGCTCCTCTCTCCAGCTGCACCGGAGGCAAATACTGTGCTCTTGTGTCTGAATACAGCTGAAATACAACTTAAAATTGAACCTGAAAATCACCCTACAGCTAAATCTTCAGCAAATTATGTCTGTTTAAAAAAAAAATCTAAATTGCATCTGAGCCCTTAAATTGTTTGGGGCTCTTCTTTCAGCTGGCCACAGTTGGCTTGGATGGCCCAAACTTTGCATGTACATCCTGATTTTTGGACCTGTCCATGATAAGAGGAAGATGCCCTGGGCACTTGGGGAAGAATCTTATTCATTTGCAGGTGAGAGGAGAAATACAAAACAGAGTGAGCTCATCTGGCTTTTTAATGCAATTTTGTGTTCTTTTACTGCTGATGAATTCCAAAAGTCTGAAATACAGTGATACAAGATGGGAAAGACATGTGGGGAAGGAACTGTGAGGGAATAAAACCTGCTGTGATCCTGAAAACTGTGGTTTTGTTTGCTGTGCCAATGCCACTGATTAGAAAGAAGGGAGGTGCTCAACTGCTTCCCCTACATCCAACTGCCAGGCTGGAGGGTAACCCAGAGAAACCACACAGAACCACATCCCTGGGGGAACAGAACTCAAGCTCAGGATAAGCAGGACCAACATTTGACCAGCACTTGGCACAGGTATTTCTTACTGATCTCACTAGGCTGACAAACTTATGGCAAAAATACCAAGAACCAAAGCACCTCGACTTAACTTCTGAGCAGCTGGGAAGTGCAGTGGGCTGTGGTAATGCCAGAGCAACAAGTCATCTATGCTGGAGGCAGGACACAGCTCCCTTCATGCTCTGCCTTTTGTGCAGTGCTTTTGGTGGTTTCTGGCAACATCCATGGCTGAAATGACAACTTCAGCTTTCTTCATTCCTGTACTCTGTGCCACTTACCTGCTTCTGAAGTCCAGGGCATTTTGGTCATAAGGATAAGCTGAAAGATGCATGAAAAGCTAAGACACCTGGCAAGGGGTAGAAGAGCCCCAAAGACATGATGATCCTTGGTGTCTCAGTGCTGTGGCTGGCACTGAGCCCAGGTGCTGCCTGATTAGGGAATGCCACCAGCACAGGCTGTCCCATGTGGCTGTACCCATGGCAAAGGGACACATGGAACACCTGTGTCAGTGCAGGGCAGAGCTGGCACAGCTCCTCCTTTACTCACTCACAGCCACGGACTTATGAGCCAGCCCGTCTCGTCCTCTGTGCCAGCCTTTTCTTTTTCCTTGCTCATCAGTCCAGAGAAAACTTTCCAGATCACAGGATCCTGCTGTTTCCAGTCCCCTGGAGGAGACAGAGGTGTTATATTGATGCCTTCATGAGAGATTCACATAAAAATGTGAGGCCAAGAGGAGAAACCTCTGCCACAGCCCTTGGCTGGACCATATAATGAGTGCTTAAGTAGAGATCTCTGCTATTATCTGAGAAACAACCCTGTGACCCAAAAAATCTGATGGTGTGATTCATCGTGTTTCCTTTGCAAGCCTCAGTTTCCCACTCTTTTTTTTTTCACATGAGGTTTGCCTTTTGCATTCTTTCCTATTTAGAAGTAAATCAGAAAGCTTTTAAAAACCTGTGCTGTCTCAGCTCAGCAGCGAGTGTGTGCCTTGCCTTCAAGTTATCAAATTTCCCTTAGATGTTTCTCTTTATTGAAAACCTGCAGCTGAATTAAGGGGATTCTGCTATAGTGGTGTGTTATTTGGGTTTTTTTCCAAAAGCTTTAGGTCTTCACTGCAAGGATTTCATTTGCAGGAAAGAACTAAACTCTCCCCTGCTGTGCTGAATGTGCAGAGCAGGAGGGAGTGATGTGGGTCATGGCAGTGGGTTGATCTCAGAGTGTTGCTGAATTAAGTCCTGGCTCTGTAAGCAGCATGATGATCTGTTCTTTCCAAAATCTGATGGCATGTTCAGATTGAATCATAGACTGTCCTGAGCTGGACCAACAAGGAACGTCAAGTCCAGCTCCTGGCACTGCACAGGAGATCCCAAGAGTCCCACCATATGTTGATGTGATGGATCCCATCGTCCCTGAGAGTGTTGTCCAAATGCTTCCTAAACTCTGTCAAGGTTGGTGCTGTGACTACTGTGCCCCTCTCCCTGGGTGAAGAACCTGTTCCTGATATCCAGCCTAGGTGGTGGATTAGGAGTGAAGGCTGGAGGAAACCATCCAGCCTTTTCTCCTGCAGAAGGGACACCCATGTGGGAGATGGCTTCAAACAGCAGCACAACCACCCCTTGCTTTCCTTTCCTGAAGCTTCACAGCCCTCTCTAAAAGTCTTTCTCAATCTTAGCAAATCCCTTCCTACAATGAGCCCCTCTTGCACTGCCAGCTGCTTCAGAGAGGCAGCTTGGGGAAGGATTTCCCCAGAAAAGGGAAGGAATACACCTGGAGCCCAAATATTGCTCCCAGGCCCCACCTTGGAGCAACTTTGGCTCTTTGTTAGCAGAGAGGTGGGTGTCATGGAGCAACATGAATGGTGGTGAGCCAGAGCCATCCCTGTGCTGGGCTGGAGCTCTGCTCCACGTGGAGCAGATGATGGGCCAGTGTTGGTCCCTGTTCCCATTCTCTCCCCTGCCTGGCACAACTGGGACACATCCCTAAACCCAGCCCTGCAGAAGCAGTGAATATTTCCTCTCAGCCCCTGGGAAAAATCTGCTCTGGAGGATGTGTGACAGTAAAGCAATGGGCTCTGCTGGGAAAAATTGTGCTGCAATAATGGAAAAAAGAGGCTTTTTTGGACTAATTTCTGTGCCAAACCACAGGAAATGAGAATGGAATACTCAGGACACCCTTCAGTGTCCCATGAGTGCTTCAAGGCTGTGTTGTGCAGCAGGGAGGAGGAGAAGGCCATCACACTGCTCAGTGTCCCAGTGTGGCTTTCCTCTTGGGATGCTGGCACAGCATCTCTTCCCCTCTGTGTCCTGCCCTGCCTCAGCTTCCCATAGCATCAGAGCCAGGTGTGGCTCCATCTCCACTGCACTGAGCTCCTCCAGGCCCCTGCCATTCACAGGGAGCACCTCACCCTCCCTGTTTTCCAGCCAAAAGCCACAAATGAGAGGCAGCAGCACGGGGCATGGTGGGCAGTGCCCTGAATAGCTCCCAGCAGCTGCCTGCTGCCGACTGCGTCCCCGCTCTGCGCACATCTGAACTTCCCTGATGCCTTCTCATCTTTAATTAAGCACTTCCATCAGCTCAGCCTTCTCGCTGGATCTGAAATTTTTTTTTCCCTGTAGCCATGGCAACGCTTCCCCTGGGCAGGCTGCGCTGGAGCCAGTGACAAACCCCATGTGTGGCTGTTTTGTTTGGGCCTGGAAACTTCCCTGCCATTTGGGAAAACTTGGGAAAAGAAAATCCTGCAATGAGCTGGTGAGCGGCAAGAGGAGCCAGCGTGTGGAATGTGTTTTGGGCTGAGCATCCCTTCTGTCCCACAAAGAGCCTTGCTCCAGCAGGGATGGCAGAGCCTTGATCTCAGGATTCCTTGGTTTTTCCTCCAAAAGATGGCTGCAGTGTCCATGTTTTGTGTGGGTGCACTCCAGCCATGGGTGCAAGTGACAGCCCTGCTGTGGCCATTGCATGGTGGTGGTGGTGACATAGGAACTGCCATTGCCCTGCTCCTCCTGCCAGGACCAGCAAATAAGCCATGAAGCTGCTATGAGGCAGAGGGACAATGACACAGATGCGGTGACACAGGGCATGGGCATGGTGACTGGGGTAGGACTCAGTGGCACAGGAAGGGATGCAGGGACTTGAGGAAGGAATGGAGTGACAGGCAGGAGGAGGCAGCAGGGCAGAGTGGCAGGGCAGCTAGGTGTCAGGAAAGGGGTAGGTGACATTAAGCAGGGTGAGTGATGTGGAACAGGGGTAAGTGGCACAGGGCAGGGATAGGTGACACAGGGCAGGAGTAGATGCCATGGGACAGCGGTAGGTGAGAGTAGGGTTAGGTGACAAGGCAGGGACAAGTGTCAGGGCAGGGGCTGCTGACTCCAGTGCCCAGTGCTGCTCCCAGTGTCCCAGTAGCCTGGTGTGTCTTGGTATCCCAGTGTCCTGGTATTCCAGTGTCCTAATGTCCTGGTATGCCGATGTCCAGGTGTCCTGGTATCTCTGTATCCTGGTGTCCCAATGTTCTTGTATCATGATGTTCTGGTGTCCTGATATCTCGATATCCCTCTGTCCGTGTGTCCCGGTGTACCGGTGTCTCGCTGTGCGTGTGTTCCGCTGTCCGTGTGTCCCGCTGTCCCTCTGTCCCTCTGTCCCGCTGTCCCGGTCCCCGCTGCCCCCCGTGCCCGGCCGGTGTCCCGGGGCGGCGGTGCCCTCTGGCGGCGGCGGGCGGCGCGGCAGCGGCGGGTATAAAAGGCGGCTGCGGGCGGCGGCGGGATCGGGAGCGGCGGGATCGGGAGCGGGATCGGGAGCGGGATGGCCGGCCCGCAGCAGGCCCCGCACCTCCACCTGGCCGAGCTCACCGCCTCCCAGTTCCTCGACATCTGGCGGCACTTCGACGCGGACGGTCAGTCCCGGGGCGCGCGGGACACTTCGCTCCTCAAAAAACCGGCGGGGAGGGCAGCGGGCTGAGCATCCCTGGGGGCGCGGGGCTGAAGGGGGGTGGTGAAGAGTCCCTGGACATCCCGGAGGAGAGGATAGAGCCTCCACAGCCGCAGCCCGGGGCTAACGGTGAGCCCCCGGGGTGATGGAGAGCCCCCGGGATGCAGAGACTCCAGCACGGAGAGTCTCCGGGGTGATGGAGAGTCCCCGCGGCGCAGCCCCGTCGGTTGAAGCTCTGGGGTCGGGGAAGCAATCGGTCCCCCAGGCCCCCCTCGTCGGGAAAGGACGGGGAGTCCAGAACTGGACCCCACTGGGAGCCCTCAGCCCATGGGACGCTGAGCCCGGGATATCCCGGTTCTCCTTGACACGTCCCCTGGGTGCCTTGAGAGCTGGGATTCGCTCGGGGCTGGTGTCACCTCTGGGTGCTGCTCTGGGCGTTTTGCCCTTCCCGGGGTGCCCAGTGTCCACCTTCGGTTCCCTCCGTCTCCCCGCCTCGGCAGTGCCCCACACCTGGTACCTGGAAGGAGTGGGGCAGTGTGGCCACCAGACTGGCCCCAGAGCCACCCCCTTGCCAGGAGTGACAGAGCAGGTGTCCCACACCCGGAACAGGCTGAGGAACGGTCCCTCCATGCCTGGAGTGCTTGGTCTTTGCCTGCCTGCTCCCCAGCCTCCCAAAACCTCTCCCCAGGGATGCTGGCAAAAACCGTGTCCACTATGGGGATGTCACCTTCCCACGGAGTCACATCTGGGCAGGACATCCCTGTTTCTACCACTGTCAGCCCCAAAAAGGGGGGGGAAAAGCAAAAACCAGCATTGTTTTGTGGGAAAACAGTTTCTTCCAGCGCTGCGGTGCCGTGAAGGAGGCTCAGCCTGCTGGGAGTAGCAGCCCAGGGGAAAGCTCCTGTCCTTCACTGAGTCTCCTGCTCCTGCAGGGAGGTCTGGGGACCAAAAACCTCTTGAGAACTGCAGCATGTAGCCTCCCCAGCTGCACTGCTGGAACTGGAGCTCAGCTTGCTCCTGGCTGCATTTGGGGTCTCCCCTTGCAGCCTCACAGCACTGGGGACACAGACACAGGTCCCTGTCACTGCTGGCACTGGAGCAGCAACCAAGGGGCTGGGAAGGTGACACTCCAGTGGGAGTGGGCAGCTCCCAGTGTGGGTCTCCAGCTGCCTCCCTGCAGCGTGTCCCACTGTGCCCTTGGATGTGCTCTGTCATCTCCAAAACACCGCGGCAGGCACGGATCCAGCTTGGCCCACGGCCCCCAGGCAGGGCAAGGCTGCAGCACGGCAGGTGCCCAGGAGAGGAGGGACTCAGGCATCGGGAAAGAAGGTGGCCTTGACAAGGACAATGCTCAGCTGCACCAGGCAGGAGCTCCAACAGCCCTGGCTGCTTCCCTGTGCCAATGGAGGGACCTGGGGTTCATCCGCTCTGCATGGGATTACTTCACCCAAGCTCATCCCTGCATTTAAACCCCTTCAATGTGGCTTCCACACCTTGAGCCACCTCCCCTCAAGGCTTGCCATGCCCCAGAGATGTCCCCTTGGATGTCTTTGATGTCCTCACTTTAGCAGCCACAGCTGCCCCGAGGCTCCGAGGTGGAGCTGCATGGACTGGCTGTGGCTCTCCGAGGGGATTTTCCATGACACTCCACATCCCGCTGCTCTGCAGACATGGATCAGACCCGTCCAAGCTGCTGCTTGGAGGAAGCCAAGCTACTGGCCACAGCTTTTCTCTGCCTTATTCTTTTTTCTCAGCTCAAAACTCCTGTTGATTTTTTTCTTTTTTCCCCAATTGAATTCAAAGCCGCTCGGGGTTCTCCTGCACTCACAAAAGCAAAGCCCCTGGGAAGAGCAGTGGGAAGCCAAAGTACCTCAGTGGGTCACACCAGCACCCCAATATCACCCAAGCCCCTCATCCCCTCCTGGGAAGGATGCTGCTCATCCATGGGGATGTGGTCACCAAAGAGGAAGGTACCCAGTGCTTTGAGCTGGTATGTGGATGGGTTATTCCCAGCTGCTGTGCTGCAGTGAGGAGCAGAGGCTGCTGGTGAGCCTGCAGGTGATAACACCGAAGGTGGCGCAGAGCAGGGAGATGTGGTCCAAGCCTCTAGAGGCTGAAATGTGGAGCAGTCCTGGGGGAAATATTCACAAGGAGAGCCCTGGCTATCCCTCAGCCAGGCACTTCAGGGGAAAAGGCAACATCCCTCTGCTGCATCCAGATGTTCTTGGGAGGATTTCTAGCAGGGAGGTGACACCTTGCCTGACAGCATCATGGAGTCGGTGTCTTCACTGCTGTCTCCAGCTGTGATGTGACCCTGCTGCTTCCAGGCACAGCAGCCACCCCCCAAAGCCACCAAGGACCAGCACTGTGTGGCTGAGCCCTGGCTGAGCCATCCATCCACTGAGCATCCCACAGGCAGGGCAGGGCTATGAATACCCCGGGTTCCAGGGGAACCACATCTCAGCACAGATAACAGCAGTGAGAGGTGTGAGGTACACAGCACAGGGATCTTTTTGAGCTCCTGGCCATGCTGGAGATTGGCAGTGGGGTCAGCCCTTCCTGGAGCTGATCCTGCACCAGGATGGGGGGATGCTGTGCTGGCTGCCTTGTCTCTGCTCCTCATTTGCCCCTGTGGCCCCCAAAGGGGGTTGAGAGGAGACAGTCCTGGTTGGGAAATGCTTGCACAGGATGGGGTGCCTTTATTTAAGGCATCTGATTGAAGCATCAGATAGAGAAAATGCAGCAAAGACCAAGATGAACAAAGTCCCCTGTGCCCCACAAATGAGTGCAAGGGACAAATCCAGGGCTGTGTGTCACCTGGGCAAATTTAGGCATCACCAGTATGTGTAACACCCAGCATCAACATTGGCTGGCACTTCCTTGCTGCCACAGTTGCCTTGGAGCCATGTCCTGGTGCAGAGGGAACAAGTGCCCTGTCCCCTGGGAGCATCTGTCCCTCTCCTCCTGTGCTCTGACACTGTGAAAGTCTTACTGTATTTTTTTCCTCCTGCAGGAAATGGCTACATTGAAGGCAAAGAGCTGGAAAATTTCTTCCAGGAGCTGGAAAGTGCAAGAAAGGGGGCGGGTGTGGTAAGAGCATCCTCTGGTTTTGCTCCCTCCTTCCCCTTGTTCCCTTGTGCCCAAAGACTCACGCTTATGTGAGCCCCACCTCCTTTGGGCACTCATGAGTGGGACTGGGACTCCTCTGGGAAGAAAGCAGGAGAAGAGCAGCACAGGGAAGGGGGAAAATGCTCCTATTCTCTCTCTCCTTGCTGGCAGGACTCGAAGAAGGACAATTTGGGTGACAAGATGAAGGAGTTTATGCACAAATATGACAAAAATGCGGATGGCAAAATCGAGATGGCAGAGGTGAGCGGTGCTTGACCTGACAAACCTCAGGCTGTTCATGTTCCACTCCCATGCTCATGTTTCCCCTCCACCATTCCACCATGCCTGTGTTTCCCACAGCTGGCCCAGATCCTGCCCACAGAGGAGAATTTCCTGCTGTGTTTCCGCCAGCATGTGGGCTCCAGTTCAGAGTTTATGGAGGTGAGTGGGGCAGGCTGCTCTGGGGGATCCCCAGGGAATTCAATCCAGCTCCACCAAGGGAAAACAACTGGGAGCTTGAGCTGCCCAAACCTCCCCTGGTCTCCCCAAAACTCTTGGCATTAACTCAGCACTGGGACACCGAGCTGGTTTAGGGAAGAGCAGGAGTGTGGTGAGTTTTCCCAGTTCTCAGCACCCCTTGGATACTTCTCAGGGCAGTTGGGTGCCTCATCCCAGCCTCCAGGCAAGGTGAGCTGCAAGAATCTGGGGCTTTTTTTGTAAACTTCCCCTCATGGCTGCTTCTAAGTGCCCCAGGGATGTGCCAAAGCCAACACTGTTCTGGGCCACCCCTCAGCCTCACTGTGCCCTTGCATGGGGTGAACCCACACAGGTGGGAGAGAAATTGCAGATGGGGAATGAAACATAGCTGGGAGTAGAAGGGAATGTGCAGCATCCTGGAGAGGAAGGAGCTTGTACATGGAAACTGAACCCTGGGTGGAGGGGAAGGCTGAAAGAGGAGCACCGTGTGATATGGGGGGGGGGGGGGGGTAAGCGGACACTATTGTTCAATTGGGGCATGCAATTAAATGTTATTAAATATTAAAGTCTGGTCTTGCACACTGACATGAGGATAAAGGTGCTTGAACTCTTGGTGTGGGCTGAACAAAAGCATCTAGCCCCAAGGGCGAGCAGATGATGCCAGTGGAAGCTGTGAGATGGCCCCATCTCCTTTAGGGTGGTGGGGGACACCCTCAGCAGGGATTTATGGGGACACACACACATCAGGGGGGAGTGGGGGACACGAGCCCCTGCAGAGGCTCACGGCAGTCCCTCCGCAGGCTTGGCGCAGGTACGACACGGATCGCAGTGGCTACATCGAAGCCAACGAGCTCAAGGTGGGCTGTGGGCATAGGGTGGGCTGGGCTGGGTCCCTGCCAGTGGGACATCCCTGCTGGGACAGCCAGGGATGGGGACAGCCAGCAAAACCCTCTCCTCCCAGGGCTTCTTGTCGGACCTGCTGAAGAAGGCGAACCGGCCCTACGACGAGCCCAAGCTGCAGGAGTACACACAGACCATTGTGAGTGGGACCTGGGGCACTGTGTCCCCACGGGGGTGTCAGCACCCCAGGGGGGTGGCAGGAGGGGAGGAGGAGGTGATGGGTGACAGGGTGCTGTTTGTATCCCACAGCTGCGGATGTTTGACATGAACGGTGATGGGAAGCTGGGCCTCTCCGAGATGTCCCGGTAAGGTCACGGGCAGCGAGAAGGAAGAGCTGGGGAGGGAAAGACACCTGAAATGCTCATGTTTGGGAAAAGTCTGCTCCAGCTTCCAGGGAAAACTGTTTTCCTCTTTAATTTACTCATGTTTCTGAGTAAAACATCACTGGGATTTAAGAAAATGCCTCTTTCTGGCTGCTTCTCCCTCTTCCCTGCCCTTCTTGTTTTTCAGACTTTTGCCTGTGCAAGAAAACTTTCTTCTGAAGTTTCAGGTAACATGATACTACTCCTACTGCTAATAATAACAACAAAAACAACCCATTCCCATTGTTTGTACCTCCAACTTCTCTCTCATACCCTGGTACCTCTCTCATTCCCTTGTCACTTCCCAGGGAATGAAGCTGTCCTCAGATGAGTTCAATGCTATCTTTGCCTTCTATGACAAGGTAGGGAGCCAACTCATGGGAAACCACCCCAGATAAACACAACCTGGCAAAAAATAACCCCAAATGATACGGGTTTGGCTGGGGCAATTCCCTGCTCTGGTCTGGGGTGGGAAAACTGGGTTTACCTCTGTCTGTGCTAGGTGAGGGTCTGGGGATGCCCATGTCCAAGGGGGAATTGCAGGGCTTGTGTCCTTGTGTCCTTTGTGCTGTTGATGTCCCTCCCACACTATCCAGGATGGAAATGGCTTCATTGATGAGAATGAGCTGGATGCACTTTTGAAAGACCTGTATGAGAAGAATAAGAAAGTAAGTGGGGGCAGAGCTTGGGTGCCACCCCCAGGGCCCCCCAGTTCCTTCTCCCATCTCCCAGCAGCATCTTTCCATGTCCATGCTCCATGGGGACCAGGAGATGCTGGTCTCAGTGCTGACCCTGCATCCTCATGGGAAGCTGTGCTGGAACTGGGGGGAGTGTGATCTCAGCCTGGGGGTACTCCCTGGGGAGAAAGGGATGCCCACCCCCAGTGCCCCCCATGCCTTGCAGGAGATGAACATCCAGCAGCTCACCAACTACAGGAAGAGCATCATGAACCTCTCTGACGGGGGCAAACTCTACCGCAAGGAACTGGAGATGGTGCTCTGCAATGAGCCCCCCATGTAGGACCCCATATACACAGCCCACGCTCCTCCTCCCCGAAAACAAGCACAAAGGGGAGCCCCCATCACTGCAGAGCTCCCCCAGCATCTCTTGGGTTTGCTGTAGGTTGCTAAAATCCCATTTGGGGGGGAAAACTTTTTTTTTCCCATCTGCCTGGTTTGTTTAATGATATGATTTTTTTTTTCTTTGCGGGGGTGTTGTTTTCATTCCTTTGGTCTCTTGAGTTTTTATCATTTACCAAAGAACAGTTTACTAATAAATTCAAGTACTGCTAGACTGAAGCCCCTATTTCTCCATCCCATGGTGGGCTGTGGGGTGACAGGGAGGAGGGGGATATCACACTCTGATCCCACAGAGGACATGGCTGCTGGGTGGGATTTGGGAAAGCCCCTATGGAATGAGGGTCATTGGAAAATCCCTGGGGAGCAGAGCACAGGCAAGCTGGGTGGGGACACTGTACCTCCAATTCATCCCTCCCATTCACCCCTCCCACACCCTGCCAAAGCCTCTGGGACATCCCAAGGGTTGTTCCCCCCACTCCCAGTTTTGGAAACCAGTCCCAGGGTGACGATGCTGGCAGAGTCCCAGTGCAACTTTTCCCATTTCTGTACTGACCAGTGCAGCCCAGCTGAGGCCTGTATGGCCCAGGATGGTGCAGGGCAGTCCCATCTGGACATGTACAGCCCAGTACAACCCTGTACAGCCCATTATGGCCCAGTAAAATCCCACACAGCTCAGTATGGCTCAGAACAGCCCTGTATGGTACAGTGCAGTCCCATATGGCCTAGCACAGCCCCACATAGCCCAGCAGGGCCCAGTACAGCCCTGTGTATCCCTCTGTGGCTCAGTACATTTCTGTATGGACCAGTACCACACTGTACAGACCTGTGAGATTTGTACAGTCCTGTGTAGCTAAGCACAGCCTGGTACAGACCTTTACAGTTCCACATGGCCCTGTACACCCCAGAAGGGCACAGGGCAACCAAGTACAGCCCCATACAGCCTAGTATGGCTTCATACAGTCCTGTACAGTCCTGTACAACTCCATGTGGCCAAGTACATCCCTGTAGAGTATATCCCTGTAGAGTTCCACAGAGTGTGTTACAATCCTGTATAGCTCACTGTGGCCCAAGACTGCCCTGTGTAGACTTTTATGGCTCCATATGGTGCTGTGCAGTCCTATACAGCTCAAGTACAGCACTGTGCAGCCTAGCATGGTGCATCACCATCCTGTATGTCCCAGTATGGCCAAGTATAGTCTGGTACAAGGTGGCCCAGCACAGCCTAGTATGTCCCAACATGTCCTAGTTGAGTCCTCCATATCCCAGTACAGCCTACTACAGCCCAGTATAATGTAGGACAGCCCAGTACAGCCAGTATTGCATGGTACACGATGGCCCAGTACAGCCTAGCACGGCCCACTACATCCTAGTCGAGTCCTGCATATCCCAGTAATGCCCAGCACCGCCCAGTACAGCCCAGCACAGCCCAGAACCGCCCAGCACCGCCCAGTACAGCCCAGCACAGCCCAGAACCGCCCAGCACCGCCCAGCACAGTCCAGCACAGCCCAGTACAGCCCAGGACCGCCCAGCACCGCCCAGCACAGCCCAGCACAGTCCAGTACAGCCCAGCACAGTCCAGTACAGCCCAGTATAGCCCGGCACAGCCCAGCACCGCCCCGGACCGAGCGGCGCGGCTGCACTGACCCGTAGCGGCCGCCAGGGGGCAGCGCGGGCGGTGCCCGGGCGTGGCGGCGCATGCGCGGGGCGGGGCGCTCAGCCGGCGCCCGTGGTGTGAAGTGCCCGCCCGCCGCTGCCACCACTGCCGCTGCCGCCATGGCGCTCCTGCACAGCCGCCGGCTCCTCGCCGCCCCGCGCCTCGCCGCCGCCGCCTCCCGCGCCAGGTGAGGGCTGAGAGGTGGCTCAGCCCCTAGGGCCGCCCGCCGATGTGGGTGGAGGGGTTTTCCCGCGACTGAGCCCCGCTCCAAGGTGGCGGTGGGGGGAGGCTGTGGGAAGCGGGTCCCTCCGTGCGGCCCGCGGCTGACGATGCGCTGGGGATGGGGGTTGCCGGGGGGACGGACCGCGCTCCGATTGGCTGGGGAGGGGGGTTCTCGCGCTCTGATTGGCTGCGGCCCAGCGCGGCGCCCCCCGCCTGCCCTTGAGGCGCCGCCGTGGAGGGCGCGTCGGCACCGGGGAGCCCCGAGAAACGGGGCCGGGGGGGAGCCTGTGCCTTAACGGCGGGCTGGGGACACCCTGTGCCGTGACCGATGGGCTGGGGACACCCTCTGCCTTGAGTGATTGGCTGGGGTGCTGCTAGTGATGTACATTGTGCTCCGGGGCACGAATGATGTGGTCGATGAGAGTCTGGACGTGCCCAGGCCATGTGCGCTCGCAGCGCCGAAACCAGCAGAGTCCTGGGCTGCATCACCGGCAGTGCAGGCATCAGGTAAAGGGAGGGGATGCTGCCCCTCTGGTCTGCTCTGCTGAGACCCCACCTGCAGCACTGCATCCACTTTTGGGGCCCCAGCACAAGAAGGACATCAACCTGTTCGAGCAAGTCCAGAGGAGGCCACAAAGCTGATTAGAGGAATGGAGCATCATTTCTGTGGGGAAAGGCTGAGTGAAAAATCTGGGCTTATTCAACCTGGAAAATAGAAGGCTTTGGAGTGACCTAATTGTGGCCTTACAGTATCTAAAGGGGCTACAAGAGAGCTGGAGAGAGACTTTTGACAAGGGTGTTGAGTGCCAGGACGAGGGAGAAAGGGTTTAAATTGACAGAGGGCAGGGTAGATTAGATATTAGGAACAGATTCTTCCCTGTGAGAGTGGTGAGGCCCTGGCACAGGTTGTCCAGAGAAACTGCCTGTTGCATCCCTGGAAGTGTTCAAGGCCAGGTGGGACAGGGCTCAGAGCATCCTGGTCTAGTGGAATGTGCCCCTGGCTATGGCAGGGGTTTGGACAATGTCTGTCTTTCAGGTCTCTTCCAACCCAAACCATTCCAGGATTCTGTGTGCTGTAAAATGGGGCTGAGGTGGTGCTGTCTGGCTGCCCTGTGTAAGTGAGACCAAAGGGATTCCAGTGACCCCATGATCCATGAAATGGGGTGGGAGTAGTGCAGGCTGTGCTGGAGCTGTGCTCTCAGAGTTACAAACCCTGGCAGGAGCAGGCTGGGAGTGACTGTTCCTGTGAGCACCAGTCCTGCACCAGCAGCTCTGGATTCTGCTGTCTCTGGTCAGATAGAAGGATGGTGGAGCTGTGTGAAAAGCCCAGAACGTCCAAGTTTCCATAAAGTACAGCTGACCTGAGAGCCATGGGGCTGGGAACATCCCTGAGACCAGGTGACCAAGAAGCAGAGTGTGCAGAAGGATCTGGATGAGGCCTTGCTGCTCTCCAGAACTCTTTAACTCCTGACCCTCACTAGTGGAGAGGCCCCTAAGAAACAGTTTCCAGCCTACATCAGAGCAGGAAAGCAGTGGGTTTTTTTTAAATGCCTATTCCAGCAGTCACTACTGCTTCTAAGCCAGCCTTGAGGCTCTTCTCAGCAGGGACAGAAGAGCAGCTGTCTAGAACTTGTGTTTTGTGCCCATGGACTATAGTAGGCCTGTGAAAAGTATGGAGCCTGCTGGCATAAGCTTTGCTATTCTCAAGCTTGTTATACAGCAAAGTGTAAATTATCAAATTGCATTGAGGTCACCCAAAAGAGGTTGTTAAGTTTTGTAAGGAATCTCTGTGCACGGCCCCCTCTTTCCGTTCAGGAATAGTGGCTTATTATGCAACAAAGGAAGCCAAGCACTGATTAGCAGTTTCTGTTTCCTTATCTTCAGCAATGTAATGTGGTGCTCCAGCTGCTATCATTAATCTGTGCTGGGAATGCTCTTTCTGAAAGCAGAACAGAAGTTAAGAGATATGAAATGGTTAAAACGGCTCCGTTGACACACAAATGCTAATTAGGACGATAACTCAGTCTGCTGCTCTGATGTATCACAAGACAGCTATTTAAATACTTTTCTTGGTGGAAAGCTTATCCCAGAATCGCTGGGGCAAGGAATTTGTAGGCTTGGACTGCCCTGTAGTAGCCAGCAGCCTGTTGGCATTATTCATGTGTAAATATTTGCTTTAGATGTGATTTACATACAGCCTTTGGCCCCTCTGGCCCCTTGCTCTGCTCTGTCTTGCAGAACTGCTGTGGGGGCTCTGGCAAAGCTTCTGAAATCTGGGATCTTATGTGGCTGTGCCTCAGGGAATGTGGGCTGGCCTCTCCACGATGGAAACCTTCACTGGGCTTGTAAATGCTTGCTCTTCGGGCTTGGCTTGAGTCCTTAAGCACTTCTGAGGTCTGTGCACTCGAGGCATAAGTTCCATATATATTTTTGAAAAATGTGCAAATTTATGCAATTCCTGGCTCATTTTTCCACCTTCTCTGTCCCACTGCACTTGCAGTTGAGCATTAAACCAGCTCAGAAGACCAGCATGGCTGAAGAGTACAGAGACTATTTGGAGCTCTGATGAGCATCTGAACTCTGACTGGGCCTTCTGGGTGGAAGTCCTGTAGCTGGAGAATGTGCTTCCTTTGGCTTACATGGAGTATCCCTCCGGTAGTTCAACCCCAGCTTAAGTTTACCTCTGGTTACTTTTCTGCACTGAATACCTCTGGCCTGGCAGAGATGTGCAGTTTATAGCTTTGACCTTTATTCAAGCCCAATGTTCTTTTAATTGCTCAAAACAAAATACAAGGCAGTGCAGGGACAACAGTTAGGGGGCGTAGCAGTGTGTTAGGGTTTGTGGCCTTGGACCCCTAGGAGATCAATTTTTCCCAAACCCCTTTGGGAAAGCTTTGCCTCTGTGATCTCTTTGGTATCCTGATGTGTTTGGACAACTCAGCCTAGGCTTTTTTCCTGTCTCCCTGCAAGCTCACCTCCCTGGAAACACCAGAGGAGTTTTGTTTCGCCTGGAAACCTTCATGCTGAGAGCAGGAAAATAAGTCCTAAACCTACCCCAATGGTGCCTTAAGCCAACACAAAAACCGGCTCAGAACAAAGGTACTTAACTCTCTGGAGTGCTGCAGCTTAGGTAAATGCCTGCAGGATCAGCATTAATTGCAGCATGTTAGAGCTCAGTGACCTGCCTAAGCCTTAGCAGGATCAGGACCTAAATTCCCCAAACACTGTAAGCTGCTTGGGGAAAAGCCCAGCAGAAAGAAGGTGCTGTCACCATCTCCAAAGTAGCAGCTCTTTAAAATAGATAGCCAGGCTCCTGCAGCCCTTGATACCAAAATAATCCTAAACCAGGTAAACTGAAGAAAGCCACACTACTGCATGTTGTTTCTCTCTTTCTCTGCCTCTCCATTGCCAGGAACACATTGGGAGGTGTTTGTCCAAAGCTGCCTGAACCCGCAGCAGGAGTTTGCCCTGACAGTCCCCTTGACGTGTCCTGCTCAGGTTGGTTCCCCAGGTCACTCCCTCCACACTGGCTGCAGCCCCTGTCCCTCTCTCTCCGGAGGGTGTGTGTTGCTGGCATCTCTGACTCATCCTCCTTGCCAAGCTAATCCTATACTTAAGAGGTAATTAAGACTAGTTGGTGGTCTAAAAAACGTTAAGCACATCTTCCATTTTTAAACTACCTGTGGTGGCTCTACCTCTTCCTCAAAGCCTGTCAAAAGCAATAACAGGCTTTTTTTAAAATTTGGAAATGGTGTACAGAGTATTGTCTGAAGTTAGTCTGAAGAGGGCAAATGATTGAGGCTCCACGAGATGCAATCTATATACAGGGAGAGTGCAAAATTTTTCTGTAGTGAAATTTGGCCTAAATGGACCTAAAACAGGGACAGAATGGAGAGGAAAGATGATTGTGTGAGTTCTGCTGATCAGTGAGAGCTTCCTTAACCTTCATGGCCCCACTGCCCACAGATCTGTATCTGCCTACAGAGTCTGCATTACACATTCAGCAGGAGGTCTGGCTGGCCCTGGGCTGGCTCCAGGCTGCCTGCATTGCCTGGGGCAGGGACCAGCCCCGGGACAGAATTCCCAAGTTGGGAAAGGATCTCATTATCAGATGACATAGCCTTTCCTGGGCAGCAAAGCATAGTAAAGCTGATATGGCTCTCTGTGTGTTTCTCCTTCAGCAATCAAGGCTTGAGTTCTGTCCTCCAGGAGATAACCCAATCTACTTTGTATTGCACCCTTTGTTCCCCACTGAGCTGGGGGATCTGCGTAGTGAGTCAGGACACTCAGAGCTGCATGCAGTGCCTTCAGGAGGGGGCTGTGACAGCCAAATCCCTCTGCCAGGCAGGTTAAAAAACACCACACTGCTGTTCCTGCACTGTCTGCAGGCCTGCAAAGCCTGGACATGGGACAGAGCAGAGACTCTGGCCAAAGGAAATAACAGGTTTCTTTTTATAGCCTGGTCTGCTCTGCCCTTGACATTAAGAGAGCCTCTCCATCTTCAGGGTGTGCTGCCAGCCGGGCAGAGGCAGGTGGCTCCTTATTTTGGGGAAGCACAAAGCTCCTGATGCAGGGAGGTTTTGTGCTTGACAGCAGGGGAAGGGTCTTCACATCAGAGCTTGTCACTTGTCACACAAGGAACAAACTGTCTTCTATGATTTCCTGGAAAACAACATTTGTCTACAACACCAGGGGAGGGAGAGTTTGTAGGGCAAAGAGTGGAAGTACCTTTATTTTGTCAGCCAATGCTGGGAGAAAAACAAATTGGTTTTCATGTACTACAGCCTTTCCAGAAGTTTGGAAGAGACTCCATATTCATGCTTTTGTGCAATTGCCTGGCTCTGGCCAAGGTTCCCTGGAGGGGAATGACCTGTGCAATCCCACGTGCAGGCTCTGGGCACTTGTCCAGAGCATGGGAGTTCAAGGCTCCAGTTTCCTGGGC
Organism: Zonotrichia albicollis; assembly: GCF_047830755.1. Taxonomy (NCBI): domain Eukaryota; kingdom Metazoa; phylum Chordata; class Aves; order Passeriformes; family Passerellidae; genus Zonotrichia; species Zonotrichia albicollis. The sequence continues at coordinate 7,786,890 of NC_133831.1, read as the reverse complement.
TCTGTGTGTGGTGTTAGCACATAAGGCAAACAGGAGCATTTCAACATACTAATGACTGAGAGGGAGTCAGTTATCTTCAGCCACAATGAACTGAGGCTCTTTTCCCATTCTGTAATACACAGTGTGACTTAAATGGTTTGGTTTTTTGGATAATTCTCTGAACACTATTTGTACCTTTTTCAGTGGTTTAAAGACAAGATTTCCCTTGTGGGTTTCTGTTGGTGCACATCTCTGCCCAGTTCTCAAGCCTCATGCTTAGCTTCTTGTTTCTCCCTTTAGCTCATGGTGGTCCCACGTGGAGATGGGTCCCCCCGACCCCATCCTGGGGGTGACAGAAGCTTACAAGCGTGACACCAACTCCAAGAAGATGAACCTGGGTGTGGGGGCGTATCGGGATGACAACGGGAAGCCCTATGTCCTGAACTGTGTTCGCAAGGTGAGCTGGCTGCTGGGCAGGGCCACATCCAGGTGCCAGGTACCCTCAGGGAGGCAGGGAAGGGGAAGGTCCCTAAGCAAGTTTTGTCTGTTGATCCTTAAAGTAAGCTCTGTCTCTAACAGAGCAGGACAGTATTTCTGGATGTCTCCCTTACCAGGACTATTCTTTTGAGACATGACAGAGCCATTAAGTTGTACAGGACAAAACAGAAAATACATGTCCTGTTCCCATTCAGGTAACTCTTAACTTGTTGCTGACTTCTATGAGCCCTGCAATGCACCTGTTCTCTGAAATTCAAGATGTTTCTTGAACAGGCTCATGTTCTTCAGGGCACCCCACAAGGGAGGAAGGAGCTGACGTTGGCCCCTTAGTGGATTAGTCTTAGAAATTCTGCTGAGCCGATACTACCCGTTTCTCCATAAGCCAGTCTAAAACTCCAGCCCAGGGTGTGGACATTGCCCTTGAAGGGATTATGGGGTCTTTTAGGGCTGTAGGGGTAGAAATAGGCTGTTAAATAGCTGGCAGCTGACACATGCATTGATTGGCTGCACTGACAGGGAGGGTGCAGGGAGAGTGCCTTTTCCATGTGTCTCATCAGTGAGGGGTTTAAAGCCATCCCTTGCCCTCCCTCTCTCTGTGCAGCTGGGTCACAACCAGGGAGCCTGGATTCTGTCACAGGGACAGTTTCCTGGTGGTGTGTGATTGCTGCCAGGGTCTGTGCCACTTCCAGCATGACAAGGCCCTACAAAAGGTTTGCTACCCTGGTTTGGGGATGTCTCCTACATAGAGATATCTGCCTCTCAGTAACACTTAAGTCTTGCTTTCCTGCAGGACAGTTCCTGCTTGGGCAAAGAAGTGTGTGTCCTTGTGCAGCAGCATTGACTTGTAATGGGCTGGAAGTGGTGCTCTCTTCTGGTGCCATGTTTCCTTGGCTCCATGGTACCAACACTGTCACCCACTGAGGGCTCTGGTGGCTGTGGGGTTTTATCTGAAATGTTGACTGCTCCCCCTTGCTTGGAATGAGCCCTGCAGAGAAACTCCTGTAAACCAACCTTTGCCCCTTTCGAGCAAGCAAATGTGCAGAGGAGTGACCTTCAGCTGTCCATCATTGTCTCCATGGTGATGCCTTCCTCACTGAGCCTGTGCCGTCCCTTCCAGGCAGAGGCCATGATAGCATCCAAGAAGATGGATAAGGAGTACCTGCCCATCGGGGGCCTGGCGGATTTCACCCGTGCATCCGCAGAGCTGGCTCTGGGGGAAAACAGTGAGGCCTTCAAGAGCGGCCGGGTAAGGAGAGGCCGGGACACAGGGGCAGGGAAGACACACGGTTTGTGTGTGGGTGCTCAGCAAATGTGGAAGAACTGCTGGGGTATTGATGCTTCTGAGTTGTGGGCTGGCTGGCCCCAAGGATCACTGCTTCCTCTGAAGGCTGGGGTGAAACAGCCCTCCCCAAGGAGGGGATTTAACCTTGCCAGGGGGCCCAACTCCCCGCCCTGGAGTTGGAGATAGATGCTGACCCCTGTGGTCCCTCCAGCCCCTTGTCCCTGTTTTGGTGTGCTGCTGCCAGTGCTGACATAGTGACTGTGCTCTCCCTGTAACACAACACGGCTACTCAGATGTTTTTTTTTTCTTTTCTTGCAGTATGTTACTGTGCAGGGTATTTCTGGGACTGGATCTCTGCGAATTGGAGCCAATTTTTTGGTGAGTGCCTGGCCAGCAGTGGAAGGAAAGGACATATTTTGACCAGAGCTGAATTTTTATGGTTTTCTAACTGCCTGTATGTATACAACCTGTTTGAACACTGTTTTTCTATTGACCAGCAACGATTCTTCAAAGCCAGCCGTGATGTGTATCTACCCAAACCATCCTGGGGCAACCACACTCCCATTTTCCGTGATGCTGGCATGCAGCTTCAGGCTTATCGCTACTATGACCCCAAGACGTGCAGCCTTGACTTCTCTGGAGCCATGGATGACATTTCTGTGAGTTGCCTTCCATGCCTGGAAGAAGGGAGGTCATGTGGGGAAACAGATGGTGATATTATTTTACCCTATATGTGATCATGAAGCTGTGTCAGAGGAGGTTTAGGCTGGGTATTGGGAAAAGATTTTTTTACCCAGATGGTGGTTGGGCACTCAAACGGGGTCCCAAGGGAAGTTGTCATGGCACCAAGTCTGCCAGGGTTCAAGGAATGTTTGAACAATTCAGGCACATAGTGTGGTGCTCAGAGTTATCCTGTGCAGGGCCAAGGAGGTGGACTCCTTATGGATCCATTCCAGCTCAGAATATTCTATCATTTTATGTTGCCTGAAGGCATTAAATCAAGGCTAGAAGCCTCACAGAGCTCATCTAAGCTGTCTCATCTGCTGAGGAGAATGCTCAGATAGCACTGATGATTCATTCTCTGTAACATCTTCCTTAGAAAATTCCAGAGAAGAGCATCATCCTCTTACATGCTTGCGCTCACAACCCCACTGGGGTGGATCCCCGGCAGGAGCAGTGGAAGGAGTTGGCAGCTACAGTGAAGGTAAGCAATGTCCCAGGGGTACTGTGCCATTCCTGGGCAAACCACATCTCTGGCCTTTCATGGGTGGCACCTGGTCTTCACTTTGCTAAAGGTTATTCCCTTTCCTGAAGGCAGCATGGGTATCATGTTCCTGACAGGAGCCAGCCAAGTGTACCCAGAAAGCTTCTAGCTGACCATTGGGCTTTCTGCTGGCACCTTCCCAGGAAGCTGGAGTAGGGAGACCTGAAAGGAGAGCAGCAGGGTTGAAAGCATGAGCTGTGATTGCTGGAGCAGAGCACCCAGTGCTGTTGTGTTAAAAATGCTGGAAGATCTCTCACATGTTTGGTGTCTCCTTGCTAGCTTCAGCTGCAAATAGATAGGGACAGATTCTACCTTTTCCTCCTTCCTGCTGCTCCATCAAGCCTGTAGCCAGTGAAATTGGCCTTGGAGATACTTGGCCTTAGTAGGGTCCTGAGAACTGGTAGATATCCAAGTGATCTCTGTGGCCTACAGAAGGGTATATCTAAGGGGCAGAGTATCTGGGGTATCTGCCTAGCTGACTAGAGAGTTCCCAGGTGATTTTCCTGGAAATTGATAATACAGAAGACATTGAAGTAGAGTATTTTATTACTATTGAATTTACTTCTGCTTCCTGGGCCAGACTTGCACATCCCATAAATGCCCCAGAGGATCTTTAGCTGCTGTTTTGATGTGTGCTGGGTAGCTGCAGGTTTTGGGCTGCTTTTCCTGTGGTGAATGAGGGGGAATGATTCTCTTTCTGAAGGAGAATCGCTGCAGGTGGACAGACCACTGTCTGCATGGCTTTTCTCAGCACTGCTTCTTGCAGAGGGGTGCTCAGCTTGTGTGACACTCTTTCCATCTTTGCTGGCAGAAACGAAACCTCCTCGTGTACTTTGACATGGCCTACCAGGGCTTTGCCAGCGGGGACATCAACCGGGATGCCTGGGCTGTGCGCTATTTCATCGAGCAGGGCATCAACATCGTCCTGTCGCAGTCCTTCGCCAAGAACATGGGGCTGTATGGTGAGTGGGACACATGACAAGGAAATCGTTTCATCCAGGCTGCTGGTGGGATCCCAGTGCCTTCAAGGTTTAGCAGCCAATGTCTTCCTGCTGCCTGTGTTCATCCTGCTGTACTGAGCAGGGATAACCCATTAGGAGCTGGTGGAGACCCTTCTACAGCTGTAGAAGGGATCCCCTACAGCTGTGTGGTGTTGGGTGCCACAGTGTAAGAAGGCTATAAAGCTTCAGAGAGTGTCCAAAGGAGACTGCAAAGATGGTGAATGGTCTAAAAGAGAAGCCACAAAAGGAGTAGCTCAGGACACTTGCCTTCCTCAGCCTGGAGAAGAGAAGACTGAGGGCAGAGCTCATCACGGGCATCAGCTTCCTCTCAAGGGGCAGCATCTGCTCTCTGTGACCAGTGACAGGACCCAAGGAACATAGAAGTGTGTCAGGGAGGATTTAGGCTGGATATTCGGGAGAGGTTCTTAACCTAAAGGGTGATTGGGTATTGGAACAGGCTCCTTAGGGAAGTGGTCATAGCACTAAGCCTGACAGAGCTTAAGGAGTGTTGGGACAATGCTGTCAGACACAGGAATTGTGGGATTCTTGGGGTTGTTCTGTGCAGGGCCAAAAACTGGACTGGAAGTGATCCTTCCAACTCTGGATATTCTGTGCTTCTCTTAGGAGAGCGTGCAGGTGCCTTCACAGTGATCTGCAGTGATCCAGATGAAGCCAAGAGGGTCGAGTCCCAGCTGAAGATCCTCATCCGCCCCATGTATTCCAACCCACCTGTGAACGGAGCTCGCATTGCCTCCATGATCCTGAACACCCCTGACCTGCGGAAGGAGTGGTAAGAAGAAATCTGTGATGTTCATGACAGTGAGGTCTCTTTGTGCAGCCCTGTGCTGTGCTTACTGTGTGCTGCTGTCACAGGCAGCTCTTAGCTTCAGCAACAGTCAGAACCTTGTTTGCTCTGGAGAAATCCCTACTTATGTCCTGGCATCAGCTGGGGTCAGTTTAACCTGACACAAACAGGTTTTTCTTGTGTTACCAAGGAAGAAAACTCTGTGTAAAGGAGGGGATAAAGCTCCCGAAGGATTGAGGGCAGCAGGAGCTGCCTATCCAAGAAGCATAAAAGTCTGAGGTGGTAGCCATGTAGTGTGTCTCATGTGGAGGAAGTGGAAGCATAAGCTCTCTGGGAATGAGACCCAGGAATGTAACCCTCATGCCCTAAGCCTGATTCCTGGCTGTGCTGTGCTGTTTTCCCAGCCCCTTGGTGCCGGGTCCCTCCCAGCAGCTGGTCTGGCAGAACAAAGGTTGGCAGTGTGCTGTGGGCTCGCTGGGGGCTGTGTTCTTCTGGCAGCCTGACACTTGTGCCTGATCCAGTGCCCTGCAGAGACATTTCCTAGCTGTGCTGCTTTGGAGCAGGGCCTGTTTGCCAATGCTACCCCTGCACTCTTGGTTTATCTGTAGATACTGTTTTATCTGGGTTTGAGCAGTGCTGCCATCAGGCATCCTACTGACCTGTGGCTTTCAGATGTGGGAAATGTCTATATTCTGGTAGTATGCCCAACAGCAATGGAATAAATAAAAAGAGGTCATCTTCTGGTATCAAGAGAATGGAGCAGCTCCCCCAGCTGGAGCTACATCTTCATGCTCATCTTCATCCCTCTATGGGGCCCCTCCAAGTGGAGAGTTGATTTTCTATAGCTGGGGTGGGGAGAGCAGCATTGGTGTGTTCTAGCCCTGCTCTGAATGGTTCCTGGGTTGGCTCCTCAGGCTCACAGAGGTGAAGGGCATGGCTGACCGGATCATCAGCATGAGGACTCAGCTGGTGTCCAACCTCAAGAAAGAGGGATCCTCCCACAACTGGCAGCACATCACTGACCAGATCGGCATGTTCTGCTTCACAGGGCTGAAGCCTGAGCAGGTAAATGCAATTCCAGTGGTCTCTAAGTGTCATTTGCAGTCCTTGTCAGTAAGTTTTTGACTGCAGATGCAAAAATGAGCCCTTGTAAGCACTTCTCAGAAGGAGCATTCTCCAAGCCCTAAGCACTGGCACATCATGGGGACCCCAGTCTTGCTCTGTTCCCTGCTCTACTTGGGGAGGTTGAAAGTAAATGTAGCTGTCATGTCTATCAAAGCAAGCAGTCACTTGGTGCTGCTCTGAAGTCACCTTAAAGGTCAGCTCAGGTGAGGTGACTCTTCCAGCTGAACATCTGCAGTGTTGCTGCTTGGCCTGAGAGCTGAGCAGCATCTCTGTTGGTGCACAGGGTACTCTGCAGGTAGTGGGATGCCCTATCTGCTGGCAGCCAGTTTGCTCTTTGAGTTTCAGCAAGCTGGGTAAATTTACACTTTGCTGACACAGCAGAGGTTGGCCTGCAGTTTGAACTTTGCTCTTTCATCCCAGGTGGAGCGGCTGATCAAGGAGTTCTCAGTGTACATGACAAAGGACGGACGCATCTCTGTGGCGGGAGTTACGTCAGGCAATGTGGGTTACCTGGCCCATGCCATCCATCAAGTCACAAAGTAAAGACAAAGGGGTGCCCTGGAGCTGGTGGCTTTCCCTTCCTCACCAGTCGAAGATGAGGAGGGAAAAGAAACAAGCAGAATACTTCAACCACAGCACTTGAAGCCGCTGCTGAATGTATCTTGTAGATGAGTTGTAGAAGCCTTGTCAAATCCATCCTGTGTTGTGGAGCAGGGACATAATTGCTGGCTCCTGCTCCTCACAGCCGTTCTTCCCTGCTGTCCATCCTTTCTCCATCAGCCCCAGCACCTATCTCTATGCTGGAGGAAGCAAATGCTTAGCAATGCCCTCCTACCAGCGTAGGCACCAAAGGCTTCTCCGCACACATTTCTCCATGAGAAGGCTTTGTGAGGCTTTTGGCTGCTGGCCCAAGCAGAAGCAGGCAGGGAGCTGGGTAGGCTGAGTTGGAGGGCTGCTCTGGTATGCTCCTCCAAGCTCCTCAGCCCGTTTCTGCTGCCAGCAGGCTCCATCCTCCATCATCCCAGCCTGGGGCTGGGCAGCACCAAAGCTGTCCTCCGACAAACAGCTCTGAGGACTTCTCACTACCAAACTCTGCTCCGTCGTTGGCTTCGCACTTTCCATCTGGGACTCTCCTTTCAGGTGTAATTCACAGTGGCATCAGTGCGTGGGGCAGACCAGTGTCCCTCTTTTCAACCTGTCTCACTTTCATACCTGGAGGTGAAACAATTTCTCACCCCTCCCCTCCCCAATAACAATCTCCTCTGAAAACTGCTCTCTGGTGGTCTCTGCCTTGCCCCATTCCTGTCCTAAGCCCAGCAGTCCAGCCCTTTACCTCCAGCAGCCCTCCCTGCAGTATTTGTTGCGTGTCCCAAAGCCAGCCAAGAGGCTGGCCCTGCAGCATGCCCCTCATGGAGGTGTGGGGCATCCTTCTCTGCTCTGTTCAACCACATTTCTGCTGACACCAGAAAACAGAGATCTTGAGAGAAGTCTGAGAGCTGATGACTCAAAAACCTTCTGTCCTTCTAAGCCAAGTGTCCCTGAGGTCCTGTGACTTACTGGACTCTGATTTTTAATCTAAATAAACTGGTGCATGGCTATGTTGAGCTGGGGACTTCATCCTGTCATTGTGCAGCTGGATCCTGTCCCTTCTGTGCACCAAACATTCCCTCTCAGGGCCATGCTGGCACAGGGGATCTTACATGACCAGTGAAACCCTCATCTCCTGAGAATCCCATGTAGAGAGGCAGTTCCCACCGATGGGCCCCAGGAGCACAGTGTCTGTGAACTGAGGTTGTCCAGGTGTGAGCTGGTGTCACGGAGCTGAAATTGAAGCCTGTGGTGTTGAACATAGGTGTAGCTAGCAAGAGGACAAATTCGCAAAAGCTGTCTGCCTTGGTACATGGGGCCATCTTTGGCCACTGCCCCACGATGGAGTGGAGCCTCCTTAGGCGGAGCTGGAGGCATTAGCTTTTAAGTCTGTGAGCTGTCTCCATCCACAGGCACCTCTTCCCTCTGCAGCCATACCAGGGTATTTAGCAGGGCAGTCCTCATTTCCCATTCCTGCCCAGGGCAGCTGTGTGCCCATTGGAGCTGGGGCAGGTCCAGTCTGGTGCACCTGTCCCGGTGTAGTGCAGGTTGTTGCCAGACTTGCTGGAAGGCTGGATCCTCCCGCCGCTCCCTGACAGAAGGTTTCCGCTCCCACGCCGCTTGTTTACTGGCCCGATGCCCACAGCCGCTGCTTGCTGTCCTTTGTGCAATAAACCGCTTTCCATGCCGCACACGCCGTACGTGCTGCCCCACGGCTCTGTGGTTTCCTGTGCTGTGGTCCCCGGTTCTGCGTGGCTCTGGAGCTGCCGCCTCCTGCCCTCTTACCCGCGTGGGGCCGTTCTTCTGCTCGTTCTCTGTACAATAAAAGCACCCTGGAGCACAGCTCTGTCTCTCGCCGTCTCCTTGCCGCGGGTCCCCGCAGGCTCAGCCTCTGGGAAGGGCTACCCGAAGGGGGACTTTCCCCTTCGGATATTCCCCCGCCTCCGGGGCTGGACTACAACCCCCGGCGTGCAGCGGGCAGGGCGGAGCCGCCGCCGCGCCGCCGCCGCCGCCGAGCTCAGCCGGGGCTGGGGCCGGGGCCGAAGGGAGCGGAGCAGGGCGCGTTCCCCGCCTGGTGAGTGGGGCCGGGATACGGACGGACCGGGGGGACACGCGGGGAGCTCAGTGACCGGCCAGGGCAGGAGCCTGTGCATCCCCTGCGAGCGCGGGCGGCTCCGTGTCACCGGTTCCGGGCCTTGCTGCTCCGGGCGGGGGGCGCCGCGGGTCTGTCGAGTCACCCTCGGTGCAGCGCCTGCTCTCGGGGTTTCTGGCTGCCAGAGTATGGCGGCTTTGCCTGCAGGGGAAGGACACCCTTCAGCATCCTCCCCCAGGCCACGGGAGAAGCATCGACCCCCTGCAGCATCCTCGGCCGGGTGGGAACTTCAGCCCACGCGGACCCTCCGGCCTGTCCCTCCACGGTCCTACCCACGCCCCACGCGGCACAGGGCGGCCCTTCCTCCCCTGCCCCAGAAATCTTTACAGAGAATTCATAGCACAAGCACAGAGTTTAAATAGCCCAGAAGCAAGGAGTGAGCTGGACAGGTAGAGTCTCTGTAGATGTCCTCTAGGAATTTGCAGATTTCCTTGAAAAGAGATTTCTCATGTTCATGTAAACTCCTGCAAAATCCTGCCAGGTTGTGAGGGTCGACCTCCTCCACCTTGGACACATCTGGGATGAGATTTGGACTTTGCAACCCCCAAGGGCTGTGATGCTGGAAACACCTTATCTTCAAATCCAAAAGCTTCTGAGACATCATCCATCTCCTGCTGGTTGTCACCCTGGGGGTGCCCAGGAAGGGGCCAGTCCTGCTTTTCCTGTTGACACAGTATTTCTGCTGCACACAGGTCATTCCTGTTGAGCCCAGCCTTGCTCTTTACTCAGGAGCACGTGCTCAGCTCTGTCTTGCAGAGCTTGCAGAAATTAGGGCTGGAAATCAGGAAGTGAGCCAGGACATTGGGCCTTGTGTCCACAGAAAGGCGAGTCCTGCTGTAAAGCTGCAGCTCCTCAGCCCCACAGCCAGGGCTCAGTTCCCTATCCAACAGCAGTTGTGACCTCTCCCTGATTTGAGGGACAAGAGGTGAGTGCTCCTGCTATATCTCTGCTGATGCATGTGTGCTATGACCCCCCCCAAGCTAAGGTCTAGGAACTCAGCTCCCCTGTGCCCCCACCTGATGCCCAGGTTGTCCCTTGTTAATATAATTTAACTAACACTTAACAGTGTCATTCTTCATCCCCTTGTAGGAGTAGGGAGGTGCCTGACTCCCGTGTTGCTGCATTCCAGCCTGTTTGTTTGCTGCCCTTCCTGCCTGATGGAGCCAGTGCTGGCTGAGGACCCTCCTCGAGGTGCCCGGCTGAGCCTGGTGCAGGAGCACTAGTGGGACGTGGACAGTGGCGTGTGCCACCTGCGAAGGGACAATGGCTCAGGGCACTGGGAGCATCAACAGTGACTACAAGGATTGGGAATGGAGTGATGATGCTGGCGAACGGGCCAGGCTCCTGCAGAGCCCTAGTGTGGAGACGGTGCCCAAAAATTCAGAGAGCCAAGGAAATGGACTGGGGGCCACATCGGCTCTGGGAGCTGTCTTCATTGTGGTCAACGCTGCTCTCGGGGCTGGGCTGCTCAACTTCCCTGCTGCCTTCAGCATGGCTGGTGGTGTGGCTGCAGGCATCACCCTGCAGATGGTGAGTGGGGAAGGGACAGTCCCCCATCCCACCATGGGAGGGTGCATGGGAGGGACATGTGGTGCCCCAGAAAGGGCTTGGGGAGGACCAGACTCCTAGGAAGAAGCTCTTTGGGTGAGGTGCACCAGAGATTCTCAGTGTTTTCAGGGGTGGCTGCCTGGGGTGGCTGAGGGAACCTTGCCATGTTGTTGGCTCAGTGTTCCCTCCCTGTCTGTCTCCTATCCCAGTGCATGCTGATCTTCATCATCGGAGGCTTGGTCATCCTGGCGTACTGCTCGCAGGCCAGCAACGAGCGCACGTACCAGGAGGTTGTGTGGGCTGTCTGTGGGAAGGTGCCTGGTGTGCTGTGCGAGGTGGCCATCGCTGTTTACACCTTTGGCACCTGCATCGCCTTCCTCATCATCATTGGAGACCAGCAGGACAAGAGTAAGTGCCTCCCATGGAGCAAATAATAACCAGTTGTTGTCCCTTCAGCTGGAAGGGCCACCCTGACCATCTTGGTTGTCCCCACAGTCATTGCTGCTCTGGTGAAGGAGCCTGAGGAAGTTGGGAGCAGCCGCTGGTACACAGACCGCAAGTTCACCATCAGCATCACCGCCTTCCTGCTCATCCTGCCCCTCTCCATCCCCAAAGAGATTGGCTTCCAAAAATATGCCAGGTGGGTGGGAAGAGCCCTCTGGGCCTGGACGTTGGGGTGGGCCAGCCAGCACCCACCTAAGCACAGTTGCAGAGGACGGGGACTGGAAATGGTGTGGTTCTTGTGCCATATCTGCCCACTCATCCTCTGCCTTCCCATGCCTCAGTTTACCTATCTGGGAAGCAGAGGAGTGGCTGAGCACGGTGCAGCCACAGTGTTGTACTTCAGGGCTTGTGTCCCTCCCTTCTGCATGCTGGAGGAAGCAGGGAATGCTGCTTTCAACTACATTGTCTCCTATCTTTGGAGATGGCAATCCAGCAGAAAGGAGAGCCAGAAACTGTCCCTAGGCTGGGTGGTCTGCAGGCCAGCCCTGCTTCACCAAGAATCTTGGTGTGACCTGGCTGCTGGAGCTGCACCAGCAGGGGCACCAAGGAGTGTCAGTGCTTCAACACTTGCCTCTTTCTCCAGCCCAAGCCCCAAGTCTGGCAGGTTTGCCACTCAGAGAAGGATGGGATAACCCCCAAATGCAACAGAATTGTGTTGGCATCTGCTTGGGGGACAGCAGGTGACGTTTCCTGGTATATTCCCATGGGAAGGGAAACAAAAAATGTGTCTGATAGGCAGGAGTGGGGTAGCCTGGGCTGTGCCAGAAGATGGGGACGGAGAGTCTGGGAGGAGACCCTCCATGAAGTGGGGAGGCAGAGCACTGACAGCCTCCTATCCCCTTTCACAGCTCCCTCAGTGTGATTGGCACGTGGTATGTCACAGCAGTCATTATCATCAAGTACATCTGGCCCGACAAGGAGCTGGTGCCTGTGGAGATCCCCACCAGGTGAGAGCAAGAGACACAATGCTGTCAGTGCCACCACAGCTCTGCAGAGCCAGGCAGGGCTGTGGGAGTGAGGGCTGCAAAGGCAGGGGATGAATCTTTCACCAGTCCCATCCCTGGTCCTGGGGACTCTGCATGTTGCTGCCAGAAGCTCCCAAATGGCTGCACCTCTGCGTGTTTCAGAGGAGCAGGTGGTGAAGAGGAGGAAAAGGACCTCTTAAAGGTCCCCATGGCTCCATCACAGATTTTGATAGCACTGATTGGTTTTTATCTCTGACATATCCAGGCCCTGGATTCCCTGTGCCATGCTTGTGCTCACCCAGCAACAAGGGCTGTGTCTATATTTGGATGATTTTGGTTATTTCCTTAACCAGCACAACCACTGTGGCTTATTCCTTTCCTCACAGTGTATATTTTTGGATCCAGCGCGGGAATTTTATGGCAGACCAAAGGTTAAAACAGTTTTTTTGCACTGCCCAACTAGATCCTTATTTTTTACTGATACTTTCACTTTTGTGTGCTCAGGTTTGGCTGTTTCTGTCTCAATGAAAGACCCTGTTCTTCAGGGAGTACTAGGTCCCAAGAAAATCCCATTCCATGCAATGGCATCATGCTGGTTGGGGGAATGCAGTAAGACAAAGACACTGAGCACTCCCAGCTCATCCTCCCCTGGTGCACTGGATGGGGATCACAGGGGATTCTGGTCTCACTGATGGGTGTTTCTCTCCTTCCAGCCCCTCCACCTGGACAGCTGTCTTCAATGCCATGCCCACCATCTGCTTTGGGTTCCAGGTAAGGCCATGAGCTTGGCATTCCCCTTCCATCCTGTGGTTGCTTGGACGGCAGACTAAAACCCTGCCCGTGTGCTCACTGCCCAGCTTTGCAAGGAGACTAAAGTATTTTTAACATCTCACCACCTCTGGATGGAGATGGATCCATTTTACCCCAGCTAGGATGTACAGGGCATCCTGTCCCCCACCTTTTTCTTCTCCAGTGACAAACCTGGGAGACCATGATATCCCAACAAACACAGAATATCATGAGTAGGATTCTCCATGGTTCTGCCCATCACATATCCCCACTGTCTCTGTGTCCTGGCAGTGCCACGTGAGCAGCGTGCCCGTCTTTAACAGCATGAAGCAGCCAGAGGTGAAGACCTGGGGGGCAGTGGTGACAGCAGCCATGGTGATTGCTCTGTTTGTCTACACAGGCACTGGTAAGTGAGGGGACACGGTGTGAGTGTGGCACAGTCCTTGGAGTGGCTGTGAGCCTCAAGAGGGCAGGGACCCTCTGGTCAGCAAGGGTCAGAGGGAGAAGGGAGGAGAGTCCATTGAACACCTCTGCAATGTGCCCTGTGCCGTGTCCATCCTAGTTTGGTCCTTCAAACAGATGTTCAGGAGACTTGTCCCTGTCCTCTGTGCTGACTGCTCCCTTCCTGACAGGCATCTGTGGCTTCCTAACCTTTGGAGCTGGCGTGGAGCAGGACGTCTTGATGTCCTACCCCTCCAATGACATCCCTGTTGCCCTCGCCCGGGCCTTCATCATCCTCTGTGTGCTGACATCCTACCCCATCCTGCACTTCTGTGGCCGGTGAGCGCTGGGAGAGCTGGGGCTGGTGTGGGAAGGAGGAGCAGCACGAGGAAACCCCTCTGTCCTGGCTTTGTGCCCACAGGGCTGTCTTGGAGGGTCTCTGGCTGCGCTATACCGGGGTCACGGTGGAGGAGGACGTGGTTCGGGAGCGGAGGAGGCGCCTGCTTCAGACCATCAGCTGGTTCCTCCTGACACTGCTCCTGGCTCTTTTCATCCCTGATATTGGCAAAGTCATCTCTGTCATTGGGGGCTTGGCTGCCTGCTTCATCTTTGTGTTCCCAGGTAGGGATCCTGGCATGCTCAGGGGCTGACAAAGGTCTCACAGCCTTGTGTCTCAGAGAGGGAGGGGCAGGATGGAAACACAGGAACCAGGAGATTTTTAGAGGAGGACAAAGATGTGGTGAGAGGCCAGTCAGCAGCCTAACTGTTTTGGCTGGACATGGAGTAGCCCTCTGTAACAGGGGGTGCAGCTCCCTGTTTTATAGGGTGTCTGTTCAGTCCCCAGTGGGCAGTCCTCATCTGGTTCTAATTTGCCTTCCCTGCCTTTCAGGGCTCTGTCTGATTCAAGCCAAGCTCTCTGAGATCCAAGAAACCAGGGCAATCAGGTAACTGAAATGTGCCTCCCCTCTCCCCCATTCCCCTGTGGATACTGGGCTAAGAACCCCTCTAAATATTCCCTGTCCTCCTGCATCCACAGCTGGTGGGCCCAGGTCTGCTATGGGGTGTTCATGGTCACCCTTGGAGCCTTCATCTTTGGACAGACCACTGCCAATGCCATCTTTGTGGATCTTACAGCCTGACTCCTCCAGGCTGGACTGCACTGCTGCTGCTGAGGGGATGGAGATTTCCCCTAGGACCAAAGGGAAGTGGGAAGAAAACATGTTGGTGTGTTGGGAAGATCCAAGTGAACCGTTGTGACTCGGGGCTTGGCTGAACAAGCCCTGTGGTGGTTTGTATCTCATTGTCTTAAGGCTGCAGGCAGTCAGGCTTCTCTCAGCCCTGGCTCCCTGCTGAAGCCAGAGCAACACTACAAGGGGACCTGTCATCCAGGGCAAGCTCCTTCTGCCCCTGGAGTAGACACCCCTCCCTCAGACATCACTAAGGGGTCATGGCTGGGGTTTGCAAAGCCATGCTGCTCTCATCTCTGTACCCTTGTGCTGGTGGAGCTCCTCTCCACAGCTAAAACTCCTTCTCCCAACTTTGGAGAAAGAAGCAGTGTTCTGCATAAAGGGAAATAGTAATCATGTTTATCTGACAGGGAGACATCCCACAGTCCTGTTCTGTGTCAATGTTTGGTTGATCTCTGGTTTCCTGCTGGTCTCCTGCCTCTACTCTCACATCTCCCTCTGCCTGGGCTGCACTTTGTGTTACAAAGGGTTGCCTTCAGCCTGTTTGGGTTTTTTCTTTTGAGGACCAGAATGACCCTGGGGTAGGGACATGCCAGTGCAATGTTCTCCTTGCCAGGGGTTGCTCACTCAGAAGAGAAGCTGCTATGACAGCATCAACCTACTGAAGACACTGCAATGGAGCAAAGCTCTTCTCCAGATTTACAATCCTGTTCTTCCAGGTGTCCAGGAAATGGGACTGGGCCAGGTTTTAAAGGATGCTTTTGGGATAAAGCAATCAGTATTAATTTGTTTTAGATTGTTCTCTTGGTCATTTACACTCTCTATGGCTGGTGTTGCTCTGGGCTGTCCCTTTGTTGCCTGTCTGGATGATAGTTTCATTCCTGCTTTTTCTGGGTTGAGCAGTTCCCCCAGCTGCGGGTTTGGTTGGGGGTGTTAAACCTCAACAGCAATGTTCTCTTGTTCTGTCTTTGAGTTTCTTTTTATGTTGTTTGGCTTCTAAAACCCTTGGGGAGGGAGGAATTCAGGGATAGCTGTTGATGCATCTCTGATGAGGGTTCAGCCCAGATTTGTGCAGAACCTGGCCCTTCACCTCCTGCATCTTCTGGAAGCAGCACAGGCTGTTGTGGTGGGAAGGAGAACCATGGCTTGTGCTCCTGCACTTCTCAACGTGGCTCTGTCCTGCTGCTACCAGTGGCTGCAGGAGGGGTGACAGCACGTGGGTGCTTCCCACATGGAAACATTTGGTATTTCCTTATTAACACCGAGTGTAAATGGGGACCTCCCCATTGCTGCTTGGGACACGGACAAGTCTCCTGAATGGAGAAGGAGGAGAAGGAGGAAGAAAAGCCCTAAGCACAGCAGGAATGTTTGAGAGATGCTGTGAAGGCACAGATCCCTCCTGCCTCTCCCAAGGGATCTCCAGCATCTCTGCCCTCATCTTTTGACAAACCCAGGCTCCACCAAACCCCCACTGGTATGGCACTGGCTGTGTGCTGAGCCCCTTTGCCAGGCTCCTGCCCAAGAGCAGGAGCTGGGACTCAGGGAGCCTTTGGCATAAAGAAGATGGCCAATTGTCCTGGGTGTGGGGAACACAGAGCCACCTCCCGTGGAGCCCAGCAGAGATGCTCAGCAGATGCCAATGCCAAAATGCCTTCCAGTGCCCACCCTGCAGGAAGATGAAAAGGTTTGGTACCTGGTGGGTCTTGTGGCTCTGGCTTTCCTGAAGGTGTGCTAGGCATAAGGAGGTCCCTTGGCCGAAGTGGACGAGGACACAGTGTCTCATGTCACCTGAGAAACACCTGGGCTCCCTTGGTGCCCCTGTGGCTGTGGGCTGAGCGAGTCTGGAGGTGCTGTGGCCGTTCCTGTTTGCCTTACTGCTCCCGTTTACAAACACTGGCCTTTTAACATGTATTTTGTACATGCAGAAAGTGGAGGGAACTCAATAAAAGTGACATTGTGATGCGTGTGTCAGGCCAGCACGAGGTGATTTCTGTGGGAGATGCTCCTGGGTGGGATACAGGGATGAAGCCATATCCTGAAATGCCATCCCAGCTCTCCGAGCTTTGGGATGGATGGTGTGGAGCTGGGAAATCCCACTGCCTTCCTCAGGCCCTCATTCTCCGGGGTATCTTCGCGCAAAGGGCCAGGGGATGCCGGGGGAGGCTCTGTGGGCTCCAGTCCCGGTGTGGCGCCCCAGTATCGCTCCCCGGGACCGCCAGGCGGGTGTGGTGTGGCTGGGAAGGAACTGAAGGGAGTTTCCACTTCGGGACTGAGGCCGGCAATCCGGGAGGGTGCAAATGGAGAGAGGATTTCCTTAGAAAGGAAAAACCGCGGCTGGAGCGTGCCGGGCCGGGGGCCCTGAAGGACCCGCGGCCCCCGTGTTAAGGAGATTTGGCGGGGGTGGGGGGGGCGCCTGGGCCGTACCAAGGCAGGGCGAGGGAGGGGACGCCAATTCATGGGCCTGTACCACGGCGCTGCGCGGGGGGGAAACCGTTCCTGGGCTTGTACCACCTTCGGGGGGGAGGAAACAGCGAGGCGAGGGGAACGGGGCGGGCCGCACCACTCAGGGAGGGGTAACCCCCCCGCGTGACTCCGCGCGCCCTTTGGCACCGCCCACCACTTCCCCTTCCCGCCCCGCCCCCGCGCGACGCCCCTCGCTCATTGGCCGGTCTCGGCAGAGCGGGTTGGCCGGCAGCGCGCACGCGCAGACCGAGAGGAGTTCGGAGCTCTGATTGGCTGAGAGAGTAGGAAGGCTTTCTGCCCCTCCCGGCCAATGGCGCGCGGCTCAGGCTCCGCGCGGAGGGCGGCAGGGTGCCCTCCCCCGAGGTCGCACGGCGCTGATTGGTCAGCCCTCACGAGGCCCCGCTCTGTGATTGGTCGAAGGCCCTTCCGCGGGGGCGCGGCAGCTCCGCGCGCATTCCGCCCCTCCGCTCCCCCCGCGCCCCCCCCGCGAGAGGACGGGGGAGGGGAAAGGCCGCGGCGCGAGCGCGCGACCCCATCCGCCATTTTGTATCGGAACGGCGGCGGCGCGAGAGAAGCGCGCGAGCGGCCCCGGCCCGGCCCTCACGACACCGCCGAGGTGGGAGCGGCGCCCGCCCGGCCCCGGGGGGATGCTCTGGGTGGCTGTGGGGGCACTGCGAGCTTCGGGGCGGTGGGGGGAGATCTGTGGGGACGGGGCCGGAGGCAGCGGGACCGGGCCGGCTTGCGCTGGGGGCAGCGGGGCCGGCTGAGGCACCCGCCCGGCCGGGCCGCCCGCCGCGGTGTGCGAGAGGCGGCCGAGGGACCCGCGGCCCTCTCCCCCCGCACTCCTCCGTCTTGCGGCCGCCCCTGAGCCACAGAGGGAACTCGGCAGGGTCCGGGCCGGAGCCGCGGGTGTTCCCTGTCCGGTGGCGGCGGCAGCGGCTGCGGCGGCGTCGCGAGGTGCGGGGGAACCGCCGGCCCTGGAGCTCAGCGCTCCCCCTGCGCTTGTGTAACGCCGGCGGTGACAGGTGGAGCTTTGAGCACTCCGGGCCGGGCCTGCCCCGGCCGGGCTCGGCGGCCTCCGTAGGAGATCGGTGTTGTTGTAACTTGCCCGCAGAAAGTACGGAAAAAGTGAGCTGTAGTAAATAATCCGGTGACATAACCTTCTTGCAGACCACAGGAGAGAAATCCTTCTCAGTGCTGTCCTCCAGTTAAGAAAACGCTGCCCAGTGAAATGGACTTGTGTAATTCTCAACTAGAAATAGCAACAGTTGGGTGTCTCGACAGATGCTGTATCAGTACAAGATCTTCTTTACAATAGTTTCCTAACTTAGATTAGTACCATTTATTCCTTATACAGGAAGACTAATGAGTACTCATAGTTTAATTTCAACAAACCACAACCAATTTGGACTGTATTTAGGACAGAAGTGAGGTAATACTGAAAATACGACACTAATCTGTTGATATATCATGTACTCAGATTATTTCTGAATCCTACTTGTTGCAAGGAAGCATGGCAGCTGCTCTCAGGAACTTTTTTTAAGCAGGTAACAAAACAGGTGTGACTCTGACAAGTCACTCTTAGTGTACCCAACTGATTCCTGTTTCTAAGGTAACTGCTGTGGCATTGGCTAAAATTATGGGCAGGGTGAGTCCAGGTGGGGTGACTCTTACAAACAGGAAACAAACTTAGTTGGTGGTAGACTGGTCTGTCCTTTCCACCTTTGTTATTTTGATTCTTTCAGCCCTTTTGCTTATAAGTTCACTCTTAACTGTTGATGCCATTGGCCTGGTGTCTCCAAACCAAACTCACAGCCAGTTTGTTGCCTATCTATATCTCCTTGGAGAAATATCTTACCCTCTTTATCCTATATATAGTGTTCCTAGGTTTTTGATTTATGCTGAAATGGCCACTCTTGGTGTTCAGCTGAGTAAGTGGAAGAGAAACTGTGGGAACATAACTTAGCAATAGAGGACAATAATATTTTGTATGTGATGGGACATAACTAAATCATGTTGGGAATTGTTATCACTGAGAATCATGGTTGAGGCCATCACTATTTCAGCCAGACTTCTCTCTTGTTCCATAAACATCCCCAATGTATTAATATTGCAGTTTTCTTTGACTTTTGAAATAGCATTTAGCTGTTCTAAAACACATTTTGAATGGTAAAAAAACAGGAAGCATTTAATAATTAGTCTCTCATTTTTTTCCCTTCAGCAGAAACTTTATTCTGGAGTTCTTGTCAGAAGGAGAACTGGGAAGTGAGAGTTTCTTCTTGTTTTGGGGTTTTTTTTAACAGTCCAGGTTGAGATGTGGAAATGCCTGAAGCAGCCATGTCATGTTTGATGCATATCTCATGTATTTGAGATAGATTCCAAACTGCAACTTCAGTGACCTGAGTGTGTAGGAACAGCTTAGGTGCTGAAAACTGAAGTTACTGTGTCTCATCATCTCTTGACTTCCAGTTTACTGAATTGGGTGCAGCTTTCCAGTGTATGGAATGTTCAGGTGTCCTTTCTGTTTGTAAACACCTGAATTTGAAGTGGTCAAATGAATCGGGAGCTTATTTTACTCCTAATGTGAATTTCACTCTGGGCTTTTTCCCTCGGTAGATTTCAAAGCGAAATGTAAAGTACAGAATGATTGAAAACCACCTCTCTGCCTTGCATTGCTCCCAGTGTCAGCCTTCAGAGGGGTGTGCTGCCCTTCCATGTTTTGTATTTGGTCATGAGTTTAAAAAGAGGGTAAGGGACTGTTCTGGAGTGCAGGTTTAGCACTGGTCCCTTTAGCATGTTTTGTGATGTTTTGTGACAGGAGTTTAGAACCCAATCAGCAAACACATTGCTGCTTGTGTCACTTGATCTGTTTTATCCTCCACATGCAGCACATGTGCCCTGAAATCACACAAATCCTGAAATCCAGTGGCAGTAGTTACTTACTTCTGCAAATGCTGAATAAAAGATCCAAAGTTAGCTTAAAGTAATTTTGAAATTACTTCCTTTGTAGTGATGTTTCTGAATTCGTGGAAGACTTCAGGTCTGTCAACTTCACCATCAAAGCTTAGTTACTCTCTAGTGATTTCTGGTTATTAGGGAGTGTCTTTGGTCACACCTGATGGGTGGTTTCATATCGACCCACTCTATTTTGTGATCTTTGGATTCTTGCCTGAAATTTTATTGCATTTATGTTTTAATCCAACAGGACTCTGCTCCTGAAAAAAGACCTACTGAAATATATGCCATTGTTTTTTGTTGTTTCCCTTAGGAAGT
This sequence comes from Zonotrichia albicollis, assembly GCF_047830755.1. NCBI lineage: Eukaryota > Metazoa > Chordata > Aves > Passeriformes > Passerellidae > Zonotrichia > Zonotrichia albicollis. The sequence continues at coordinate 7,767,026 of NC_133831.1, read as the reverse complement.
GTTCAGGGTGTGTAATGCTGTAGAACTTGGTAAATATTTTTTATGTTGCACAGTATAAAATAGTAATATTGTAAGAGCTCCTGAGTCCCGTGCTGGGTGTATTAATCCATTACTGTATAATAGGATCTGTGGCTGAAAGTAGATAATTTTACCAGGTAATCTGAATTTTTTTATAAACTCCCTGTGGCTGAGGCCTGACTTGTCTGAACCTGGCAGGTTTGTCCCATGGACTGAAAGCTTCCTGAATTGTTGAGGCCAGTGCAGGGAGATTCATTCCCACTAAGGATATATGGATCTAAAAATAAAGTCTGCTTCACATAGCATTCATAGCTTCCTTAATCAGTGCTGTAGTAATTGAATTTGAGTCTTGCACTGAATGACCAAAGAGGTACCTGTGCAGTTCTGCTTTGCAGACAAGGCTCCCTTGGTTACTCTGTACTCTCCTGAGTGAGTTTATTTGAACCTCTGAAGTGCTGTTAATGTTGTGTCCGGGGGAGCTGTCAGGTTTGCTGTGTGCTGGGATACACACAGTGCCAACCATATGTTTAGAACATAAGTAGGAAGCTGTTTCCTCAGCTATTGTGTTCCTTGAGTCTCTGTGTTTGCTCAGGCTCTTCCTTGAAAGAAAAAATCCATTTTGCCTTCAGCTTGGATTGTCCAGTGGCACTGGCAGATTTTGCAGTTGGAAGGTGGCAAAGCTTGTTTTGCTGCTTTGCAATCAAAGCATTGCCTGCTTTTGTGGAAGACAAGAGATGCTGATAGGAGGGTGGGATGGTCAGTGTGTGGTATGGCAGCAGGGAGGCTTGAGCCCAGCTGGAGAATTTCAGTACTAAAACCCCTGAGTTTAGGTGGAGTAGGTGTGATTGCTGTGCTGTTTGTATTGATATGATGAAAAATGCCCAGAGAAATGTGTTTTTTCTTCCTAGGGCCCTGAAAGGCAAACTCTGAAATTCTGTTACTGCCTTAAAAATTGGCCAAGTTGAAGTTTTGTGTTATGCCCTGTAGGCAGTTCAAACAGCCTGTGAGTTCTCCAGGCTGGTTGCTGTGAGCTGGCTCTGATGGGGCTGAATTCCCCTGCTGCTTTTAGTAACTGCAAGTACGGTGCTGAGCTCTGTGTGCTTGATTCTTAACAAATGCTTTTCAGAAGCTTTGTATTGGTCATGTATGTTAAACCCTTCCAGTAAGACTGTCTTGGAAGGCATGTACTTGCCAAACCCAGTGACATTTTCTAGGTTATTCCAAAAGGGGAATTTAAAGGTTATTTAAAAAAAAATTCAGATCCTGTACTACTGAAAATCTTTTTAAACTTCTGTGCCAGTCCTCCTTTCTAGATGTTCCTCAGTCAATGGCCTTTTAAACCTTTATATATAAAGGTAATGAATTCTAGCTTGTCAGATGTACTAAAAAGAAATGGAAGTTTTGTGTAATTCTTCTGACTGCAGTTTTAGACATGCTCTGAAATTCTTTTAGATACCAACTGCCTTGTCATTGAAGAATACTTTCAGTATTACTGGTAGAAAATTTGTTCTTCGTGAGATGTAAGCTTTGTTGCTTAAGAAGGATCCTGCATACCTTCATTGAGTAGTCTGGGGTTTTTTTGGCATACTGAAAGTCTGCAGGTCAGTTGATTTGACTTTTCTTACAAATAATTTACCCATATATTTGTGTAATATAATAAATTTTTTCGAATGGCAGAGTAATCTTAATTTCCTCTGGTAGGATTTGTTGCTCCTGATGTTTTGAAGTATAAGGTATGGTTCCAAGTGTAAGCAAGTGAAAAAAGAGAGTTGGGAAGGAGAGTTCTGCTTGCACCCAGCACAGCCTGTTCACCTGCTGTGTGTGCTGTGGGTGCAGGCAGAGGGAGGCCGGGCTGTGTGTGTTGGGTGCAGGCAGAGGGAGGCCGGGCTGTGGGTGTTGGGTGCAGGCAGAGGGAGGCCGGGCTGTGTGTGCTGGGTGCAGCAGAGGGAGGCCGGCATGGGTGCTGTGCTGCTGCAGGGAGGCTCCCTGGGCCAGCACATCACCCCAGCCATCCATTCCCATGATGAGGCACCAATCGTGTGCTGCTGGTTTCTGCCATGGAGAGCCAAGACCACAAAGCAATAGTTTTTCTTCTGCAAAAGGGATCTTCAGACTCTTGGCATGAAGCCCAGTGACCTTTGTGTTTTGATCAGGTAGAGCTTCCGAGCAGTGACTCCAGCTTGATTCTACCTTTGGCAATGCACAGTGCTGCTGCTCAGAGCAGCTTGGGGCTTCGTTTGACGCTCCCCACACTGTTGGATATGCAGGACTTGCTTTGGGATGCAATTTTGTCACACTGGCAATCTGTAATTTAACAGATGAGATGTCAAGTGCCAAGTTTTGTGTTGTCATAGAAATTTATTAAGCTGGCAAGCTCTGCTGTTGTAGCTCGCTGGAAAAGCTGTTTCAGTATAAGCCAAATGTTAGGGTTAGTTTATTGCAGTTCTTTGTGCGTTGCTCATTCACGATTGCTTCTTTTGGTGTACCGGGGTTGAGGCAGTACTGTGTGGATGTACTGGGGCAAAATGAGATGGTAAAAGTGTGGTTTTTATTAGTTTATGATGGATGCTTTGAATGATTCTGACCTCTGATTGTTGCTGTGTATCTAGTTCTTTATTCATCTCATTTTCTTCTTTCTTATGGTGCTGAAAATCATTCTTCTCATTGAGCTGTTTGCAGGGTCTTTCAGACTGCAAAATGCAGAAACAAAAGTGGTTGGGTAGTGTAAAAACAACAGAGCTTAATACTACTTCATTTTCCTTGCGAATATAGTTATGTGACGTTGCTACAGAACTTAAATCTAATTTAATACTCTTTTCCAGGTGCCATGTTTCAGAACAGACAAAGACAACTGAGAAAGAAGAGCTGAAGCAAGTAACACAGAAACAGATAAAGACTCACTGGGGGAAAAAAAATTGACCTGTCTCTGAGGTGACTAAAGGGGAATAATGGTGATTTTGCGCCGGGCTCGGCCGCCTGCTTCCGCCCCAACCAGCAATGAATCTTGACTCGCTCTCGCTGGCCTTGTCTCAAATCAGCTACCTGGTGGACAATTTAACCAAGAAAAACTACCGAGCCAGCCAGCAGGAAATACAGCATGTGAGTAAAGTGATGTGTGCTACAAAATAAACTTTGTAAAGAGAACTGGAGTTTCTCTTCTGGTTTGTATTTGTGCTCTGCCGTGCTCTTGTATATATTACTGTTTGCTGTTTTCTGTGGTGTTGGGAGCTGCAGGGTGTGTCTGATACTCCTGCTGGTTCATCTGCCAAGTCATGGAATACAGCTCAGAGCTGAGACCAGTATTAACTTTGTAGCTGAATATCAGGATTAACTGCTGCTCCTGAAGGGTGGCATGAAAAGCTTTCCTAACTTCTCCAGGTCAAATCTTTCCACTTTCAGCCATTCAATAGAACACTGATTGGGAAGGAAGGGGAGGAAGATGTATACATTCAGTGCTCAGAGTTGTTGCGCTGAAAGCCTGAGTATGATGTAATTTACCTCTGAATGTTCTCTCCTCCCTTGATGGAAGTTTTTTTTCCTCTTGTCATTCAGTGACTCATGGCTTGGTTGTGAAGCTGAGCTGACTGTCTTGGCCCTGGGTTTGCAGAAGGCAGGCAGAGTCACTGCATGTTGAGACCCAAATATCTATGATTAGGGCAAGAATTCTGTTTTAACTGACCTTTTTAAAAATAGCTCTGACTTGCAGGGTGGACTGCAAAGCATTATCTGCAGAGCAGTGCTTAGGAGGAAGTGAATGGCTACTGAGCTAGTTTTAGAAACTGGTTTAGTTCAGTTCCCAGCAGCCAGCTGGGCCACTCAGTGTTGAGGGTTTTTCCTGCAGCAGGGCAATCCTGCAGCGATTTGAATCAGATTAGAAGGGCAGAGGGTTAAGCAGTGAGTTTCTGTAACATTTGATGTCTTTAAAAGTGCATTATTTGGTTATCTTGAGGTGAGAGCAGAGTGATTTCAGCAGTATTGGTTTTTCAAGTGTGAGATGGAATGGGTCTCTTGTAACTTTTGTGAGTTTCTCTGTTTTTGCAAGTTCAGTACTCCGGGGCTCATTTTGGGATCATGCTCTCCTTTTGATCACTGTTAGTTTCAACAGATGGTTTTTGCAGCAAGGTGTGACTAAAGCATGACTTGGTTTGGGAGAAGATGTGGTTGATCTGCCATTCACTTGGAGCACAGCTCTGTAAAACAGAATTGTTCCTTGCCCTTCAGCCAGGCCTCTTAGCCTCGCTGTGGTGAAAGGGGTGAGAGACTGGGACCTGCTCTGTGGAAATGGCTGAATTGTATATGCTGATAAAGCAGACCTAGAATTTCAAGGCTAAATTCCTAAAATCTTAATCCCTTGTCTTTTTTTTATTTTAAATTTTATTTTCCTGGCATTGCTTTACTTTTGCGGTTGCTGGTACAATATTTCTTTAGTTGAAGAGAATATATGTGCTGTAATTCTGTCTCATGGTTCACTGCTTGGGGTAAATTTTTGGCATGATTCACTCAATATTACAAAGTTTCCACCTAAGCATGTGGAGTTGTGGAAATTCATACTTGGATTTGTTCTTGTCTCAACTGACCAAAATGACACTTCTGTTTAAATATGTCACTCGAGTGTAACAGTGGCAAGGCTTGAAGAATTAATTTCTGTTTAAATATGTTATCAGTAGTCATTTAATATAGCTAATGCTTAAAGAAATGGAATGTATGTTTAAAAAACTCAGAAATATTTTATGCATTTGTCAGACACAAATTCTAAACCATTACTTCCTCTGAAGTGAGTTTTTGTGGTCTCCTTAAGTGGTAAGGAGAGCCTGACTGGAGAGAGGGAAAGGGCTTTGTGGATGGGTTTATTTAGGAAAGCAGAAGTTTTTGGATGTAGAAAAACTGAGTTATTTTTTGTCTAATCCTGTATTTGGCCAAACACATTACCTGATAAATCCAAATACATGTGGCTCAGGCTTTATCCTAAATCACAGACTGGTTGAGGTTGGATGGGACCTGTGGAGGTCGTGTGGTCCCACCTCCTGCTCAGTCAGTCACTCAGAGTGGGTTTCCCAGAAATCCCTCTCCAGCCAACATGGATGGAGGCTCTACAACTTTTCTGGGCAGCCCCTGTCAGTACTTGGTGACCCCTGCAGTAAAAATATAGTATTTGTGATCTGATTTTCTGACTGGATGCACTGTCATGTAAATGTGTATCAAGGCTGCCAATACAAAGGTTTCTTTCAGCTCTTTCTTCAGGAAAACTGGCAATTCTCATTACCCATTTCCTGGAAGAGCTTTTTTGGGAATGTAGTTAGAATTGAAATATGATACACTGCACTTTTAGCCTTCCTTCCTGTATGTTAAATTTTCAAATTATTGTCCTTTGGAAGATGCCTCAGTGCAAGGAAGCAATCTACTCCTGATGCAAGCAAGTTGGGTGGATGGCTTTAGTATTACAGTTTTCTTTGGCATTTGCTTACTTTGATGAATTCACCTTGGTCACACAGCACCAGGCAGCTTCTTAGGAAATTGATCCAGCTTTATGTCAGTCTTGTTACCACATCCGAATCTTTGTATTTGATTGTGATTGCCTGAGCAACCTGCCTGTCTTCTGAAGCCTGAGCTAGGTAGTAGGCCTTGCTGTTAATTCAGGTTTGCTGCCTTTTGCACCAGTCTGAGCACCTTCCTGATCCTGGGGTATGGCTGCCTTCAAAGGCCCAGCTGTCACCACAGCTGGGCTGTTTACTCTGGACTGACATACCACAGGCATGTATTTTATAGCCTCTGGTCAAGAAGCAGAGCTGGATTCAACCTGGAAGTTTTTTTTTCCAGCAGAACAAAACTTGGCAGCCACTGGAATCAGCAGGCTCTGAGGAAAAGGGAAGCATAGTGTCAGATAACAGTAGAAAAATTGAGATGAAAACAGTCAACCATCAGAGCCTAAAGCAACCCTGTTTGTCTCTTTGCACAAAGAAGCTGCTGGCAAACAAGGGCATTCATGACTGGGGAAGCAGTGGGCTTGGTGTAGGCAGGCAGACCAGAGGCAGAGCTGCAGGTTTTTCCTGGCACATTTGTGTCTCTCCTGCAGCTAGAAAAGAGAAAACAGTGGGGAAAACGTTGCTAGTAGATGAAGGTTGGATTTTTTTACTAGATGCTACTGTTTGGCCAAAGAGGCAAGCTCCTGGCTTCACATTAATGACAGTATGGATTCTATTAAAAGCAAGTAATGCTGTCCACTTGGTTGGGGTGTAAAGAAAAGGAGCAAGTTCTGAAACAGTCTGCAGCTATTTCAGACAACAAGCTGATGAGCTGGTCTGTAGCTAAGAGTTAAACTTAAGGTATATAGTAGGGGATGCAAACAAAAATGTAACATTAAGATTTAGTAATGAGTGATAGGTTTTGTAAGTCAGCAAATGCAGATCACCCCTTGCACAGGTGCTGTCCCAAGGCTGTGTTCTTGCAGAGTTAGGCACTGGAGCTGTGGGAAAAAATGGGGAAAAGTGAGGCCATGGACTGTGTGGGTTCTGGGCTGCTTTGATGGCAGAATGCTGAGGGGAACTTGAAAACCCCTTTTTACTTAGCTTTGTAAGAATACCACCCCTGAAATGTATGGCTTCTATGTAGTGACTTGTGTCTAGATCCTTTGTTTATACTTATTTGCAAATAGAGGTAATGATGTGGTTTCTAGGTTACTGATTAAAAGGAACATTTTTAGCAGTTTTGTTGAAATGTGGATGATTTGACTACTAGCAGTACTGCTGTATCCATGGTGCTAGACCCAGATCTTGCTTTGTAATGACTGTTTGCTCTTTTTTTGATACTTTTTTTCCAGATTGTGAATAGGCACGGTCCCGAGGCAGACAGGCATTTACTACGCTGTCTATTCTCGCACGTGGATTTCAGTGGCGATGGTAAAAGTAGTGGCAAAGATTTTCATCAGGTACAGTTTACACCAACATGTCTGTTTATTAATTTTGATTGTTAAAAATCTACTGTGGGATTTCATCCAGGTCAAGCACAAAGGCAGGTTAGAAGCAGTAGATTAAAATAAACTTTTTTTCTGGTTATATGGCCTTTGAACTACAAGCACTTTTTGCCAATCCTCAGAATGATATCTGACTTACAATCTCTTGCTCTGGAAAAATACAGGTTGCATCAGTACAAATGCTACTTTTACCAGATGCAGTGCTCTACTTTGAAAGCCTTTCTGTGTATGTTAAGAGTTTGTCCAAATCCATTAACTAATATTTCTGGTGCTGACTGTGTCTATTGGCAGGGCTGTTTTCATCTTTAAGCAATTTTGCTGCAGACTTTTTAGCTCCTGACCGTGAATCAAATACTCTTGGGTTGTCTATTGCAATGTGTGAGGATGTTTACAGAAAGCAAAACGTTGCACATATGATGGAGAATGTTTCATCACTTTGTCAGTCCTAAAAGCAAAGCAAACCTGAGGAAAGCTTGAATGAAAGGAAGTTAGTTGCTGTTAGAGAGAATTGTGACTTACATAAGTATTTATCTTTTAGCTTTTCTGTACATAGTGCACATTAGTTTATTTTTATTGTCCTGTTACAAATCCTTCAAGTTATCTTGTTGTTTTCAGACTCAATTTCTGATCCAGGAGTGTGCGTCGCTGATTACAAAACCAAACTTTATCTCGACGCTGTCGTACGCCATTGACAATCCCTTGCACTATCAGAAGGTTTGTGTGCTTCTTGAAGGGGATCCCAGTGTCAGAAATTGCACTGAATTGGTCTCTAGAAAACCAACTAGTTTTCCCTTGTAGTAAATTTTTCAAAACCTGAGCTTGCGTAGTTGGTGTGGGTTTTTTTTTTTTTTGTTAAACTAAGTGAGTTAGTCAATCACTCAGAATGACTGCAAACTTAATTTTACTACTTCATCTAATGTTGGTACTTCATGGCTTGTTTATGGCACCAGAACCAAAACAAATCATCACTGCTTCTGTTTCTTTCAATATGGAAGCCATGATAGTGGTTAAATAGTGGGATATATGGAAGAAGCTTTTAGAGAAAATGTATCCAAAAGTAATTGGAAAGTTGTCTAGCCATAGAAGCTTTGTGTTAACCTGCAGCAGAATAGTTACTAATATTCCAAGGTTGCAAATACTCTAGATAGTCTGACATATTGCAAATGAGATTAATCCCAAAACAACTTTCATCTTATTCTTCTTACTTATTTCAGAGTCTAAAGCCTTCACCCCATTTATTTGCCCAATTGAGTAAAGTCATCAAATTAAGTAAAGTTCAAGAGGTAGGTGAACGCTTATTTAAAAATTTTTTTTTTTTTTTTTTTTTTTACTTTGCAGATTAGAAAGGATAAAGTCTCCTTACTATGATGTTTGTTTTTGTTTGTAGGTGATTTTTGGTCTGGCTTTACTGAACTCTTTCAGCTCAGATCTGCGAGGTTTTGGTAAGTTTGCTGAAGTGCTGCAGGCAGGGACAGCCTTTTTCAGCAGTGTGCTTTCCAGATGGGTAGATGTGTGCCTGCCTGACCTGACCTTGCAATTAGTGGTGCCATTGGGAGGGGCAATAGTTGACAGTCATCTTGTGTGTGAAGTTGAAGCATTTTCATGAATGACTTGCTTGATAATTAATCAAATTGGTGTATTGTGATATCTTAAATTGTAGTTGTCTGTTAATATTTGAGTTCTTAGGTATGACATTTCTGTTTAAATCTGAATTGTTGTGGCCTACGGTAAACAAACTCAAATTAAGAGAATGGTGACTAGCTAAATGAATCTAACATTAAAGCAGAATCCCAGGTTTTGACTTTAACCTCTTCTGTTTCCTAAAGCTGCCCAGTTTATCAAACAGAAACTCCCGGATCTTTTGCGCTCTTACATTGACGCAGACGTCAGTGGAAATCAAGAAGGTGGCTTCCAAGATATTGCAATAGAGGTCCTGCACCTTCTCCTCTCCCATCTCCTCTTTGGGCAGAAGGGAGCCTTTGGGGTAGGACAGGAGCAGATTGACGCTTTCCTCAAAACATTACGTAGAGGTAAGTGGTGCTGTTCAGGAAGCCTGACCAGATGCAGACTTTGAGATGAATTTTCATGACTTGCTGTCAGTGCAGAGTGCTGAAGTGATGGGGAGCTTGCTGACTTAGGACTTGATAAATTTTCTTAGTTCTAAACTGACAGAAAAGTACCACAGTTCTGTTTGCTTTCAATGAGCAGTAACGTGATCTCATGTTCTTGAAAAGTTTTGATGAATAAACATTAAGTAAGGGATATTCAAGTCTGTGTTTGCTTGTGTGGCATGGTATTTGTGAATTTAACTAAAGCAGCTCAGTGCACTGTAGTTGAAAACCCTCTAACAGAGTAAGGAACAAATTTCAAACAGGTGCATTTAAGCATTGCTTTATTATATTAGATGCAGATCTATGAGGAAGCACTAGAACAGTGAGGGGAGGTACTTCTGACTTGAACTGTGGTTCATTTCCTGAAAGCTGCCATTGTAGTCTGTTCCTTTCCAAAACCAGTGTTTGCTCTAAACCTGTCACACTAGGGAGGATTTGGACTCAAGATGATAATTGAGCTTAACCCACTCCTTCGTTCTGCACAGACCTAGAGGAAGCTACCATTTGTACAAGAGCAAAATATTTGTTCTAAGTTTTTAAATATTACTTCTTAGTTCATATGTATTTTAATAAAGATCAGTGTATTAGCTTGTGTAATTCCTGACACTTTGCTTTGGGATGTTGGGCACTCTTCTTGAAACAGCCCTGGAGGGTATTGAGATGTTCTATGTCAATGGTGCTGTGTCAGGAAGGCCCTCCCACGAGGTGGCTTTGCTGCTCCCCACTGTGAGCAGAACTCTGATCCACAGATATGATCCTGTCATTACTACTCTCTCTTAAACTTTGCCTGCCAGGAAGGAAAAAAATGAATATTTACTCTTTCTGTGCTCAAGTGCCTGGCTTAGTTTTGCTACATTTCTTAGACTCAGTAGCAGATCCTTTGTTTCCTAATATTTCCTGAGTTGGAGGAGTGGCTTTTGCTGGACTGCTGTATTGTTTCCTGCCCTGTGCTTTTTTTGGATAACTGCTGTTAGTGACAATCTAGTTCTAAACTTACACCAGCACAGCTGCTGGCCTTTTGGGCAGCTACAGAGCTGCTGTGAACCTGCACGAGCCTAGTTTAGTCTACATTCTTCTTCTCTAGGAATATCCCAGTGCCAGGAGAGAACTGAAAATGGGATGGAGGGATGCTGCATCCGTGCCCTCTTGATTTCTGCAGCAGCAGGCCAACTCTAGCACAGCAGTGGAATAATTTTGAATACTCTTTCACATGCAGCTGATGTTTTGACACTTTGTTACTCTTGCTTTTTAGATTTTCCCCAGGAGCGTTGCCCTGTGGTGCTTGCACCACTTCTCTACCCTGAAAAACGGGACATTCTAATGGACAGGATCCTGCCTGATTCTGGAGGGATAGCCAAAACCATGATGGAGAGTTCTCTGGCAGATTTCATGCAAGAAGTTGGCTATGGCTTTTGTGCAAGGTTTGTAGGAAAATGAAATTTTCAAGCATGTCACTTTGGGTGGTGGTGGTTTTCTCTGTCATTTCTTGAGGTAAAAGGTAAAGAGCACTTTAACTACTAAAATAAATAGAATCTTACCAAGTACTATGAGGTTGTTTATTTGAATTCTGGTGGTATTTTGCTTCCTTCTAATGTGTATTACATGCCTGTAGACACTGTGTGGAATTCTGTTATGATAAGAAGTGCTACATAAAAGGATTTACATTGCTTGTGAAGTTTTCATAAGAATTTGACTATCATCCTTTCATAAGTGAAAATAAAAGTATCTGGGTAGACATAAATTCCAGCTAAATGCCACTAGAGTGTTGGAAAAACTTACTCTTGCAAAACTTAGCCCTCAGAATGAAGCTAACCTGCTTTTTTTTTAAGAAACATAAGGTAAAATTTCAAGAGAAAGACTATTGATTACTTTGAGAAGGTGATGAAATCTCAAAGGTATTAACATGAGTGTATTTTTAAACCAAGAAGAAAAAACACCATGTGTGGAAGATACTGAATTATTTCCTTTAACACATGCCTGTTAATAAAACAGTTTATATACTCATGCTATATAAATCTTCCTAGCCTAGTTATGAAGTATATACAAAATGGAAAAAAAAACTGCAAAAAAAGCCTTCAGTTCTGAAGTTGAAACTCAGGCATCTGCTCTTTGTTTTCTCTCTTGTCTCCTGGGAGGTTTTTGGTGATGCCCTCTGCTCAGGGATGCTGTGGTTCATATCAGGCTGAAGGGCAAATGTTCACAGCCTACCTTTGAAGAGTGCATGTCAGCATTTTGAAATGTGCATTCTCAAAGCCTTTGTTTTGCTTTTAGGTAGCAGAAAACTTGAGTCTCTGAAGCTCTGTATCACAGATCAGTAGTGGAAGTGCTTTTAAGCAAGAAGAGTGCTAAACCTGCCCTGTGCTTTTGCTTTGACAGAGCATAGTCTGTGAAACATCTCTGTGACATCCCTGTCACTTCAGTACACCTGGCTTTGAACTGGAAACGTGGCACAGTGCATTTCATTGAAATAATTGCACACATTGTCTAGAGTGCTTTTCTTCTTGATTGTCCTCAAATTTTGTTACGTGTGATCATTTGACTAATTGGGCTGAGGTGTTCAGTTGTGCTGCAGTGAAAGCTGCTTTCCTCTAAGATCTGTGTTTTGTTGCATCTTAGTGTTGAAGAATGTCGCAACATAATCATGCAGTTTGGTGTTCGGGAAGTCACGGCTGCCCAGGTTGCCAGGGTTTTGGGGATGATGGCTCGAACTCATTCAGGATTGACGGATGGTATTTCATTACAAGTGAGTGCCTGTTCTCCTGGGGGTTATATTTCACAGAAGGAGGAGTTAAAATGCTGGCCTCTAGGAATTTAACAATTGCTTGTATTATTTAGTACTTGTACTGCTGACTGTTCTGCTGTAAACATCTGTAATACTTTCATGAATGAAAGATCCTCAGAGTGTTAAACTGATGTCATTACTAGGCTGAACTTCTGTTTGTACCTTCCTAGTGCAGGGAGTTCTGTAGCCAGTGGGTGTTGTGACTGCTTTATTTTTTACTAGTGTTTGATTCAGTGTATTTGACTTGCAGTCTATTTCGGCTCCTGGCAGTGGGATTTGGAGTGATGGCAAAGATAAGAGTGACGGAAGCCAAGCCCATACCTGGAATGTGGAGGTGTTGATTGATGTTCTTAAAGAGCTGGTAAGTCTTGTGAGCATCTTGGTCTTTCATATGGATAAAGCAGGGCATATCTCACTGTGATCATAAACCTCTTTGAGCTCCCCAACAGCCCGAATAGCTTTGAATCTCTCTAAGTAACTGTACTTAAATGCTGGGGTTTTTTCCCTCATGAACAAGAAAATTTTGAGGAATTCTGGGAAGTGGAAGCTACTTGAATGGATAGCTTGGGTGCAGTTTGAGATTCATTCCACACTGCTCCCATGTATTCCACCATGTGTTCTCTGAGGGTTTTTGTGGTTCAGTGTATTTATTTATGACAGTGGAAGATTTTGTGCATCAGAGACCTTGTTTTGGAAAACTTCTTACTGTTGGTATAAGTGATGAAAATGAAAGTATCTTTGTAGCTACTCATTCCAAAACTCTTCTTTATTACTTCTTAGGTATGATAGCACTATAGAAATAGGAAGGTTTTTTCCACTGCTTTATGAGCAGCAATTTTTGTAATGAGCTCAGTTACACATGAGTACCATTTCCTTTGCTTGCCTTATATGGGATTTTTTCTGTATGTTCCCTATGCAGAAGTCACTGTTTTGTTTTTCTAAACCTTGGGCTGTAAAATAGCTCTGTCTCTGGTGCTCACCTATCTCTGAAATGAGTGGTTTGTGTTCCGTAATGGCCACAGTTTCCTCCAAGCTCCCTCATAAATATTGTTTCATGCTGTTCCTATTGTGTGCTTTACAAGGTCTTGGAGTTTACATTTTGCAAAAGGAGGAGCAAATTCTGCTTGTCAGCAGATCAGACCCTTCTGGCTTTTATTGGAGGGTGTGGAAGCTTAGGGAAGGAGTAAGTTAATATGCTAAAAGAGGAGCTGTATGTTTGTGGTGTTTAAAGAATTGTTAATTAAATGTTTGGAAGGACAGACAGCTGCTGTAGTGCTGGGGAAGTGCAATCTCACAGGGTAGTTTAAATCATTAACTTGCATCAAATTCTCACAACTATATATAAATACATCTCTTTTTGAAACAAAACCCTTGCTTTCAGCTAAAAGTTGGGTGGATGTTAAGCTGGGTACAATACTGATGAAGAGGGGCTCTTTCAGGACAGTACTGAAGGTGGTAATGTGCAAAGCTCACAATCCTTGTTTGTCTGGTTGCAGAACCCTAGCCTGGACTTCAAGGTAGTGACATATGAATTGGACCATCCAGGATTTCAGATTCGTGATAGCAAGGGCCTGCATATTGTAGTTTTTGGCATCCAGAGAGGGCTGGGCATGGAGGTTTTTCCAGTTAATGCCATATACAGACCTTGGAAGCATGCAGAGGGCCAGGTATGTTTACCAACATTTTTGCTCTATCTGTAGAATATTTGCAAAATTCCTGAGTTTCTTGAATGATAAATGGAGATTAGTAGTGTGAATGTTTAGAATAATCCTCATTTGAGACCTTGGCCTGTAAGGCACAAGCCTCAGGTGTGTTACAGAAGTACCATGTATGATTGCCTGCATTGTGTGGGACATGGTCACTTGCTGTGCACTGGGACCCTGCCTTTGGCCCCAGCAGAGTTCTGGGGTGTAGTGCAGCTGAGCATGGAACTGCTGCTGCATGGCAGTGCTCTGGAGTGCTTACCTGGTTACATTAAAAGGCCACAGCTTGTTGCAAACAAGTATCCTCAGCATGTGCACACCCATCATTCTCCAGTTCTAGAAGTGTGAGGCTCAGCCTTGCTTAAAACACCCAGTGAAGCTTGGCTCATCCCTGCTGCTTGGTTGATTTGGATCGTTCTCAAAATGTGGCACTTGATAAGTGGAAGGAACCCTGAAACTCCAATGTCTAAACTACTTCTGACATCTTTTTTATTCCAGCTCTCCTTCATCCAACATTCCCTCATAAACCCTGACATCTTCTGTTTTGCTGACTACCCTTGCCATACTGTTGCCACAGACATCCTGAAAGCACCACCAGAGGATGACAATCGAGAAATTGCTACATGGTAATAAACCTGCTCTCAACTGCTTTTCATACATAGAGTAAGATTAATTGTCTGGTCAAAGGTGGCTTTATCTTTATGCAGCCAGATTTATTGTTGTTGTGTACATGTGTACATACCAGTAGATCAACCATTAGTATTTGTGACAGGTTTGATTGGTGAAACTGTTCACAGTATCAAACTTCCTGTGTACTTCCATAATACCTTGCTTTTGTTGGAGTCTTTGGCTTGTTTAAAGTGTCTGCTGATGTGTTTGGCACATCCTGCAAGCTGAAAGGAGGAGATAGAGGGGGTGATTCTGAAACTGAAATCTGTCTTTCCCAGTATGACATTAGAGAAACTTGTATGAAAGAAGTCCTAAAATTTAATTAGTAAGTGTATGTGGCTATTGGTGAGTTACTGCATGAAGCTGACTGGTGTGACTTTGAGCTGACCTTTACACACTTTTTTGAGGTAGCCATGTAGCTTTCAGTACAGATGCTTGCTTCTTTTTCAATTATACCGCCCAGAACAGGGAATTAAAGGATGAGGAATGCAAGTAAAAGGGCAATGATCACTTGTCTGTAAGGCAGGCAAAACAAGTAGAGTCTCTTCACTAACTTCCACAAGTGGGGACTCCAAGGTGTTTTAAACAGTGTATTCTGTTGCTGGAAGTATGTGTCAAGTTCCATTATCCAAGTGACCCAGCTCAAGCTGAATTTCTTCAACATCAGCTTTCAGTTCCATCTCCTCCCTAACATAACTAGGAGCTCCTAAGATCTTGAGTTATTTTTTATGGTTTCTTGAAGGCTTAATTGTACATAAGAGCTGCGGTGTCAGGTTTTTTGCAGTGGGTGTTGCTTTTTATGTCCTTACAGTTGCTACCATAAAATACTTGAATCCAGGATCCTGTAAACTTACTGCTTGCTAACTTTGTGGGGGTTGTCTATTTGTTTTTTTCTTCTCTTTTGTTAGGAAGAGCCTGGATTTGATTGAGTCTCTGTTACGATTGGCAGAAGTGGGGCAGTATGAGCAGGTGAAGCAGCTCTTCAGTTTTCCTATCAAGCATTGCCCAGATATGCTGGTGTTGGCCTTACTGCAGATCAACACGTCCTGGCACACCTTGCGCCATGAGCTCATCTCCACCCTCATGCCAATTTTCCTTGGCAACCATCCCAACTCAGCCATCATTTTGCACTATGCATGGCATGGACAGGTAAGGATTTTCACTGTAATCAGTTCTTGTAACTTGAAAGCTTGTTAAATGGGTTGAACAATTACAACAATATTTGTATTGGTTTAAGAACTGATCAGTTTAAAACCCAAGGGGTAAATGATCCATGGATTATGCAAAGTAATGGGATGTCTCTGCCTGACTTGAAGCAAACTGTTATGGTTTGGTTTTCAATAATATTCACTGAGAAAATATTCCTGGTAAAGTACAGAGACCCAAGTTAAGTTTGGCTTTTTAAACCTTTAGCTTTAAACAAAGTTGACCACAGTTTTATTTTAAGAAAAAAGAAAAAAATGCAAAACCAAACAACCCAAAAAAAACCCCCAAACCCCTCACAGCAGCATCACCTACCCCACCCTCAGCTCTCAACCTCACACATTTAGAGTGTAAAAACTTGAAGTAGTCAGAGGTGAGAAGGTTTAAAACAAAATAATCTCCTTTGTACTTGCCAGAAAGATGAAAGCTATTCTAGACATAAGGAAATTACCTGCTCCATAAGTTTTCAGAGTCTGGATGTTTTCTGAAAACTTGGGACTGACTGCTGGGCTTTTTCAAGGAGAGCTTCCATGTAGAGATATGGTAGCTGTGTATGCAAATCCCATACTTCTGATGGATGTTTTGTTTGATGTGGCCTTCATCATTGTGTGCACTAGTGGTTAAATGAAGAGAAATCATGTGAAATTCAAAGTGGAGGAAGTCTCTGGGGTTGGAGGGAATCTTTATTAGCAAACATGTTTCCCTGTTCATTTAGAGTAGAGCTAATGGCAAGAAGCTTGACATCTGAGGTCATGCTGTGAATGTTTTATATTTTCCTGATGGAAGTCTTGAAATTGAAGGATGGGGGGTAGAACAGGAGTGAAGTGCTTTTTGCATGAGGTCTTGAAATGTCAGAAGAGGCAATTTTTCCACAGGGTAGGTCTGAGATCAGGACCCTGAATGATGATTGCCATGGGACATGGTGCCATTCCATGACACTTTTCCTTTAAACAAAACCCTTGCTACCATAAAGATGTTACTTGTGCTGTATTTTGAAATTGCCCCTTTATGCGCAATGATCTAGATACTGTGCTTTCCTTTTTAAAGGTGTGGTACTGAATTTTCACTTCAGGACATCCTGTCAGGCATAACATTTTGTAAATATTTGTGTAGTCTAAAAGTGATTTGCCTATGATAGAGAGGAATTGGTCCTGGACAGTGGTAGGAAAGAGCTGGGGATGTATGTTAGATACATACATACCACTTGCAGTCAGCTACATCATTTACTTGTAGCTCCTGGGTAGTTCAGTTTTGTATAGAAAGAGTTAAAATCAGAAACAAGTTCTGAAGCTAAAGAGTAGATATGTTTGCATGTTAAGGTTTTTAGTTGTGAAATACCCTGTTGAATGTTCACATAATTGATCCTGTTACTAGAATCATGAAGTACAATCCTGATTTAATTCTCCTCAGGGTCAGTCTCCTTCAATTCGTCAGCTTATCATGCATGCCATGGCAGAATGGTACATGAGAGGGGAGCAGTATGACCAGGCAAAATTGTCACGTATTCTTGATGTGGCGCAAGACTTGAAGGTGAGTTTTTCAAAATACTGCCTTTTTTTTTTTTGTCTGGTGCCTTATGCAGACTTGCTCATCTTTAAATGAAAGCTAAGCTTAACTTAAACTAATTTAGTAAGGATGACATTGTTTAGGCATGTCTGAATTTATTTGTGGCTGCCGTCCCTCATCTTAAAAAAAAGCGTAGGTTATGTGACTTAAAGTACTCTTCAGCTGAGTTGTGGTATCTGACTCCAGATGCTTCCAGCCTGTCCTGTTGTGAGCCCAAGACATTGTACTTGGTATTTGCAGTGGGATTGGTTATCATGGCTTAGCTGACAAGTACTTTGGGAAGCAGCACAGCAGAAGTGCTTGCTGTGTGAATGTAGTGTGAATCCAGGAAGAGCTTTGACTGTTTTAACCTTGAATATTATTGAAATGAGAATGTAGGAAATGGCAGATGTTTGTGTGAAGGTGGCACTGCTAAACATAATGGAATGGGGATTTCTTGAGAATGCCACTAGTTCTTAGATTTTATACATAGACAAAAGACTGGAAGTTATGACTAACTTCTTTGGGGCCTTTATTGCTTCCTAAAGTTAGGTGCAAAATAATTGGGTGTCTCAAAGTGCAAGAGCACCAGCTGCTGCTTGAAGTCAGTTTTGTTGTAGCAACTGCGGTGTTCAGAGATGACCTCTTGGAGCAGATATATTCCAAGTATCTCTGAAGTGGTTGAAGTCTGTTTGCAGGAAAATGCTAGATTGTTCTGCTTAATTTCATAGCAATCACTTTGGTATCTCTTGACCACTTGCTTGTGGTTTTTCATATCACAGAGGAGTTTAAAACTGTCAGCACAAGGTCACTTCAAAGAAGGTGAAGTCATGATTTCAAATCAGAGCTCTTGCTTATTTGTCTCACAAACAAGCTGTAAGTGAAGTTGATAGTACCAATCTTTGTTGACAAAGAAAGCACAGCAGCATGTCATAATAAGACCTCTACTAAAACATGTGTGGGAACTAGAAAGAAAAGAAAGGAGAAAGGGTATCTGTGTGTCTTCACTAGTAGTCTTCTGATTTTCTTTCTTTAGGCCTTGTCAATGCTGCTAAATGGTACTCCATTTGCCTTTGTTATTGACCTTGCTGCACTTGCCTCTCGACGGGAATACCTCAAACTTGACAAATGGCTCACAGATAAAATTCGGGAGCATGGGGTAAAGCAGGATTTTTCTCTTTATTTTTTTTACTCTTGTCAGTGGCTAACTTAAGTCACTTTAACAATTTTCTAAGTAGTGTTAAAGTTGTCAAAAGTGTCCATAGTCTGATAGTTCAACTTTTTTACTGAACTATAGTAGCTTAGTGCAATTCTTTCCATGGTGCAATTGCCAAGTTTGAAATAGTGTCTTGGATGTGGTTTGGGAGATTAAGATAACTTTTTTTCCTCAGGAACCTTTCATCCAGGCCTGTATGACTTTCTTAAAGAGAAGATGTCCATCTATCCTGGGTGGCCTTGCTCCAGAAAAGGATCAGCCCAAAAGTGCTCAGCTTCCTCCAGAAACCTTGGCGACTATGTTGGCTTGTCTGCAAGCTTGTGCTGGGTAAGAATTACATTGCTTGTGCTGAAAGAGTAATCCATTTGCAGCTGGCTTTCTGTCACAGCTGGTTTGGAGTTTCATGTGGAGGATGGGGTTAATGAGAGTGTATAAACTTGCAGGGATAGCTGCAGGAGTACTTTTTATTTTGCATTGAAGCTTCTGTTGTAGGCTAGATCACAAGAGCTTGAGGATTGTCTTTATCATCAAACAGGTGAGCTGATCTTGGTGACTGGAGGCTGTCTGGTTAGTCAGATAATCAGTTGTTAATGACTAGATAGATGTGGGGCTGTAATTCAGATAAAGGAATCCAGGCCATGGCTACAGAATGGGACAGCATCTTGGAAAACAGTGGCTTTATAACAGATTTTGTGATTGTGTTAACCAGATGTTTCTGTGTGGTAACTGCTTTGGCACAAAGGACTTACGCCATCCTTATGTGTAGGAGAAAAGTGGGGAGTGGTGATTGTGTAATTGAGACTGAAACTAGATGTGTGTAACTTCTGTTGTCTTTGAGACTCAAAGTAGTCAAAGATGGAAAATATTGAACATCTCTTGCAGATCAGATTGTTTAGCTGAAGTCAAAAGAAGAGGGTTTGGATTTGAGAGCTGCTAGAGGCAGGGGTAGGATACAGGAGCTACCTGCAGTTGGACAATTCAGTCCATTTAAAAATGTGGAGAAGGCACTGCTTCATTAAAGTCATTTAAAAATGCTATATACACACATAGTAAATGTGACTGAAAGTTGTAAAACATCTGTGGTGTTGTTTCTTAGTGCTGTCAGATCAAGGTGTGTTGAACTGCAGCAATATTTCAGAGGTCATGAGAGGCAGCCTAGTGCAATGTGTGAGCCTGAGTGACTGGAAGCTGGAGATGGGGCTTGTGCACCAAATGAGGCTGGCATGTCCAAGTGTGTTACATAATTTGGGGTTTATAGTGTGTCCTTTGGCTTAACCAGTGTGGTCTTGAAAGTGATAAGAAACATCTTTAAAGATACCCAGGATGATTCATGGCTCTCATGTAAATAGTAGGAAATCAGTACCAACACAGGGTTCCAATAGTGAGTGTTGGACCTGAAAGAGAAGTTGAGGTACCTGTAAGACTTTAGGAGAAAAGAAAAGACTTCCTGTTTTCTGCTGGAACCTCTGCAATTGAAGTTCAAAGGCTGTTTCTAAAATAAAATGATCTAGCACATGTTTTGGTCAGAGAAGATAGCTCTTAATTTTCAAGTCAAAGCACATCTTTTGAGACTGTAGTTCTCAAATGAACTTATATTCCTTCTTTTGCATGCTGCAGTGTCTGTGTTTTAGAGGTTTAATAGTTAACTATAGATTTGAATTGCATCTAATGTCATTGTGTTCTGAATTTTAATGTGTTACCGAGTTTTATTTATTCCATTAATTCCAAACGCCACGAGTTCTCTACTGGCACAATTCTCACAGCCTTTGGTTTCTTTTTATAGCTACTTTTATTCCCTTTTATACAAGAATGTGACCTACTTGCAGTCATTTTCTATTAGTTATTCTCTTTGAGCTTTAGAAAGAAAAAGCTTGGGTTTCTTTCATGAAGCAATTGCTTTGATTAACTTAGATTTCAGTCACAAATGGAAGCAGGCATTGTAAAGACTAGCAGGTTAAAATCACAGTAAATATGAAATACATTTGGGAGGGTAGTTGCACTTCACTAGCTGAAGCCTGCATCTCCTAAATCTGTAGTTAGTTCTTGTTTTGTGACCTGGGAGACACTTTTTTTTTTAGCCACCAGGTCCCTGCATGTTCTGAGACTTATTTTTGGTGCAGCTTGTTTATCACTGGTGAGCGCTGCAGTTGTGACATCATGTAACAGTGAGTCTTCAAAAAGAAATCAGTGTTCCTTCTATTACTGAGTGTTTTTACAGTGAAGTCAGGCTTGGTTGCAGGCACCACAGGCTGACCAACCGTGTAATTTATTAACAAGGTGCTTATGAAAAGTCCTTCCCTCGTGGAGCTGCAGTGAGTTGAGAGGGCAGCAGTGCCTTCTCCACATGCTCATGTCCTGCATGGTGCAAGGGTGTCAGTGTGGGGAATGGTCATTTCTTATCAGTCCCTGTCTCAAGCAGGGAAGGGGCTTCAGTGTACCTGGGCCTCAGGAATGAAAAGACTTGTTCCCACTTTGTAAGGAAGTGTTTGGGTGGAAAAAAGAGTAAGAGAAATGAACATGTGATTCCAGCAAGCTGGAAGTTCGCTTACAGTGGCAGTTTTCTTGCTCCAGACTCTGGTCCTTGGCTGTCAGGCCTCCAGCTTCATTTGCCTGAAATGCAGACTGGGTTCTTTTGTGGGTTTTGGGTTTGTTGGTTGCTTGGTTTGGGATTTTGGCGGTTTTTTTTAAGAAAACCTGGAGTTCTGTGCTATTTAAAAATACTGTGATGTTTGCAACTTGATACAGCAGTGTGTCTCTTGACATGATAAAAAAGTTAAGGTTAAGTCTGCCTAGATGGTGGGACAAAACATTAGTGGTTCTTTCCAAAGCACAAATGGCCTAACCAGTCACCATAAATATCCAACTCAGGGATTGGAAGTCTGTCTTTGTCCTCATTCTGGGCTGCCATATTATATATTTACAGCAAGTTGGAATTAGTTTTGCAAAAGCATGTTCTAGTATTTAAGCATAAAGACTGCAAATTTAACCCCCCAAAAAGGAGGAGGGCAAAAGACTGAGGTTGGTAACCACATGTGAACTGTAGACTCCCCTGACCCATTCCATGGCTGACTGAAGTGCTGTATGGTCTTGAAATGCCTCCTGCATCAGAAGAAATCCTGTGGTGCATTTCATGTGGTCATACATACATTTAAATGAGATTTCTGAGAGTGGCTCAGGTGAGGGAAAATACATACTGTACATACTGACTCTACTGTGTGCCAAGCTCAGAGCTCTGTCTTCAGGTCTGGTTGCACTTTCTGAAAAAGAAATCTCTTTAGGGTTTTTTAAAGGTAGATTTCTGATTGCATTTCCATGCATTCCCCCCAAGGCCGTTTGTTTTGAAGTCTTTGAAGCAAGGCTCTGGTGAGAGGTTGTCAAGAGTGTAAAGGAGCCAGTTTGTGAAACAGTTATAAACATGTCCATTGCCCTGTATAGAAACCTGGTCACCCATGGTTCCCCCCCAGATTCCCATCTCTCATGGGTGGGGATTTTCCCCACACTCCATAGTGGATCCCTGACTCTGGAGAACAGCTGGCTGCCCTTAACTAATTCTGTGTATCCCATAACAGGATACCTGCCAAAGCTGAAGGCTGATCTTCAGGTCTTCTGCCTTAATCACCAGCATGGTTCCTTTGTTCTTTTCCCCCTCATCCTAAGAGTTGAGCAGTAAAAGCTTGTGAAAATTGAATTGAAATGAGGACTATTCAGACAATGTTAACAGAACAACCAAGTTGTATTAGGATAGTTGCTCCATTACAGAAAGGAATCTGCAGCTTTAGCTGTCTTCACCAAAGAGATATAACTAAAGTTCAGGAAAGCATAAATAATTTGCTGTTTTTTCCAAAAGGAAAATGTTAGTATTCTGTTATTATGTCTGTGGTCAGGTAAGTCAGCAAGAGAGCTGGCTTTCCTTCCAGTTTGGGAACCTGGCAGTCAGACATGGAACACTTTGGAAAGAGGTACTGGCTGCTCTGGGTTGTGCCTAAGTTTGAGTTTTCTGATGGTTTTTGGTTATATTTTCCTTGAACAGTTAAATTTCCTGTCTCTGTTTGGGTTTAGTGAAGCATGTCTTTCAGTCTGTAGGCAGATGAGTTTTAGTGAAGCAGGTGGTGGTATTTACCTCTTCTTTTTCTGTCTGTCAGTACATAGCCCATGTATCTCATCTTTTAGAGAAACCTTGTGTATAATGAGATTCAGAATGAGAGTAACCATAAGTGGTGAAGTTTTGGTACAGGAAGAAGCCTTGAGGGGCAGATTTGAACAAGGGATCACAGAATCACTATGTGTATTTTAATTCCTGAGGCTAAGCTGCTATATAGCCCTTAATGTGGACAACAGCAGACAAAGGCTCTTCCAGGAGCCATGTGGTCCATATCCCAGGTAGTCCATATCCCAGCCTTCTGTAAGCCCTTACTTGCTGGTGTAACTGTAAAGGAGTATTTGGATCATCAAAAACAAAGTAATAGTCTATTGGAGATTGTTGTCGATATTTAAATATAGCTGTTTCTCTTGGGAAATGATCTAAGGCAAGTTTTTCTAATAACAAAATGTAGCTTGTGCTGGGGTTTTGCAGCTTCTTTTTGTGAAATATGGCCTCAGTTTCTCTAGGAAAATCAAATAAGTTAATGGCCTTATTTTTGTGAATGTTCCATGGCTCAGTGCTGTCCTTCCCCATCCCAGGAGTGTTTCTCAGGAGCTGTCAGAGACCATTCTCACCATGGTAGCAAACTGCAGCAATGTCATGAACAAGGCTCGGCAGCCCCCGCCTGGAGTCATGCCCAAGGGACGCCCGCCCAGCGCCAGCAGCTTGGATGCCATCTCTCCTGTGCAGGTACAACAGGCACATGCTGCATTTGCAGAAGATGCTGTGGATTTAGTGCTAGTTCTGTATTAGTTGAGCTCTTTCTGCAGGACTAAGTCAAACATCATCTGGCTCACGTAGTTTTGTACTTGCATGTCTTGATAGCTTGCTTGTAACTAGAGAATGATGGCTGAGGGATGTAGTTCAGAACTGTCTTTGACTTCACTGATGTCTGTAAGAAGTAACTGTGAAGTATTATAGGATGGGAGCACTGAGGAGGGACAGATATTTGGTTTAATTTGAATAACTGAGGCTTTCTTTTAAAGTGCTAAAATTTACTAGGACTTCTGAGAATTAAGCACTGCCTTTGAACCTGATGTGTCTTGTTTGTAGCTTCACGGGCCAAGCCACAGTGCTAGAGCATAAGGACTTGTTATAACTGGGGCTCTTCAGCTCTCAACTGAACTGCTCTTTTAAAAACAAGGTACATTTCAGTTAATCCCTGCCACTCATCATCCCTTCCTCCTCTGGGAGCAACACATTACAGACAGGTTTTGCTTCTAGCAATTACATTCAATGGCAGATTTTTAACTGGTGAAAAGTATTTCACATCAAATAGTGACAATTCAGCATTTAAGAATGACTGAATTGTCAGTAGATTATGTAAACTAAATGCAGACAGTGGTTTTTTTGTGAATTGTTGCTTCATTGAAGTTGTTCATCAGATGTACCAAATATCTTGGCATCCTGCTACAAATAACTCATATGAACAAACAGCAGCAATTTTTACTCTGTTGTCATGTTGTCTTCTGGGTAGATAATACCATTTTCTGCTGTTCCTAGTCAGTTCTGTAACTTACTGCTTTGGCAGACTGTATTGTGCCTTCCCTCCTATTCATAAACCAGGTCTTAATGTTTTTTATTGTAGACTTCATTCAGGTATTTAGCTGTGAAAAGCTGGCATAGTAGGGTCCTTCAGACAGTCAAAAATACTCTTAAGTTTGAAATGAAACAGCTTTCTAAGTTGTGAGGTGGGGTCTGAGCTTGCAGACTGCAGAGCATAAACTACTCTAGTACAAAAATCTGCAAGTAGAAGTAAATGCTACTTACTGTAAGCATTTACTGTTGTGTTACACTCTGTGGAACTGTCAGGATTTCTGTAGAACCTGTGAGAGAATAGGATTTCATGGGATTGCAGAAGAAAAATAAGAGTGCATTCTGTAGACAAACTGATCTTTTGGGTGACTTCAGAATTTACAGTAACCATGCAGAAGAGCTTTTCTCAGAAATGTTTTGATATGTAGCCGTCTTTGTACAAAACATGGCAAAAATCATCTGGGTTGTGGTTTATGGATGTCTGTATAATCTTCCTTTCTTCATTCAGATCGACTCGCTTGCAGGAATGGCCTCTCTTAGTTTAGGTGGCTCAGCTGCTCCCCACACCCAGAGCATGCAAGGCTTCCCTCCAAACCTGGGCTCTGCATTCAGCACTCCTCAGTCACCAGCAAAAGCCTTCCCACCTCTTTCCACCCAAAACCAGACAACCGGTTTCAGTGGCATCGGAGGGCTTTCCTCACAGCTTCCAGGTACTGCTCTTCGGTGGAGTGGCTTGTTTTTGACAGGGCACAGCTAAGGCACTGTTGTTGCTGTGGTTGGAAATACTGAATGTGACAGCCCACCCCTTAAGGGAGGGTTGGGTGCTTCCTTCCCTTTAAGAGTGGGAAGTCACACTGGACAAACAGCTGTGTCATAGGGAAGGGAGTTATACTCTGATATGGAGTGAGGAGCCCTCACTCCTGGGTCATTGCTAAAGCAGTATTTCAGAATGTTGGAGCTGCAATAGGTAAGAGATCTGAGTCAAGAGGATGAGTGTTTTGACAAATATAGCAGCCTTATTTTAAGTTGGGACAGAGATGAAGAACTGCTTATGTTAAAACTGCTTGATATTAGACAGCAATGAGACTGTAAAACTCTGAGTTCTTGGAAATGACAAGTGCTAGGAGGAGTGGTAAGTGGATACTGTGAGGATGCAATGAGATGACCAATTACTTGTTTTCAGTAAGTGGTCTTACTACAGGTTTGCTTTTCAGTAGGTGGTCTTACTACGGGTAGCCTGACTGGCATAGGAACTGGAGCCCTGGGCCTTCCTGCAGTGAACAATGACCCATTCGTGCAAAGGAAGCTGAGCACATCTGGACTGAACCAGCCTACATTCCAGCAGAGTAAGATGAAACCTTGTAAGTGGTAGTGTTGTCTGTGGCTGTGAAGTGTGACTGTGGTCTGCAGTTAATCTGTGTTTCCTTCAGGGGAAGCTTGGATCTGTAGGTGGTAAATGTTAGAAGTGTGGCTCTTGTATTATTATATTAGTCTGAAAAAGGTGCTTCCAAACATGTATCTTAATAGCTTGCCAAATGTCTGGGGGTGGGGGGGTGTTAAAAAAGGACACATTAGCATAAAAATATAATGTGCTATGGATTTGCATAGTGTGTTTGTCCTTTTTCTGCTGTACTGTGTTTTGAACAAAAGTGTTGTCCTGCTCTTGGCAGAGAATTGTATGTGCCTGGTACCAGGGTGTTTTTTGTTTTGTTTGTAACAAAGTTAAACCTGGGTAAGGAGCTGTTGCTGTAGAGAATTTGACAGGTGAAGCAGCGAAATAGACTTCAGCATTGGATACAAATAAGACAAAAAGCTGGTGGGAAGATAGGTTTTGAAAGGAATAATCAGGTTCATAACACTAAGCCATTATCCTTGACTAATTTATGCCTCTGCAGCATGCTCATAGTGAGATGCTGAATCAGTCAAATGCGCAGGAAGCACAGCCATATGCTAAACCTTCCACATTGCTGTTACAGAGAAGCCATGTGCAATAACAGCAGAGTTACCTGTCTCTACAGATGGACAGTGGAGGTGGCTGTAATCACAATTGCTTTATATTCTGGGTCTTGAGTATTCAGTAGAAACTTGTTGGAAGCTCACTGGCTGGCCTGAAAGTTTGTGTGCGAGTTTGTGTGCATGTTTGTGTTGTGTGGCATGCTTTATTGTAGACTGTTCTGCGTCCAGTTATTTAGTTGTCAGCTGAGGTTAGCTTGGGATGCACTGGGTTCTAGGAGTAGAGCACTGTGAGGTTAATGCTATCTTAGGATGAGGTTTTTTTGAATAAATATAGCATATTGAAAACAGATTTTTAAATAGCACTTCCTGTCTACTGGGAAGGTTAAATATCCTGCTCTTCAGAAGAACTAGCAGTTCTTTATAGATTGGTGGAAGAGTTGAAAAGGACTAGGTGAAATCCTGACTGTCTGAAGTTGTCCTGAGTATGATACCTGTTCCTTTTTTTTAACAGCTGACTTATCTCAGGTGTGGCCAGAGGCTAATCAGCACTTTAGCAAAGAAATAGATGATGAGGCAAACAGCTACTTCCAGCGTATTTACAACCATCCACCACACCCAACCATGTCTGTGGATGAGGTGAGTTCCCTTCTGTAGCAGTTACAGCACCTGTCCAGAAACTTGCAATAAAGTGGATCATAATTATTCCTTCATGTATTACTTTTAGTGGGAAATTATAAAGGGCTCGTGGTGGATGCTGCAGCATTGCTTTTTTGCTTGGTTGAAGTTGTTTTCACAGTGAGCTTGCAGTTGCTCATTACATTCAGCTTTCACTTGTCTGGATTGAAGATTTCAGATGTCTAATTAACACTCCCAAAATGCTGCTAAGTGGGAAGGATTCTTTGTGGTGTGGAAGCTTCTTTGTTGAAAATAAGTGCTAAAGATTGTCTTTAAATAGATTATATAAATTATCTTAAATGTATTTGTTTTAAACTATGTAAAAATGACTACAAGCTCTAGATATATAAAAGTGTCACAAGTTCTACCTTCTGAGCTTTTGATAATTATTTGTTAGTCTCTATGAGAGTAATTATTGGTCTGCTGTACTTACTCTTTGAAGTACTTCAAATTTACTTTAATATATTTGCACAGTTATAAATTATGGAAGACACAACATTAATTTTAATTTTTCTAATTTGAAAGTAATGGCGTAGGCGGTCACAAAAAAGTTTTGTGTGAAGACAGAAGAGTCAGAAGAGGAAGCTGCTTGTAGTGATGTAGTGTCTGTCTGCTGTCTAAAATGAAGCAGTTACTTTGTGGTTGTGGTAGCACAACCTACCTTAGTAGTTACAAACACTCATGAGCCATGAACATGGGAAAGGGCTGAAATAAAGCAAACCTGTTGCTAACAATTTCCAATTTCTTTGCAGGTCTTGGAAATGCTGCAGAGGTTTAAGGACTCCAACATTAAACGGGAACGAGAAGTGTTTAACTGTATGCTGAGGAACTTGTTTGAGGAGTATCGGTTCTTCCCGCAGTACCCAGACAAGGAGCTGCACATCACAGCCTGTCTCTTCGGGGGCATCATCGAGAAAGGACTGGTCACTTACATGGCACTGGGCCTGGCCCTGCGCTACGTTCTTGAAGCCTTACGAAAGCCTTTTGCATCCAAAATGTACTATTTTGGTATTGCTGCACTAGATAGATTTAAAAATAGGTGAGTGTGGGTTTGGTACACTTCTAATAGTGCCTGAATTGTCTTGTGGACCTTGAACCTGCTCTAATCGTGCAGTACAAGATTGCTCAGCTTTGGGATTTCTTCAAAGATGCGCTGATTTGAAACAGAATGTGTGAATGTGCTAGTTAAAGGGTGATTTCTAAATCAAAATGTTCAGTGTGGTACCTGTATAAATGTGGGACAAACTGAGATGCTGAAATTACTTAGACTCTATAAAAATCAGTGAAGTGTTGAGTTAGATGAAGTAACTAACAGCTTGTTAGACATGGGGTGAATGTAATTACTCTTCACAGATGCTTTCTAGTGAAGTGCCATTTGCACTGTTCATTACTGAAGGACTGACTGAGAATTTTGCTCTAGAATTTTGCTTTTACACAGAAAAGTATGACTAAACAATCTCAGAAAAAATTCTTTATCAAAACTTCTTATGAATTACAATAGAGAAGATTCTGGGTGTGAGGTGTGCTCTGATTTGCTGTTTAAAATGCACTGAACCAGACTACAAATAATCCAGTAGTCTTGTTGCAAACACTGGATATTGTGTACTAGGTCAGAAGTATAGAGATGTAGGAAAAGATGAGTTGCTGTGAATAAATCTTGTGCTTTAATGTTAAATTAATTCATTTTAAATAAATTTTGTAGCAAAAAATACTTTGTAGGAAATGCTTTATTTATAGCACATCTGCTGTAAGGAGTCCAGAAGTAATTCTGTGGTGCAGAATGGGAATGACACACGTGATAGTTGTTTCTCTCTGATACTGTTTGTGATGTGGGCTTATGCTTGACTAATGCATGTTTTGTCTTACAGATTGAAGGACTATCCCCAGTATTGTCAGCACTTGGCTTCTATTAGTCACTTTATACAGTTCCCACATCATTTACAGGAGGTGAGTGTGTCTGTAAGCAGCACTAACTTTCTATGATGTTAAATTCTTCAGAGCAAATTTGTGTTTTCCTTTGGAAAAGCAGTCCCATCTGTGGTGATTTTAGACCATGTTACATCCACAGAATCAAATGCCTTTTCTGAAAGGTTTTGCTCTGGGGTAGACAGGTGAAGGTGCCTTTCCTGCTTCCATAAATCTGTTTGGGTTGTTTATGTTGAAACAGCTACCAGAATATAACTGCATAATCTACCAGTGCATGCATGTCCATGCATGAAGGTTTTAAAGTGCCTCAGTGTATTCATATTCCAGTCCCTTAAAGATTTGGAGTTTTAGTGTAAAATAGAGATTATTCAACTGGCTTTATACAGTTTCATACTTAGACCTGATAAAATAATCCAGGAAAAATTTCTTTCCTGGAGGTCTGAGAGCCATGGGAATACCTTGTTGTCCAAAACAGTGCTCATCACATGGTGTCTGCCTTGAATGTGCTTCATTGGTAGAAATACAGAAAAACTGATCCCAGTGGCAGAGCTTAAGAGCATGAGCTAAATAAGGATTGGCTCTACCATTAAGGTAGAAGCTTCACCCAAAGCTGCAAAGTCCAGTAGCAGTCTTGGTTTCACTAACAGCTTTTAGACTGTACCCCTTAAATGACAGTCTGATGTTTCCAGTTCCTGGGGAAATGTATAGCAGTGGGAAAGAAATTAATTTTCTATTATGGAACTGTTTCAGAAGATGTAATATCTAAAAGTTGGCTATTTCTGAGCTGTGGTTTTGCTTATTAATGGTTAGCTGCAGAGTCCTTCCAGAAGACTTCTTACCTGCTTTGTAGCCTGCTTCTTGATATTCACACATTGTTCTTAGGCTCTTTCTCCTCTTTTGTTCTGCTGTTCTAGGCTTGGAGGGATAGGGATGGAGATTTTAGGTAGTGCTCTGTAAAATATTAAGCATGTTAGGTCTTGTGATGCTTGACATCAGTTTGTTGAGGCCAGAGGCAGAACTTGAGGCTCCTCTGTAGTAAGAAAGTCCATAGTGACAGGATGTGCTTTATCAGGGTATACAGTTGTATTTAGAGATTCCTTTATGGCAAGACTGTCAAATATTTTAATGACTCAGCAAACCTTTATAGTGCTCATGCTGAAAATCAGCCTGTAGTTCTGTTGCTGCATGTGAAATTTTGTATGTGCTTGTTCTCCCTATTTTAGTACATAGAGTATGGACAGCAATCCAGAGATCCTCCTGTGAAGATGCAGGGTTCAATCACCACCCCTGGAAGTATTGCACTTGCCCAGGCTCAGGCCCAGGCCCAGGTTCCAGCAAAAGCTCCTCTTGCTGGCCAAGTCAGCACTATAGTGACCACCTCAACCACCACCACCGTGGCAAAAACCATTACCATCACCCGACCAACTGGAGTCAGCTTCAAGAAAGATGTGCCGGTGAGCTTTGTGCCGTTGTGCCCTTCCCAGAGGGGCAGATGCTGCTCTGGACCAAGTACATACAGACAGAATCTGTTTTAATTGGTGTACTACAGATTTTCAAATTGTGATCCTTTTTTTTTGATTTAAAACATGTAACCTTTTAAAGTATGGCCGACATTTTTGTAGAGGGAAGATGTTTTTCATCATCAAACCCCCCAATTACTTTGGGGTCAAGTTGAAATGTGTTCTTGAGACTGTAATTATAAAGACAATTACAGGAACATCATTTCTATTAATGACTTGCAACAAGACTCTTAAAATAGTTGGCAGCTTCTATTCTGCTTGGGACTTAAGAACACTTACTGCACCCATCTGACACAGTTCTAACTGCATTAGGTTTTTCACATCTTTGGTAACTTATGTAAACAACTCTGAAGCTTGTCAGAGTTATTACAGGGGTGGCAGATAGAACTGGCTATTGCACAGAAAGTCTTTCTGCCTGGGACTGTCTTTGACTAGGTCTCTGGAAAGGAGGCAAAAGCCAAACACAGTTGAAAGTGTGAGCACACATAGTGTCGCTATGAATGTCTTTCACACCTGATCACATCATGTAGAAACTTGTTACTTTGAGGTGTTTGTTTTCCCATTTAAACTCCAGGCAGGATTGATACTGAAAACTGCATCACCTTTTCCCTTAATTGCAATGTACCAGGTGCTAAACCCTGGGGTCCAGACCTGCAGCTACAGGGACCAGGATCACACTCTGTTGACTTAAACTGGCAACTCAAAATGAGAGCCTGGTCTCAGAATGAACCTCTGGGATTTCTCCTTCCCAAATCAGCACTGAAGTGCTCCTGGAGCCTCCCTGCTGTGTGAAGTGCTGCTCAGTATTGTGTTGTGATTTTTCTCCAAGCTATATTTGTACACAGGCTTAAAGGCCTAAAGGGTGCCATTGCAGCTGCACCTATTTTATGTGCATGTAGAGGCTTTTTCTGCAGCAGCATTCTTCTGCTGAGTATTGATCATCATTTTTAGAATAAAAAAATCACTTGACTCCTTCAGACTGCTGCTGAAAATGAATCTGAGACTGTAGATGTCCCCTGATAAAGCTCAATTCTATTTTTGCTTGACAGTACAGAGCAAAAGTTTATTTTGATGTCACCTCTAGGTATTGTTTATGCTTAACTTCTTGTTCTCCCTGCAGCCTTCCATTAATACTACCAACATTGATACGCTGTTAGTAGCAACAGATCAAACAGAGAGGATTGTGGAACCTCCAGAGAATGTCCAGGAAAAAATTGCTTTCATCTTTAATAATCTGTCCCAGTCAAATATGACACAGAAGGCAAGTATGAAAGAATACTAGTAAAAATAATTTTTATACTCTTAATCCTTTTTTTATATATTCATTTTTAAGTGTGGGCTGATGATACTTCTACAAAATTCTAACTTGAAAAACTTCAGGAGGAAGCACACTGTAAAGAAATTATCATTTCCAGCACTTTGTGCTTAAACATCTTTGGAGAGAAAATTTTCCAGGAAGAGGAGAGATGGTTAAAAGATATCTGTTCTTAATCTTAAATAAACATTCACATCATAAATGGACTGAGTAACATTAAATGTTGCTAGGTTAAGCTCTGGTATTCAGAAATTAAGGGAATTTTTCTGAACTAGTTGAGGTGTACAGTCCTGCTGCCACCTGTGCTGTTGTCTTGTGGATGGATGGCTTGAACTTGTAAAGTGACAGCATTTATTTCCAGTTGTCTGGTGAAAAGCTGGGAAGTGAAGGAGAGGTGAATTGTTACACCTTGCTGATTTCATGCTTGAGTCCTTACTGGTTGACCAGATCTTTGGATAATGAGACACTGATTTCAAATACTTATCTTTTTGTAGAAAAACAGCCTTAGTGTTAGAAGCAGTTGATTGACTATGAACTGTATGTTGGTCAGAGCTGACCTCAGAAGGTTTTGATTATCTTCTCATCTGTTCTGTGGTGTGCTTTGTCTTTGGTTTGAGCACAGGTGGAAGAATTGAAGGAGACAGTGAAAGAAGAGTTCATGCCTTGGGTATCACAGTATCTTGTGATGAAAAGAGTCAGTATTGAGCCTAACTTTCATAGCTTGTATTCAAACTTCCTTGACACACTTAAGAATCCAGAGTTTAATAAAATGGTTCTGAATGAAACCTACAGAAATATCAAGGTGAGTAGTGCAAGTTTTCTAAAGGCAGCACAAGAATGTGCTGTGCTCCTCATGCTGTTTGTTTGTTTGGTGCTGATTCTCAAATACAGAATATCATTCAAAAATATTCTTTCTAGCTTACCAGTAAACTTACAGATTATCTTTAGGAATACTAGGATTCTTTTCAGTTTGGAACATATGAAACACTTAAATTCTGTAATAGGAGGGCAAATTTGCATTTGAATTAATTTATGTAGGTGGACTTCAAAGTTGTGTGAGGTTTGCAAATTATAACCCAAGGGAAAATTGATTATGGTCCAGTTGTTTTCTGTGGAGGAAAGTGCAAAGATAGAAAATGACACTCTGCTCTTTTGGCCTAAGAGGAATGGAGGGGAATTGTGTGTTTAGAAAATGGGGGTGTAAAAGCCAAAATTTATTGGAGGGCTAAGATAATGTGGATGGGAGGAGGAAGCAACGGCCCAAAAGTGATGACCAGATGAAACAAGTTTGTAAAGAATGCACTATTTTTAAACCTGCTGGTGGGATTTCCTGACCACCGTGGGTTACGCTGTAGTGCAAAAGCATCTCCTGGCTCTTGAGAATTCAGCTGACCCTGCTCTGCTCAGCTGATGCTCCTCTGGAGTTAAGGAACACAACTAACAGCAGAATACTTGTTTTGTGATTGATGACATGATTTATGTTTTGACATGACAATGAAATGGTTTCCCTGGAAGGTTAAACTGTAGCCTTCAGGTCTCTGATGAGGCATTAAGAGGAAGCACAAGTTACAGTCAGTATGGGAACAGTTGTAACAGTCTCAACAGAGTAAATGGTAAGGTCTGGGAAAACATAATACTCTTTTTTGATCCTTTTAAAGAAAGGATTTCTGTTGTCATTACAGTGCAGACCTACAGAGTGCTGCCTGGAAGTGAAAGCTGATCAAGTATCTTTGTGATGTGACTGAAGCTCAGAACATTAAGTTCTTTGCCTTCATTCAGATCAGCTGTTGGATTTGGAGTCTGGTTATCTCCTGCTTGCTGCTTGAGATGCTTTTTTTTTCTTTGTTAGGTGCTATTG
Source organism: Zonotrichia albicollis (assembly GCF_047830755.1). Classification (NCBI taxonomy): domain Eukaryota; kingdom Metazoa; phylum Chordata; class Aves; order Passeriformes; family Passerellidae; genus Zonotrichia; species Zonotrichia albicollis. The sequence continues at coordinate 7,733,882 of NC_133831.1, read as the reverse complement.
ACATCAGATAAAGCTGCAGCCAACTTCTCAGACCGTTCCTTGTTGAAGAACCTTGGTCACTGGCTGGGAATGATAACAATGGCTAAAAATAAGCCCATCTTGCACACGGTGAGCTTCTGTCTTTGTAGATTGCCTTGGCATCAATTGGTATGCTGTTATGCAGTAGCATAGGCTATTTGGGAAATCTTACCACCTTTCTGGTGCCTCTTTTGTGTGCCAAATTCAAAGTATGACTCCAGAGTTGGTTATTTAACACTTCTAAATATTTTTTTTACATCAGAAAAGTTAATAGCTAAATTTATTTTGGCAAAAGCTTGTTAATCCATGTAAAAATGTGGATGTATAAATCTTTGTTCAAAAGTAACTGCTGCTTAGCAGTCTGTAAAATTCAAGGGCTATCTTGGCTCATCCTTGCCTGTATCTGAAAAGGAAGTGGTGTATTAGTGGAATTGTGCAGTGTGTTTGCTGTTTTCTCTACCTTCATTCCCACTTCAATTGTTTTTCAGGATTTGGATGTGAAGTCACTACTGCTGGAAGCATATGTTAAGGGACAGCAGGAATTGCTTTATGTAGTGCCATTTGTTGCCAAAGTCTTAGAATCCAGTGTCAGGAGTGTGGTAAGTGGCTTTGTACAGAGTTATTGCTCAAATGGCAAAATATTGCAGGAAGTAATCAGCTTTTGTCACAAAATGAAAACTGATTGAATTCAGTGGAGAGAAAGAAAGGGGGATATAAAAGCATAAAGTCAAGGAGTGCTCCTTGTGTGGAGGGAAAGTACATAACCATGCATTTTTAATGGATGGTATTAGCTGAAATGTACTGTGGTATCCCTGAACAGAGCTCCATTGAGAAATGGAAGGAAGCCATTGAATAGATTCTAGGATATATTTATTCCTAGTTTGTTTTGTTTATTTTCCTCCCACACACTTTGATCCTGATCAGCTTGTTGGTTCTGCTTGACATAGAGTTGATCTTTCAAGAAGGACCAGGTCATTGTGTTTCCACTTAAGTTCCTAATGTATTTCTAGTTATACTGAATTACTGGAATAATTATTACTAAAATACTAAATTCTACTCTAATCACAGCTGTACAAAGGTTTCCATGGCTGTATGCACACATAACTGCTTGTGTTCCAAGCATTTCCAGTCATAAACTATCCAGATGATTCAAGAAGTTTCTGTAATCCTGCTCTCTTCTTTCTCTTGTAGGTCTTCAGGCCTCCAAACCCATGGACAATGGCCATTATGAATGTTTTAGCTGAGCTACATCAGGAACATGATCTAAAAGTAAATTACTGGATTTTTTCTGTAACTTCTGAGTGTAAGGTTTTATTAACATTCTACTCAAGAAGGATGTTGTGAAGGACTAAGCAGTCCTCCTCACTGCTTTATTTAGCATGGGGAGATTGCTTGGGAATTGCTTAATTTGGTAGAACTTGGTTGAAACTCTTCTCCATGAGGTCAGCATCAAGATAGTTGTCTAATCCTCAGTCATTGTTGGTCTCTGAAAGGGGTGGGATTAGAATGGGGAGTTTGGCAGTCAGGTGGCTCAGTAGATGTTTTGGGTGTTTTCCTTGTGACATGACCTAAACTAGAGTTGTTTTGCAGCTGAATCTGAAGTTTGAGATCGAGGTGCTCTGCAAGAATCTTGCACTGGACATCAATGAGCTGAAACCTGGAAGCCTCCTGAAAGATAAGGATCGTCTGAAAAATCTGGATGAGCAGCTGTCTGCTCCAAAGAAGGATGTGAAGCAGCCAGAAGAGCTACCACCCATCACAACAACCAGTAAGTACATCTCATAGAATCCAGAACCACACTGTTAATGTTCAAATAAGACAGGTTTTGCTATCACAAAATAAAATATGAAGCTACATGTACTATTGTAATATTCCTGAGCACTTGGGTAGTTTTGTAAGAAATAGGTCTACAGAGTTTGGAGATGGGAAGGGAATGGAAGCCACTATGAGGACTAATTCTGTATTATGTATTATGTTTGAGTAGCTACTCCTTAGACTCCCTCCTATTAACAATAGACCAGGTGCTAAAACTACCATAATAAACAGTTCTCTTAAAATGTACTGAAGCTACTTTGGTCCTAATTCTTAGGCAAATGGAGAGTGAAAGTTGCTTGGTAAGTTTAGGAGGTTTCATGATCAAACTGCAAACCTTTTATTTCTGGTTGTTTCCTGGTTTAAATAAGAGTTATATACTTGTTTTATAAGCAGTTGCTTTTCACTGTGATTTCATAGTGTCTCAGTACAAACCTACTTGTGTTCTCCAGCTGCTTCTACAACCCCAGCTACCAGCACCACTTGTACAGCCACGGTTCCTCCACAGCCCCAGTACAGCTACCATGACATCAACGTCTATTCTTTAGGAGGCTTGGCTCCACACATTACCTTAAATCCAACGGTAAGTTTCAGAGCTGATTCAGTTTGCTGTCTTACAGCCAGGGTTGATGCAGATCTCAGCTGGTGGGAGCTATCAGTATAGAAGGAGCCTCTGCGCTCCTTTGGTCCAGTTATCAGCTCACCTCTTAAGTCAATCTTCGCATTGTTACTCAGCTGCAACTTGGTTAGAAAAATAATAATTTGTTCTGGTTTCAGATTTATCCAATACTGTAATAGCTGCATGGGGAACATGCACAAGCTATGACAGTGCACTTAGGAGTGATTGGAAAATGCAGGTGTGTGGGGTAGGGATTGCAGTGTACCTCATTGTCTCCCTGTGCCATGCCCTGCAGATCCCACTGTTCCAAGCGCACCCGCAGCTGAAGCAGTGTGTGCGGCAGGCCATCGAGCGGGCGGTGCAGGACCTCGTGCATCCCGTGGTGGACAGGTCCATCAAGATTGCCATGACCACCTGTGAGCAGATAGTCAGGAAGGACTTTGCCCTGGATTCCGAGGAGTCCCGGATGCGTGTGGCCGCCCACCACATGATGAGGAACCTGACTGCTGGCATGGCCATGATCACCTGCAGGGAGCCTTTGCTGATGAGCATAGCGACCAACTTGAAAAATAGTTTTGCTACTGCACTGAGGGTAAGAGCCCCATCATTTGGAGTTTATATCCAGCTTAGGGGACTGTAGGCATCCAGCATTTGTAAATCAGTTCTCTACAATGTAGACTTCTTAATTAATTGTGTGGCTTAACTGGCATGGGGATGAATTCACTGGGTAAAATTTGGTGACTCTTGTGGAATTACAGTGGGAAAAAAGTGTTGTGATTCCAGGTCAAACACCCTTGAACTGAGATGGTGGGTCTTACTAAATGGCACACAAACTTCCTGACTATCTTTTTATTTTGCCCAGTGTTCTCTCCAGTTAAACCACGTCATGCAAGCCTTGGAGGCTTGAACTTTCTGCAGGGTTTGAGGCTGAAAGGCTAAAGTGTGGAAGACTGAATTGATTTTGGTGTTATCTTGGATTGTTTCAGCATGCATGCTCCAGGCATATTTTATTTACTTGTGCTGTGAGCAGATAGGTAGTTTAGACTCATTTGCACAGCTTGTGAATTCATTGGGTTTTCTAGAGGCTGTTATCAGGTTTCTTAATGAAGAAAATAGGACCAGCCTGCAAACTGCTGACCACAACAGTGGCTACTACAGAATTCTTGCCATCAGTGTCAGCAACAGGCACAAGAGCATAAGGATCTTGGAAAGATCAAGACACAGCTGTGCTTTCAGCAATTAAAAATTAATCAGTTTTTTTATCCCTGAAGACATATGACATTGGTACAAATCGAGTTTTAATCCAAGGGAGTTTTTAAAGGGGCAATTGTAGAAAACATTTTGTTGCAGAAAAGGCTCTGTATGAGGCGTCTCAAAATTCTTATCTGGCTTGTTGTTATGAAGTGGTTTAACAGAAATAGTATAATGTTCAGGAGTTAATGGAAGAGCTGTTTGCAGACAATAAAGTCCAAGTAGATGGGACAGGCTGCCTTTATAGCTGTATTCCATTTCTAGTGGAAGTTGCTGCTTTGCACCCTGGAAAATAAGTGCATCTGTTCAGGGTTCTCATAAAGCAGACTCTGGGAAGGAAGAAAGAAAATCTGATTCCTTATCAGAAAAGGAACCCACTGAAAAAGGCTTAGGACTTCTCTTTTGCACTTTTAGTGGTGCACCTTTATATCTTCCAGTTGCAGCCTAGGAAGTAGAAAAACTACTCCTGTGATGCAGAGCCTTCCCTGCATTAGCATCACTCTGTGTGTCTGTCTGAAGCAGGCCTTTATTTCTGTGCCCTGGAGATGGGTAGGTGGAGAAGATGGAGGACTCCTGCTGTTTTGTTCCCTGTTGAAAGTCTTTACTGTCGTCTTGCCTACATGTTTTATTCAAAGCTATGCAAAATTAAATTTAATATTCTATATTCTTTGGGAAGGGAATGTGATCCTAAGAGCATTCCCTTTTAATGCTGGTTTTCTGTGTAAGCAGTGGTGCAGATTTTAAGGCTAGTTATATACAGAGAAATTTTTACATTCTTCACTGATGATTGTGATTTTCAACAGGCAGCCTCCCCACAGCAGAGGGACATGATGGAGCAGGCAGCTGCCCAGCTAGCCCAGGATAACTGTGAGCTTGCCTGCTGCTTTATCCAGAAGACAGCTGTGGAAAAGGCAGGCCCTGAGATGGACAAGAGGCTCGCAACTGTAAGTATGGCTCTGTTGAAGAAGTATCCTGTGTGCTCATACACATCCATATGGGTGTGTAAAATGCAGTGTGGTGTTTGTGCTTTTGGCAGGAGTTCGAGCTCAGGAAGCACGCGAGGCAAGAGGGGCGGCGCTACTGCGATCCCGTTGTGTTAACGTACCAGGCTGAGAGGATGCCAGAGCAGATCAGGTTAAAGGTGAGGTCTCTTCTGATGCTGCTCTTCTCTCCCTCCTGATAAGGAAAAGAGGATGGCACAGCATCAGCTGAGTAATCATGTATTGTTAGTCTTGCCTAACAGTGCAGCTGCTGTTATTTTGATTAGTATGGAAACACATAAACATGTTATTCCAAATGGAGTATTTATATAATTTTCTCAATTCCTTGAGTCTCTGTTTCTGTGCATTTCTTCTCACTGTTTTGTTGTCTTTATATTTTATTTTCTTTTGTCTCCTTTCTATGTTCTTCCTTTAAAGGGCATACAATGTGCTTTCAGCAGACCATTTCTCAGTATTCAGTTATCTCTTTTTCTGGGAATGTGGGTTTCTTTTTTAGAGCAAAATTCACCTCTTAGAAGGTGTGGAAGGAGAGATAGGACCTCAGTGCAGAGCAGTTGAATCCTACTTTGATGTCTAGGCCACTTTGTTTAGGAGTAGCTACCTGCTACACAAGCTGCCCTCAGTTTTTATTGCCTCAGTCTAATAAATGAGTTAAATGCTTTTTCCTTTTGTTGCAAAGGTTGGAGGTGTGGACCCAAAACAGCTGGCTGTTTATGAAGAGTTTGCACGCAATGTCCCTGGCTTCTTGCCCACCAATGACTTAACTCAGCCTACAGGATTCTTGGCTCAGCCTATGAAGGTAGAGGTTTCTGAATTACTTTTTGGACACTGTTGCAGAACTTGTGTTTTTGTTAGAAGGACTCATAAGAGTCAAGTGTTTGTATTGTTCGGGGATAGTGGTTGAAAAAATGCATTTGTTCTAAAGACAAAGTAATGTCTTTAGAACATTCTTTAGAATGTTCTAATGGGGATTTGTAACACTAATTGGGACAAATTCTGCAGTTTAGGATTACTACATGTAGTTTTAATTGCAGTGAAACATTTTATTCAAATCTCTACTTTTGAAGGTCATGGATGGTAAATCTGAATTTTAAGATAATTGAAAAGTTTTTGTATGCATACATAAGGCCTTACTGGCAGAACAAGAGGGAATGGCTTCAAACTGAAAGAGGTTTAGATTAGATGTTAGGAGGAACTTGTTCCCTGTGAGGGTGGTGAGGCACTGGAAGAGGTCTATCTGGAGAAGCTATAGATGGCCCATCCCTGAAGTGTTCAAAGCCAGGCTGGGTGTGGCTTTGAGCAACCTGCTCCAGTGGAAGATGTCCCTGCCCATAGCAGGGCAGTTGAAACAAGATGGTCTTTAAGGTCCTTCCAACCCAAACAATTCTGTGATTCTGAAGGAGAAGAGTCAGTCAGTCAGTATTTGAGTGTCACAAATGCAGTCCTTGCAAAAATCACTGATTCTCACTTTCTCTTAAGCAGCAAGCTTGGGCTACTGATGATGTAGCACAGATTTATGACAAATGTATGACAGAACTGGAGCAGCACCTGCAATCCATTCCACACACCCTGGCCATGAATCCTCAGGTCCAAGCACTGCGCAGCCTCCTGGAGGCGGTGGTGGTGGCTCGGAACTCCCGGGACGCGATTGCTGCACTTGGACTACTGCAGAAGGTGAGTGCTGACATCTCATCTCTGTAACAGCTTGCTTAGAATTGATTACTCACCTAGCTCATGGATTGTCTTGCTGGTGACCTTGTTTCTTCATGCATCCTGTGGAACTTACTGGGTGAGCAGTACTGAACTGCTGTCTTTGGAAATCTGATAAATAAAATTGGGAGGGAGCTGTTGTGTTCACATAGGATATTGTACACATGGTGTTGAGAGTGCTGTGGAAGAAGCAGGTGTACAGAATCCTGGAACTTAGTTTTGTTCAGATGTGGCAAGTAGAGAGCTGTTGCAGTCCAGAGTGGTCTGATTTCAGGATGATTTGGAGGCTAAAAAGGGGTTTGAACTGCACTTGTAGGTGGATGGTATTGAGCCTAGTACTAGGTTTCTAGTGGCACACTTGGGGTTTATTTTGCAGTAACTGATATATGACTATGCATGGTGTGTTGACCCTGGCCAGCTGCCCAACATCCATCCTGCTGCTTCCTCTTCAGCTTTTCTGCAGGATACAAAGAAAACACAGGGAAGAGTAGATGATATTTGTTCAGATTATGACAGTTTAATAGGGAAAATAAAGGCAATTTGCACAAATAAAACTAAAATGTCTACTTCCCATCAGCAGGGAGATGTCCAGCTACTCCTCTCAAAGCAGGGCTTCAGCACATGTGACATTTGCCTGGAAACACAAACATCAGAACCATGAATGCTCTTTTTCATCCTCCTTTCCCTGAGCTTTTATTGCTGAACATGATGTCATATGGTATAGAGCATCCCTTTATTCAATTTGGGTCAGCTGTCCTGGCTGTGTTGCTTCCCAGCCTCTTGTCCATCCCCAGCCTACCCAGTGGTGGAGGAAGCAGAGGGGGAAAGAAAAAGCCTTGATCCTGTGCTAGTGCTGCTCGGCAACTGGCAAAACTGTGCTGTGTTTTCAACACTGGTTCAGGACAAATCCAAAGCACAGCACCATATGGGCTGCTGTAAAGCACATTAACTCCATCCCAGCCAGAATTTGTAGGCTGTACCAGTGGGAAGTGTTGCAGTGAGCTCAGTGATCCGAGCTGGCATCAGTGCCTGTGTAGTAGTGTAGAACAAGTGACAGACATAGAGAAAAATCCACTTGAGAATAGTGTAAGGATACTGAGCTGTCTGCATAAGAACAGTGCCAAAACAGAGGTAGAGGTAGCCAAAAGCTGGAGAGGGCCTCTTCCTTTTTGTCTGCTAGTGCTTTTACCTATTAAAAGATCCAGTCCTGACTAGAAAAGATCCAATCCTGACTAGAACTTGACCAAATAAATTGTGTTGCCCATGTAAAACTCATCCTCCATTTGCTGCAGACTAATATCTCTGAGTGTTGCAGCTCTTTCTCTAAGAAAGCTGCTCACTTACCTCTGGCAGGTTCTGTAAATATTTTCTCAGGTAGTTTTCCATGAGCTGTATGCAGAGGAGGCATTGACTTAGGGAGGCTGCAGCACAGAGTAACAGGGTCTGTCATGGTATTTGGTGCACATACCAAGCTAGTGAGGCATAGAGAGACCTGTAGGTTTGTTTCTGCTAACGTAGCTGTGTGCAGTGCATGTATAGATGCCATAGTAGCTGGTGAAATCTCACAGTCTTACCAAGAGATCAGCACAATTAAATTGATTTTTTTCATGTCTTGTGGTGATAACTCTTGGTGATGTAATGTGCAGAAGATTTGGAAGAGGACTGGTTTTTCCCTCTGCTAACAGGTTGCATCTGTTCTAGGCTGTAGAGGGCTTGCTGGATGCCACCAGCGGGGCTGACGCTGACCTCCTGCTCCGCTACCGGGAGTGTCACCTGCTGGTGCTGAAGGCTCTGCAGGATGGCCGTGCCTATGGATCTCCGTGGTGTAACAAACAAATCACTAGGTCAGTTAGAAGGCAGCAAGAACACTGATGTAGCTTTGACCATCTTTTGGGAGTTCCTGTATTACTCTGAATTTTCTACCTGTTAATATTTTGCTTTGCTGCAATTTGGACAGACAGAAAATAATCAGCTTTTTTTGTCAAAATTAACTAGATCTTCTGATAATGCTGGTTCATCCCAGAACATGATAGGAATCTTTAATGGAATTAAGCATTAGAACATGGTGTGGCCTTTTTTTTTTCCCCTGATTTTGCAGAGAATATCTCTGTGCTGTCACAAACAATGTGACATGGCATATGCCTGCAGCAGACGCTTCAGCTAGGCAGATCTGCCAGTTCATCCTTGGAAGAGAGACTTCTTATGCTGAATAAGCTGAAGCTCTTGAAGGGCTCTTGTGACCAGTTGTGTAGGGCAATAGATGGTTGAGTTTGACTGTTCTGAACTTCAGCATTACCTTAGAGAATGCTCTAGAAGAGGCTTCTTTTGAAGCTGGGTAATGAATCACAGTGAATGTCACAGTTTCTGAAGTACTAGATTTGAGTTGTTTCACTTAAACTGTGTTGTTGAAGTACACTTTTTGTAAGAAGTCCCATTCTTCAGGTGCCTGATTGAATGCAGAGACGAGTACAAATACAACGTGGAAGCTGTGGAGCTGCTGATCCGCAATCACCTTGTTAACATGCAGCAGTATGACCTTCACTTGGCTCAGGTAAAGACAATCTGCTCTTTTCAAGGAGGAGGGATGCACTCACTCCACTGTAAGATCTGTGGTTGAACTCTGTCTTTTTCATGTTGACAGTCCATGGAGAATGGCTTGAACTACATGGCTGTGGCATTTGCCATGCAGTTGGTAAAGATCTTGTTGGTGGATGAGAGAAGTGTTGCCCATGTAACAGAAGCAGATCTGTTTCACACCATTGAGACACTCATGAGAATTAATGCTCATTCCAGAGGAAACGCCCCGGAAGGGTGAGGCTATAGTATTGTGCAATGTGTTACTTTTTTTGTGCTCATTTATGATTTGCATATTATATAGGCAATGTCTCATATCATTCAGTCATACAGCTTTTAACTTTCCCTAAGGCTGCAGTCCTTTCTTAGTTTCAACTGTCACTCTAGTGTAAATGGGCTCATCTTAGTCAAAATAGAGGCAGCTGCAGCAGCATGTGAAGCTGAATGCTTAAGAAAATCTCTCCATGCACTCCCGTCCAGAATTCTGTGCAACTGTGAGAAATTTGTTTGAATTCCTGCTTTATCTCAAATTTATGCAATATTATTGCCTATTTAAATCTTACATATTTAGGTCTCAGTATATTAATTTCTTAATCGCAAATAATCCAGTTGTACAATCTTTTCTGTTTAGAGCTTACAGAGCAATCCTCCACCAGTCTCACATGGCTGATGTATCCACCAGCAAACTGCCCAAGCCATTTGGGTAGCAAATGTTGCCACAACACCTGGAAATACCTGTGGGACTTGCAGGCCTCCTATTTGTAAGGGGGAAGCAGTTGTTGCTGGGTTTGAGAAAGACATGGATTAGAGCTTGGAGAACTTTGAATAGCTGTGAGAACAGCCAGCAGCTGGCTGATGGCAGTGGCTGCCATTACCAGCACAGCTGCTAATAGGATGTCACAAAACCAAAGTGCTTTCATCTGCAGTTGGCATGGGTAGACTGTCTTCACTGTATGGCTTGGCTTTGACTGCAGCCAAATCCAGTCAGGCCATTCAGTACTGGCATCTCCCCATCTGGGAGCATTTTAGGGCTCCTGAAGTCTGCAGAAGAGAAGCTGCTTCTAGTCCCTGTGGTGTTTTGTTGCAGCACTCCACTGTACAAATTGGGGTGGAACTTCAAAGCTTATGTGATTTCAGTGTTCCTTCTTTCATCATAAGTGTATCTGCTTTCATGACTTAGTTCTGCTATTCCAGTGAGGACTGTAAGATAGAAAGTTTTAGTATAAGAAATAATTTGCTTTCTTTCAACTCTCTTTGAGCTTCCAGTTCCTGCACCTTGTGGGGGAGGAAGAATTCTAACCCAGCTCTTGCTCTGGTCTGTTGCATTAGATTACCCCAGCTGATGGAAGTGGTCCGATCAAACTATGAAGCAATGATTGACCGTGCTCATGGAGGTCCTAATTTCATGATGCATTCAGGAATTTCCCAAGCTTCTGAGTATGATGACCCACCAGGCCTGAGGGAGAAGGCAGAATACCTGCTGAGGGAGTGGGTGAACCTCTACCATTCAGCTGCAGCAGGCCGTGACAGTACCAAAGCATTCTCTGCGTTTGTTGGACAGGTAGAGCTTTTGGAAAGAAAGGTGCTTTTTATTCAACATAAGTAGGGTGTGATGCCCTCCATTTTAAAGCAGTGTTATAACCTGTTAGGCATCCTTTTGAAACTTTCAGGTGTATGGCAGTTTACTGTCAAAGTTGTGTCTGGTTTTGATGAAACCCTGTTCTCCACCAAGTCATGTTCTTCAGATACTGTAGCAACAGGCTGTCACTTCAGACCTTGAGTTCTGAGGTAGTTTGGTGGAAAAATAACTTGAGCTGAAATAGCTCTTGGAGATAGTCCTGTCATGCTCTGTAATGAGCCTTGACTGGTGTTGTTCCTTATGAGTAACAGCAAAAGCTCTGACAGCCTACAGGAGGATTTCACCAGTTGAGATTCAGGTAAATTGTTTCAGGTCATGTGGGCAAGGGAATTCTTTTTCAAAATGAAATCAATAAGGAAGATCTTGAGACTTCATTAGCTGAAGTTGTGCTTAAATTTAAACATGTCTAACATCACTTTGAACATGGTTCTTTTAACCATTGTTAAAGGACTCTGAAGCACCTTAACAGGTGTGGTGAACATCACAATCCCATCTGCCTTCCAGGTGTGATTGAGGAGGGTGTGGTAACAAACTCCTGTATTTGCAGGCAGCTCCCTACAGCTGTGTTCTTTGCATGCAGCTCCCTGACTGCAGCTGCAAGAAAGCCTCTGATGTGGCCTTTTTGCATTGAGTTCTTTTTGAATTTGTGACACTACCACAGATATGCTGCAGACTTTGCAGCTACTAATGAAGAGAAGCTCAGGCTTTAGAGCATGCATGAAGATTGTGACTGATGCAGTGGTTTTTTGGTTTTTTTTATTTTATTTTAGTGTCTTTTTGTACTGGTTATAGACAGCTTTCAGTTGGTCTGACTTCTACTGCATAGAACTTTTTGAATGCTTTTAATAGATACTGTGTTAAACATACATCTCAAAGAAATATTTTACTATTTCTGTGATCTCACTTACTTTAAATCATGCTTCTAAAGCACACTTCAGTATAGAGTACTCACAATACTTAGTATACTTTTGTGCCACTTCACTCTTTATCACACTTGTTTGATTACCTTTTGTACATATTTGATCAGTTTTGAAAAAGCAATTTAAATATATTGGAGTGCAGTGTTTACTTACAATTGTTTCCTTACAGGCTTTAGTAATAAGTTTTAAATAATATTTTACAATAACTACATTAAATAAGGTTCTATTACTGAACTCAAATGACTGCCAAAGTGTTGCTTCCTTCCCGTAAGTCTGTAGGACAAGAAGCACAGAACTTTTAAGGCAGATGCCTAAATTCTTTGGGCTTTTTAGAAAAAAAAGTTTCTCCAGAAATACTAAAAGTTCTCCACATTGTATCCAAGTTACCTGTTCTGCTGTTTTTATAGCTTTATGTCCAGCAGGAGTTAAAGATAAGATGCTTTATTCAAAACCTCCAAGTTTTCTGCAGTGTGCTTTGTTTCATTTTGATGGTTCTAATACTGTAGCTAACAAATAAAATGAGGTCTTGGGGGTTTTTTATATGTGTATTATTAAAACAACTCCTCCATGCAAAGCAAAAAAGCCCACCCAGTCTTTCTCTGTGTGTAATGTATATGTTAGGAAAATTTGCTTTCCAAATGCAGTTTGCTTCTATAGAATGGAGCTGCCAAGTAGTGGTGATTGCTGAGCTAGGAGCTGCAGTCTGCCCTGCCCAGAGCTTGTGCTCCTCATGTTCTTCATGCAAGGCTGAGTGCTGGTGGCAGCACTGATGCTGAAACAGGCTTCTCAGCTATGCTGATGGTTGGAAAGATTTGGGATTCAAAAGATTGTATTTGAGAATAAATATGTTTGCTAAAATTGTGTTGCCACCCTCTAATTGCCATGCAAACAATAATCTCTCAGGAGAGCATGACAAAAATTAACTGTTGTGGCAGGCAAGGGGGATGCTTTGTGAAGGGTGTGTTGTTGGAAATGAATTGTAAAATGAGCTGTCTGTGGTTGTGGTGCTGACGTCTTTTCTTTTCCTTTCCTTTCCTGGTTAGATGCACCAGCAGGGGATCCTGAAAACAGATGACCTGATCACCCGTTTTTTCCGTCTCTGCACCGAAATGTGCGTTGAGATCAGCTATCGAGCCCTGGCCGAGCAGCAGCACAACCCTGCTGCCAACCCCACCATGATTCGAGCCAAGTGCTACCACAACCTGGATGCCTTTGTGCGACTCATTGCACTGCTGGTGAAGCACTCTGGGGAGGCAACCAACACAGTCACAAAGATCAACCTCCTGAATAAGGTGGGGAATCCTTCTTGTCCTCTTTGCATTTAAAGTGGGTTGTCAGATGTACCTTTGATAAGCCCAAGGTGCAGACCTTAATGTGGGCAGCTGCTGAAGTGTCTGATGAGAACTTAGATGGGTTGATCACTGATAAACTTTTGAGTGAACCACCAAGATGCCAAGTGGCTTTCTTGTTCACAAAGATTTCATCTCAAACCAATCTGAAATTCAACTTTGTGCCTTGAAATGAAATAGCAACTGTTTTAAGGCTGTTGATTCCTGAGTGTTTGCCTTCATGTTGTGAGGGTCTTGCCTTTGTTCTTATATTACTTGGGTTGTGGCTGGATTGTCTTAGGTAGTCTGAGACCTTCAGATACTGCCCAGTCAGTCACTGACTGTGGTCCAAGGGACAAGGAGAGCAAAGCAAGTGGTTGGGAATTGCCGAAACAAATTGGAATATTTATTTATGCAACACTTCCAATAACTAGGAATTTTGGTTCTTGTTAGAATCTACTGATTTTTCTTTTACCGATGGTTAAAGTATTATCTGTAGTCTGACTTGCAGAGTAATTCTTGCTGTCTCCATTTGTTTTAATCTCTTTAGGTTCTTGGTATTGTGGTGGGAGTTCTTCTGCAAGACCATGATGTTCGGCAGAGTGAGTTCCAGCAGCTTCCTTACCATCGCATTTTCATCATGTTGCTGTTGGAATTAAATGCTCCTGAGCATGTGCTGGAGACCATCAACTTCCAGACACTCACAGCTTTCTGGTATGTATTTGGGAATGGCCACAGTGCTCATCCTTTCTTAGTAGGATCCAGGATTTTCACTTAAAGGCTATCTGACTATTCTTTGTGGTGGCTTCACCTTTGGAGTAACTGGTTCTACTGTGGACTGACCACTTGCTTATTTTAGGGAAGATGTCTGGTAAATCCCAAAATGCTCAAATGCCTTTGCTTTTAGAGCTATGTTTTTCCCTCAATGTTATGAAAAGCAATCTTATTGCTGTGCACTTCTAACCTGCTCTAACTTTTCTTTCAGTAACACATTTCACATCCTGAGGCCTACAAAAGCTCCAGGTTTTGTTTATGCCTGGCTGGAACTGATCTCCCATCGGATATTTATTGCAAGAATGCTGGCACATACACCACAGCAGAAGGTGTGGCTGCAGTTTATCTTTTCTGAATTAAAAAGCTCACCCAGATGTTTATCTGGTGTGGTGCTGTTTCACATCTCTTAAAGTGCCCTAGTAGCATGGCTGTTCTGTTTTTGTTGTCTTCCATATTCACAGTAACCTAACTGCATGGAGGAAAGTCTGTGTGTCAATAACTGTGGAACACAGGGGGAATTGAATTTGATAAACATGCCTTTGTCAATGTCTAGAAGAGCTGTAGCCTTCCTTCTGGGTTAAATATTGTCAGCTCATTATGGCATGTTGAGGGTTCTGGAATCATCCATGGCACATGATGTGCAGCTGAAGTCCTTGAAATGAGCTGTGCTGCACTCAGTGGTTGAGCTGGCAGTTGCTAGCTCTTCATCCAGTTTTATATAAAGGTCAATCTAATTATAGTTTTGAAATTAAGGTAACTGGTCTTCATTGCATATTTTCCACCTGCTGTGTTTTTCTTGACAGGGCTGGCCTATGTATGCCCAGTTATTGATCGATCTATTCAAGTACTTGGCTCCTTTCCTTAGAAATGTGGAACTCACCAAACCTATGCAAATTCTTTATAAGGTAAAAAAAATATCAACTAATAGATGCTTCCAGTCAAAGTAGAGGCATTCTGGCAGCAAAATAGAATTAGCTTGGTTTTTCTAACTTACCTCTGGGAGTTGAATTTAAATTGTGGGGGAAGGCAGGCTCCCCTCCCAGATTAGTTTCCTTCTGGTGATGTTAGCCACATGACATAGAGTGATGGCTCTGCAAGCTTTTGGACAGTTTCAACAGTTACACACCTCTTATGTTTAATATTTTCTTTCACAGGGCACTCTGCGTGTGTTGCTGGTCTTGTTGCATGATTTCCCAGAATTTCTTTGTGACTACCACTATGGGTTCTGTGATGTGATCCCACCTAACTGTATTCAGCTAAGGAATCTGATCCTGAGTGCCTTCCCACGGAACATGAGGCTTCCAGACCCTTTCACCCCCAACCTAAAGGTAGAATTTACTTTCAAGGAGTTTGATAATGGGAAACTTTAATGCTCAAAATACTCTCTAGCCAGGTTAATATTACCTAATTAAATCTTTGGGTATCTGCTAGGTAACTAATTCTGGAATGATTAGAAGGAAACTTTCTCATGCTGCCAAAGCACTGTCCTGTTGCACTTCTCTGCCTGAGCTGTGCAGGGTGATGGGAGCAAGGCTGCAGTGCTCATTGTCACTGAAGAAGGCTGTTCTTGACTTGTGTGGATGTTTGTGCTTTTTGAAACTACCACACTGTCTGGAGTGTAGATGAGGAGACCTCAAAGACAGTGACTGAATTTCTCTATGGTCTTCACCCCTGAATTCTTTTATCCTTCTCAGTTCTTCAAGACCTCATATAATAAGTTTGCATATTAGATATCAAGTTTCTTCTAAAATCTGCAAAAGTCAGGTGTTACCATTTTATTGATGGAAGGGAGAGTGATCAGCAGCAGTAGTTGATGAAATATTGCTTATAGATCTGCTCTACAATTTGTTCAATTTCTGATGGTTTAGATGACTGGGTTTTCTGTCAACAGGTGGACATGTTAAGTGAGATTAATATTGCTCCACGAATACTCACGAATTTCACTGGAGTGATGCCACCTCAGTTCAAGAAAGATTTGGATTCCTATCTCAAAACCCGTTCTCCAGTCACCTTTTTGTCTGACTTGCGAAGCAACCTACAAGTAAGTTTGAGGTTTTTGAGGTTTCTGTGGGTGCTCAAGTGAAATAATGTGGCACAAATGGTCTCACTGGTTCAGCCACCATCCTTTCCTGCAGGAATTTTGTTGGTGTTGGCCAACATGTGTTCTAGGCAGTAGAAAAGCCTGTGAAAATGCACACTCTGAATAAGTCTTCTACTCCCTGATAGGATGTATTGAAGCCTTTTAGAATTTGATTGAATTTTAACTCCAAATAGATTAATTGTTACAGAAATATATGGATCCTCATGCCAATACTTGCAGGGTAAAAAAGACCAAATTAGCTAAAGCCCAGTTCAGAATTGTAGCTAAAACCTCATTTCAGACATCTCATGGCTTAGCTTGCAGAAGACTTGAGTCTGAAGTAGGATTTCCTCAGAGAATTGCTTAGACCAAAACATTCACACAAGGGGGATCTTTCCACCAGCTGGTGAATTCACCTTGCCTTACCTGATGTTTTCCTTTGGGCAGAGAGTAAAAACAAATCTGTTGTGTCAACACTTTGCTGATGTTTTTGAATATATATATATACACACACTCACATATATATCCCCTATAATATATGCTTTTTAATATAACCCATATTAGAAAAGGCTAAATGCCAAATTGAATTTGTGAATGTCCCAGTGTGTTGTCTTCTGGATAATCAGTAAGATACTTGGATGCTGTTGTTGTACATGCTGTACCTTTGAGTGCTGAAGGAATATTGACTGGTAATGCTTTTCATATCTTTGCTATTAGGTATCAAATGAACCTGGCAACCGCTACAACATCCAGCTGATTAATGCACTGGTGCTCTACGTAGGTACTCAAGCTATTGCACACATTCACAACAAAGGCAGCACACCCTCCATGAGCACCATTACCCACTCAGCTCACATGGACATCTTCCAGAATTTGGCAGTAGACCTGGATACTGAAGGTGAGCTGGAAACACTGCTAGTTCATGCAATGTCATGTTTACAGCAAGTGGGCCCTCGCTTTAAAAAGGACGTTGAGATGCTGGAAGGTGTCCAGTGAAGGACAGCAAGGCTTGTGAAAGGTCTAGAAAATATTTCCTGTGAGAAATGGCTGAGGGGTCTGGGTTTGTTTAGTGTTGAGAAGAGGAGGCTCAGGGGCCTCAAGCTCTGAAGTGTTGTTGTATGAAGTGGGGGTCTTCTACCATGCCTGCAGTGAGAGGACAAGAGGAAATAGCCTGAAGGTGTTACAGGAAAGACAGACATTAAATACCAGAAAAGGATTTTTCACTGTTAGGGTGGTCTGATATTGGATTAGGCTGCCCAGGGAGGTAGCAGAGTTTCCATCCCTGGAGGTGTTTGAGAGGTGTCTGGATCTGGTGCTGGGTGATGTGGTTTAGTGGTTATGGGGTTACAGGGGTAGTGCTGGGCTTGATGGTCTTAATGGTCTCTTCCAACCTTGATGATTCTGTGATTTCATGTAGCTGATAGTGAATTCACAGAAATTAATGCTATGTTAGAATATAGGAGCAATGTTCTAACCAAAAGTTCAAAGTATTCAAGGAAATTAGAAATGCCTTCAGTGAAGAAGAATTGAATTATTATTTCTCCATCATCCTGGGTAGACACAACTTTTACATATCTTCAGTTGGTTTTGTTTTTTGTACCTCCACAAGGCTCCCAAATGTGAATCTCCAGCACTACTGCTTGCTGCTTTATTCCCCTTGGTGTGCCCAGGGGAGCAGGGTGTGTGTGTGCCCAGGGGAGCGGGGTGTGTGTGTGCCCAGGGCAGAGCAGGGTGTGTGTGTGCTCAGGGGAGAGCAGGGTGTGTGTGTGCCCCCCAGGGGGGAGCAGGGTGTGTGTGTGCCCCCCAGGGGGGAGCAGGGTGTGTGTGTGCTCAGGGGGGAGCAAGGGGTGTGTGTGCCCAGGGGAGAGCAGGGTGTGTGTGTGCAAGGGAAGCAGGGTGTGTGTGTGCCCAGGGGAGCAGGGTGGGTGTGCTCAGGGGGGAGCGGTGTGTGTGTGTGCAAGGGAAGCAGGGTGTGTGTGTGCCCAGAGAAGCAGGGTGTGTGTGTGCCCAGGGAAGCAGGGTGTGCTCAGGGGGAAGCAGGGTGTGTGTGTGCCCAGGGCAGAGCAGGGTGTGTGTGCCCAGGGCAGAGTAGGGTGGGTGTGCCCAGGGAAGCAGGGTGTGTGTGTGCCCAGGGAAGCAGGGTGTGCTCAGGGGGGAGCAGGGTGGGTGTGTGTGCCCAGGGCAGAGCAGGGTGGGTGTGCCCAGGGAAGCAGGGTGTGCTCAGTGCTGTCTCCTGCAGGCCGGTACCTCTTCCTGAACGCCATCGCCAACCAGCTGCGCTACCCCAACAGCCACACCCACTACTTCAGCTGCACCATGCTCTACCTGTTTGCAGAGGCCAACACAGAGGCCATCCAGGAGCAGATCACCAGGTGAGAGGGACAGCATTTAACTTGCCAACATTCAGCTTTTTGCTTTCCTTCCTTCAATACTTTTGATCTTTCACCTCTAAGTGTTCTTACTTTTGGATTTCAGGGTTCTCTTGGAACGACTGATTGTAAATAGGCCTCATCCCTGGGGTCTCCTTATCACGTTTATTGAGCTGATCAAAAATCCAGCCTTTAAGTTCTGGAACCATGAGTTTGTTCACTGTGCTCCAGAAATTGAGAAGTGAGTATACTTAACCACAAAATCATTAACATGATATCTCTGAAGCAGTTGAACCTTGAGTTTTTGGTGCTGTCACAGCATTCATTTGCTGCCATAAATGCACCTACCGTTGCTTTGCTTCTGTGTGCAGGTTGTTCCAGTCGGTTGCACAGTGCTGCATGGGGCAGAAGCAGGCTCAGCAAGTCATGGAAGGGACTGGTGCCAGTTAGATGAGCTGCATCCTGCGTTGTAAGAGTGCCAGCCTGGAGGTCCCGTCCCATCAACTGACTGAAGACTCTGTAAGGCTCCTCCTGACCTTCCCAGCCCCCTTGATTGGGTAGACACAACAGACCCTGGGTGAAAGTCTTAAGTGGGCATGTTCCAAAGTTTGAAACAAAATTTTTGACTTTCGGCCAAACTTCAGAAGATGCTGTGAATATCATTTGAACTAGTGTAAATACAAGGAACAGAAACATTTGTCTGGACTTTTGGGTTTGTGCAAATTGTGTAAAAGGCAGGTGGGTAACTGGTGCCTGTCCATCTTGTAATAAAGGGGCAGCTGCTGATGCCAAGCACTTGTCTGGGGCAGACCTCCTTGTCCTGACATTCCCAGACTCCCAAAGAATATTGAAAAGCCAGTAACTTATTTTTCTTTATGTGAATGGGGGACCTTTAAATCACTAAGTTGTTTAAAGAAAAAAAAAGTGGATGTGTTTGGAATATGGGAATTCTGTGGAGTACAGGAGGGGTGAGGGAGGGGTTAAGGTTCAGTGTTGCTTTCCCCTCACCCTCATTAAATGCTGATAGACAGCAAGTGAAGTGGCAGTCAGAGAATGCCTCCTTTTTGTTGGAGAAGAAACAGGCCCTTTGGTGAGGGTCAGCTGTTTTCAGTAAATAAACCAGAGACCAGGCCTATAGCTTTTTTTTTTTTTTTTTTTTGGACAGTTGTAAATTTTGGAAGATGAGGGGTAAAATCTAGACCTTTTCCCACCCTCCCCTGTGACCACACAGTATAAGTTTGTAAAAAAAAACCTAAAAAAAAGAAAAAAAAAAGAAAAAATTTAACAAAACAAAAAACCCAAAGGACCAATACAGCCCATTTTGTAAGGATTTTCAATGTTTTGTAAAGTATTGGTCCACGTGTTGTATTTTGTAGCCTTTCTAGTTCTTGGGCTTTAGTTCTCCCACTCTTGTATGTATGCATACTGTAGTTACACATTAAAGTCATGACATGCAGCACGTGCCACTGTGCTTATTCTCTCCAGTTCTGTCCTGGCCACTTGGTGTCTTCCAAAGCCTGTTTTACCCATCCAAAACCTGCAGTTTTCCAATGTGGTTGGGCACTGCCTGTTGAAAGCAGCTGGGTTTGTTCTCTAGCCATGAGGTCAGTGGGCAGATGTAATGACTGCACAGGGTCTTGCTTTGAAGGGCATCAGAAGGGGCAGTTGTGTGAAAATAGAAATGGCTTGGTTACAAGCTCTTGAGCAGAGTTTGTCTCGGACAGGAGACTGCCCTGGAGGTATGATGGAGTGTAGACAGCCCTTCAGTTTCATTTCTAGTGCCTTCCACCCTGCTGTGGTCTCCTTGCAGCAGGAATCTACCCAAGATTGGGGTTAGCTGTTCTAAGGGTAAGCAGCTTCAGTGTTGTTAATATTGCAAGGTCCTTTAACCTAGCAGATGCTAGGAAATAGAGCTTCACTTCTTTCTTTGTACATAACATCAGCTTGTTAAATCTGCTATAGTTGACTGCTGTGGTGTGGGCAGAGAGGTCAGGATTTCCTACTTGGGTTTAAGGGGTTCCATACCTGGCTTTGCATTTGCTGTATAGAGGCAAAAACAGCTCTGAGGGGTCACTGAGCCAGCTGTGCCAGTGGCTGGCAGCTCAGAGGGAATTCTCTCTCTTTCTGTTCCAGGCATTAATCACCTCTGTGTCAAGGAGTAGATTGTGGCTAGGTCCTACAAATCCATGGCATTTCTTTGCCAGGTCAGCAGCTGTACTGAAACTGAGCCTTTCGAAGTTGGAACTGTGGGCACAGTTCTCATTTCTTCTTCACTATACTTTTTACTGTGCCTCCCATTCCAGTCCCAAGGACACACAGTTCTACATTGTTTTCCAGAAATTGTATGTCTGTTCTTAAATCCCTGTGATAAAACAGTACAGCAGAATTGACAGCCCCGTTTGAGGATTCTGCCGTTTAAATGCAAACAGCTCCTGAATTGCAGCATCCAGTGGGATACAAAAGATCTTTTTTAAGGGAGTATCTTTCAAGTCTAATGCCCTAAACCACTGACCAGTGTCTTTTTATGTAGTTGATGCACATCTTGTGTGCAAGCTTTTTGCTCTTAAATCTTGGATAGCTGATACTCATCTGAGTGTGGTTTCTTAATAGGTAGAATTGCGGTATTAAACTGACTGGCATTCCTGAAGCAACCCAAAGCTAATAAATCTTTCAATGTTTGGTCTAGCCCTTTTCTAGCTTCTAGTTTAACAGGGTGTTTTCATCTTACCCATCTCGTGCCTGGTTTTAATTGGGTTGTTACCAGTTTTGCTTCTTGTGATCTTGCAGGAGTGCCAGTCACCTATGTAAGAGGAGTCACCCCATCTTCTGTTTTTGTGGGTATCTCTTCCTTTCTGGGTCTTTTTGATCCTGTAACATAAACACTTATGCCCCCAGGGCTTTTTCTTCTGGTTTATGTACTTGGATCTGTCCTTTTTCAAAGGTTCTTTTTGCATTTAATTTACTGAATTCTCTTCCTAATAATGGCATTGGGCATTTGGATATGTACAGAAATTTTATAAAACTCTTTCCAATTCCAAATTTCAGTGGCTGGAAGAATGGCTTTATTTCCTTTTTTCCTATGGCTTCAGCTATAGATGTCCTTTGTTTACTGAAGGTTTATTTACATCTAGGTTGCTCCTCTATTAGATATTCCACCTTTTCATTCCCCAAATTTACTGTGACCAGCAGTTCTGTTGGGGATTCTGTGGACCACTCAGCTGCCTCTCAGTGTAAATCCCAACTGAGTGTAAGCATTCTTCCCTCTTGTGGAGCCTCCCATCTCTGAGGGTTCTGTGCCCTGGGTTCTGGGGCCATTTGTTTCCAGTGCCCATTCTCCTTACAGTAACTATATTGAATTGTTCCTACTAGATGGGAATTTAGTAGTTGAAATCTGTTTTCCTTGCATTGCCTCCTGCCCTTCCAATTATCACAGCATTCAGCCAAATTTACCATCCCTTCTCTGATCTCTTTTCCATTTTTCTTGCCTTTCTCTACCTCATTCTCTTCATTACACTTCCTTCTTATTTCTCTAGTGCTAAAACATGAGAGTCTGCTGTCATCAATCCACATTCCTTCCAAGCCTTATCATTATTCTGCAATGCAAAGAACAGATCAACATCTGGTACTTTGCCCCTTTTTCCTTCCTGGCAACAAAGTAACACTAATTGCAGGATCCATTCTGAGGCCATTTCCCCCAATTCTCTAGTAGATAAAAAGGCCACCACATAATCAACTTCTTAGTAAGCTAATGCCCTCCAAGCTTTTCCCATAGTCCAAAAATACATTCTTAAAAGTGAAGTTCTGAAAATGGCCTCCAGTGAGGTGGAACTTCCAATGCCCATGCAGGCGAACAGTTACAAACAGCAGGTATAACAAAATCTTGTTATGGTGTTCAAACCTTTTATATGCTTTGGTCATCACCAAGTTTGTACATATCTAAAAAACAAGTTTTAACCCAAACCCCAAACTTTAACCAAGATACAGAATGTAATACTCCTCTGACATGTGTTTTCCAATATGATTACTTTGGAGACACAGGCTACCAAAATACCAGTTTTAACAATGTCTCTCTGAAGGATAGTGGCTGCTGTGTGAGATCCTGCTCAAATTCCCTATTGTCCCATCTGGAAAACCAGAACAAGCTCCCCTCAGTGCTGTTAAACCACCCTGTCCCCAGGCACTGCAGGCAGGGCTGCAGCTGAGCTTTGTCATGACTGCACTGTGGGTTTCCCTTGTCTGCAATGCTTTTAACTGCAGCAGAAGTCCCTCTGCTCTTAGATGGGGCTTCACACCCTGTTGAAGTAGAGGGAGCATGGGCTGGGTAAGAAAACTCATTTTTATTAAATAGAGCTTGGCCTGTCAACCATCAGTGTTTTGTCATGCAAAAGCAAAGTGAGTTCACGGTAGAACTGCTTCAAGCAGAGGGTGTGTATCAAATGCTCAGCCTGCAGCAGCTGTGGAACTGTGACAGTGCTCCTCCAGAATAGTCTCAAGGTCACACAGAAATACCTTTTATTTCTAAAAGGCAATATTTGTTATACTGAGACTACATGAAGACCAGCTGGATGGGCTTGTACTCTTGAACGTGTTCAACATAAAGTATGTACAGGTGAAGAGGTTAGTGTTGTCAGCAAGTCCACCTGCCAGGTATTCACTCTGACCCTCTCTAAGGCAAGAGCTACCAGCTGGATTTCTGCACTCTTAATCTGGACAAGGAGCAGCTCTTGCCATAAACTTCTGATGCTGAATGAGGGAATCCTCTGCTGTTCTGGCAGTGTATGTCTGCCTTCCTAAACAGCCATTAGCATGGCTGGGGTTTCTTAAGGCCTCTGGAAAAAGGTGGTATTTGTGCTCCAGAGCTCTCATGGTACAATAAGGCCACTCAAAACCACCTTTGTGCTGTGGAGATACTTCTTTATGTAGAGGTAGCTAAAAATCCATGTGCTGTATGAGGGACAAGTGGACCTGCAGTCAGTTTTGCCATCTGTGCTCTCTGCTAGAGAAGAGATGGCCGGGGGCTGACCTTTCCCTCAGGATGAGCCCAGCCAGGGCCTGGCCAGGGGCACTGGGGATTTTATTGTACCAGCTCTAGCAGCTGGTGCAGGATCCTCTTCTGTCCATAGCGCACGTGCAGCGCCTGCTGCTCCCTTCGGCTCAGTTTCTCATAAGCCTCCTTGTTGTTTAGCAAGTCCTGCTCTGCTTTCAGGTCTGCCCCATAGGACTCCAGGGTCAGCAGCACACTGTCATAAAGGAGCTTCTTGCAAGGGCTTTTAAGTCTGGAGAGGGCCTCATTTGAAAGGGTAGAGTTTTCCTCTTCGTCACTGTCATCTTCCCAGCCATCTTGCTCCTTATACTCCTTGAATTCCTCTTCTGACATGCAGAGCACCTGTAGTGACCCAGACAAAGGGATAAGTCACTGCCAGTGTGAGTACATCAGTAGAACAGAAGAGCCATGTGGAGCAAGTGAGTTATTCCTCAGCTGCACCAAAGATTAAGAGACTAAAACAGGCTTAGATACCTAAGTGCAAGTAATTATGGGTTAGAAGAGCATTAAAACAGTAAGTCTGGGTATTGGCAAGTCTTGTAAAGCATCTCAGCTATCACCTACAAAGTTGTGCTTTCTAGAACAGCCGTGGCGCCATTCCAGACAAATATGTACACATTGGATGGCTACTTCAGGAGAGGAAGATGACTTAACAGCATCTGGAGCTGGGCAGCCAGACCCCCTACCACTGTTCACACAGGACTGTAGGTGCCAAACTGCCTTCGGGTGCTTCTCCCCTTCACTGAGCCATACTGCACTCCGTTCTCCCTTTTGCAGCAATTCTGGCCATTCTTACCTTGAGGGTCATGGACAGCTCTTCCTCTGTCAGCACCTCATTCCAGCCAAGTACAAAGGCACCTTCCTCCCCCACCATCTCCAGCTGGCACAAGAAGTCCCACTGCTCTGAGACCAGCTGCTGCTGCGCTTCACTTTTGGCTCCTGTGTCAAAGACAGCAGAGCTGTGAACACAGCCGGGATGGCAGAGGGGGAGGGTGAATGGAGAAAGGGAAAAAGGAGGCAGAAAACCAAGGCATGGCCCCAGCCCCTGAAATGCTGTGGAACAGGCTTATTTTCATGTCTTCCCGTTGAACAGGGATGCTGCCCCACGCTGTCCCAGGGGGGCTGGGGTGGCACTCACGCTGCAGCGCCGCCCTGCGCAGTGTCACCATCTGGATGTCGGCCGTGTCGTGGCTGTTGCCCGGGTAGGGCTCTGCGAAGCCGTACATGTGCAGCAGCTGCCAGTTGGCCATCTGCCCATAGGTGTTGAAGATCTCCTGTCCTTTCCTCACAGGCTGGGTTGTAACCATCCTCAGACAGTGCTGCAAGCAGGGGGAGGAGAGCAGCTGAGCTGTGCTGATCTGAGTGCTCACCAGGGCCTTTCAGAGAGCTCAGATGTCCCTGAGCTCCTCCTAACCAAACATGCAGCAGGACTTTGTTTTAATGAAATCCATGCCAGACTTGCTGCCCTGGGCTGAGACTCCACCTTGCTGTGCCCCCATTCCCAAAATCTTACTAAAACAGAACCAAGCTGTGACAATGCCTGGTGCAGCAGCTTTGCACTCACAGGAGAGTATTCCAGGTTGGCATTGTGGTTGGCCACATGATTCAAAATATCTGCTACAGGCACCATCATGGGAGGATTGGGCCCCTTCTCATCTTCTTCCTCCTCCTCCAAAGGTTCCTGAAAGCTAAGACAAGCCAGTGGTACACATGGCTGCGGAGGACAAGCTTCACCTTACACTCAGATTCTTGTGCAGCTGCAACCTCTAACACAGCCTGTACTCCTACTTCTTTATCTGGCTCAAAGCCCTTACTTCTCACCTGTAAGCCATGACAAATGCCACCAGCTCCTTATACAACTCCAGAGTGTGCAGTTTGGGGTCAAAGATGTCAGGGTGGGTCTCCATGAAAGGCAAGATGATGGAGTTGTACTCCAGCTGGATGTTAGCTAGATCCTTGTCCACAGCTTCTGGAATGCCTGTGCCCTGCAGGAGCCTTGTTCGCTCTTCTTGGGGCCTGTTGCAAGAAAAACTGGTTCTTCTCCATCTGTGCTAGTGCCAAGGGTCGATAAACTCCTTCCTCCTTAAAACTCTCAGCTTCCCCCTGCTCTCCAGGTCCTTGTTCTCTAGCTCTACCTGTAACATAACTCCAGGAGGGCCCCTCAGGCTCCTGCCAGTGCCAGCAAAGGGTTGGAACAGTGGGTTGGTGTCACCCAGCAGGACCACATCCCTTCCCAGGACAGAACTCAGCAGCCCTGGCCTGTGCCTGCCTTCAGCTGTGAGCCTGAGCCTCCCCAGCCCCGCTGCTTTCACCTTACCAGAACATGGGGTGGTCCAGGCTCCTGAAGTCCTGCCAGAGGGAGAAGTACGGCTGCCAGTGGGAGCTGCTGGCTGTGTACTCGTGGAGCAAGGCCAGCAGGAGAGGGACCCAACCAGACTGGCTCTGCAGGGATTCCTGGGCTACAGAACCAGACAGGATGGAGAAAACCTTAATCGTTGTGTTTCAGAACCAAAACCTTCTATGACAAGGCTCCATGCCTGTCTTCAGCCCAGAGACAGGGGTTGAGCTTTTAAGTCTGGTTTGTCTTGGCTTTGTCCTGAGCTGAACCAGGACCAGAAACAGCTTCTCTGGAGATACAGATGAGCTCTGCCAGGCCTCGCAGCCTTGCCCTCCTCAGCCTGAGGCTCTGCGTGCCTGCAGGAACCAAGGAACTGTTCTTTTCTTACCAGGGCTTCAAGGAAAGCAGCATAGTTCGGGGGCCTGTCAGTTAGAAGCTGGAGATGTTACACTGATGGACTTTTCTCCCTGTCCAGCACAGCTCTCAGGGAAGCGAGGGGATGCCCAGCCCTCCCCTTTCCTACCTGGTATCAAACAGCCCTACAGCATTCTGCACAAACCAGAAACGTTCCGAGGCTTTACCGCAGACCCATTTACTCCTTTCAAAGCTACAGCAGACTCGAGTGTCACAAGCACTCACCTTCCTGCAGGAGTGCGTGGATGGAGGTGGTGTGCTGGGACAGCAGCGCCGTGCGAGGGATGGTGAACAGCACCTCTCCCGCCTGCAGCTCCTCGGCAGCCAGCATCCCGTACCCCGCCACCGCGCCCTCCCTGCTCAGGCGCACCTGGGGCCGGAGGGAGCCGTGAGGGGCGGAGCGGAGAGACCGGGGCGGACCTAGGGCGTGCCCGGGCCGGCCCGCGGTGCCTCACCTTGGGGTTCAGCTCCACCCCGGCCCGTCCGCACCACGCCAGGAACGCGGAGAGGGGGTCGGCACTACTCTTCTCCTGGGCGCCGCTGTCGACCGCCGCCTGTGGATGGAAGCATGGGCTGAAGGGGAAGGAGCCATGAGGCCGATCGCGGATCCCCTCAGCGCCGGTGTGTCCCCGGGAGCCCCCGGGCTCCCCCGTACCTTAAACCGCTTGGGCGCCGACGCCATGACGCTGCCAACACGTGGTCCCGGTCGGGCCCTTCCGCGTAGCGGAGCTCCGCCCCCCTGGGCCGGGCTAACGGCGGCCAAAAAGGGACAGAAAGGGCTGGGGAGCAGCGGTGGGAACGCGTCCCGGAGCCTCCTGCCCGGGGGGCTCGCGGTCCGTCTCTGTGGGGCCCGGCCTCCGAGCGCCTCCCTGAAGGCTCTGAGCTCCGTGTGGTGCCTCTCTGCGGGATCCAGGGACCACCGCGTGTCTCTCTGCCGGTGTGTCCGGCCCGGTGCACCTCGGGGGGCTGCGGTGCCTCCGTGGCTGCCGAGGGGCCGCGTACCGGTGCGGCCACAGCTCCACACATGGGGTAAAAGCAGCGGGTTCTGATTAATCAGTGTAATTAAGCTTGTGCTCTTGTTCAGTCGACACCACACACACTCCCACCATTTGTACGGGCTCTGATCTCCCTCCAGGGCCGTCCGGAGGCCGCCGTTCTCTGTTCATTAGTGCTGTCCCCAGCAGAAGGGGGCTGATCCATCCCTGGCTGCTCGAATGAAGCCAATTAGTGCGCACTAATTTGTGCGCACGAGGTGTTTGAAGAGGCCCCGCGGGGCTCTCTGCGGGATGTCCCTGAGGCTCCCCCACCCCAAACGCAATTGGGTTCCGCTTTCATCTTCTCCAGTCCCTTCCCAGCTGGGCAAGGCTGGATGGGCAAGGTGGGTTCCCTATGGAGCAAAGGGGTCCCTTCCTGAAGAATGGGGAGGAAGGGCAGTAGAACGTGTGGGGTGGCCCCTGCAGGTGCCTCACGGGCTCTGTGTCCCGGTGGCCGAACCCGCAGCCCCCCCCTCCCTCCCGCTTCACCGCGGCTCCTGCGGAAGCGCCGCCGGGGCTCGGGTTGAAGCCGCGGCCGCTGCAGCCACAGCCGAGCCCGGAGCCCGGCTCGGCCCCGCCGCCGCTGCTGCTCTGCCCCGGCGGGGCCCTCCCGCCTCCCTCGGGAGCGGCGGAGGCTCCGGAGCCGCTCCCGCAGCATCCGCTCCTGTCCTGCTGCGCATCCCCAGGGCGGGCCCTGAGCCCGCCCAGCGCCCAGCGAGATCCCAGAGCCCGGGCGTTCGTCTGGCCCTCGCTGGCAGCCTCGCTGGGCGGTGTGGGAGTGGGGAACACCAGAGTGAGTCCCCCCATTGTCCCTGCGGTGCTGGGGAAAACGGGGTCCCCCCCCAGCTGTCACAGACCACCGGGAAGCCCCAATGTGAGCCTGGATAGCTCAGTTGGGAGAGCATCAGACTTTTAATCTGAGGGTCCAGGGTTCAAGCCCCTGTTCAGGCGGTGGCTTTATCCTTTAATATCAAGAAAGGAAGCGTGTGGGCAGGAGCAGCATCTCCTCCTGCTGCTGGGGCCCTGTGGGGGCTGCAGGGTCCCCAGGGCACCCACTTCTCCTTTTCCTACCGCAAGCTCCATCCCATCTGAGACCCACACAGCATTGCTCTGTTCAATCACCCAGTAACTCGGGGAGATCTCACGTTGGATGATGAGGACAGACAAGGGAGCTATCATGGGTACACATGAAAGGAGGGAGAAGGAGGATGGATAGAAAAGGAAGAGGAACAGCAGAGCTGGAGGGAAGGAAGCCTGGGCTGGGCTTGAATTGAAACTGGGGGCTCAGGGATGGCAGACTGAGAATGAGGAAACCTACTGGGGGCCACCCTGGGGCTGTGTTGTTGACTCTCAAGGGGGTATGCAGCACCCTCCACCTGCCTGTCATGCCCAGCCCTTCTCTCACCTTTAGGTGTTCATCATCCCTGTCCTTACTCTCATCTGGGGCTGCCCTGAGCTCCAATCTGAGTCCCTGCCCACCCCAGCTCAAGCAGATGCTCCCTTAAAGCCACCCCTGGTGCCAGGGAAGCCATCCCTGGGACAGTGATGTTTTTGCAATGACACTGCACCCACATCAACCCACGAGTTTATTTTATTGTCCTGACAAACTTTGCTTCCCAGTGGCTCCGATCCTTCCAGGGCATGTGCCACGGCTCAGGCCGAGCTCTGGCCCATGCCTCCGTCGTCATTCATTTCTTGCCAGCAAGAAAACAAAGAGATAATAAATAGGAAGCTTATTTGCAGGGAGGGCCCCGGGGACAGCCTGGGGTCACGGGCCAGGCTGTGCCTGGCCCCAGCCACGGCTGCTGGGGGGGGCTGCAGGCAGGACAGCCCAGCCCCGGGCCATGCACACTGTGGGGCTGGGGCACTCAGGGGTCTGGGGGGGATATAGCAATCTCTATTTAATTACATTAAAATAGACTATTTAAAAAAATTATTTCTAGTAGTTAAAAAAGTGTCGTGGTCCATCCCATTCCAGCAGGGTCATGGTGCTGTCCCAGAGGTTTGGGGACACGCTGGCCGGTGCTGGGATGGACCCCAGTCTGCTTCACCCTGGGCAGGCCTGTCTGGGGGCTGGTCAGTCATAGCGGGCTCTGGGGGGATGCTGGCAGGGTGGCCACCGCGGGTGACAAAGCAGGGCACTGTGCCACCCACCAGCCCCACAGCCACCACAGACCAAGGGCAGGGGAGTGGGCGCCCTCCCAGTCCCACAGCAGGGCCAGTCCCGGGGCCTTAAATGACATGGCAGCAGTTGAACTGCCCCAGTGACAAGAGGCTCTCCTTGGAGCCCGGCCGCAGTTTGAAGGCCAGGGCTTTCTCGCAGAGCGGGAACTGCAGGAGCCGGTCCCGCAGGCTGCCCCCCTTGCCCTTGCCCGGGTCCAGCTTGATCACACTCTCTGCGCCCCCTTCAGGGCCTGAGCTCTCCACCGACTGCTGGGCCGGGCTGATCGGCTCCCCCTGCCCTGGGGACGTGTCTGCAGGACTTGGGAGGGTGGCAGGACTTGTCTCTGCCCCCAGTACCTGGGGAACTTCAGCTGAGCTGCTCTGGGGTGACAGGACGGCTCCCCTTTCCTTGGGGAACTCTGCTGAGGAGCCCCCAGGCTCTGTGTCCTCCTCCCTCCTTAGGGACTCACTTCCATTTCCCCGCAGCACGGGGGGACCCCGGCCCCCACTCACTCCCTTCCCAGCCCAGGCCACCCCCGAGCGCCCTCCCCGGCCCCCCAGCTCCGCCCCCGGCCCCCAGACCTCCCCGCGGCCGGGCGGGCGGTGGGCGCGCAGGAAGGCTCGCATCTGCTCCTGGTTCAGAGAGCTGCTCTTCCTCTCCATTGCGCTGGGCCTCTCCTCCTCCTCGTCGTCCTCCTCTTCCTCCTCACAGATCTGCTGCAGGGCCGGGGTGCTCTTGGTGATGGTGGTGTCAACGGCAGGGACCTTCAGCAGGGTCCCGGTGGGCTGCCGGCCGCCGATGTCCCCTCCCGGGGGCAGCCGGGACGCCCCGGCGAGGCCGCCCATCTCGGTGAAGGGCAGGAGGCTGCCGGCGCTGCCCGCAGAGCCAAACGTGTCTGACAGGTTGGGCCTGAGCACGGGGAGAGAGGTGTCAGTACTGGCTGGGCATCACAGGGCTGGGACAAGGAAAAGGACAGGGGACCGGCCAAGACCCTGCATTGGGGACTCAGGATGGTGGGGAGGGTGACACAGGATGGGGGCAGCAGGGGGCTCACCTGCTCTGAACCTCCTTGGCCAGGTTGTAAACGAGACTGAGGCGGTGGCCCTGCTTCTCCTGCTTCTCCCGCAGCATCCTCTCTGCCAGCAGGAAATACGTGGCCGTGATGTGGTTGTAGCGGTCGGCTTCCAGCGCCCTGTGTGAGATCAGGGAGTTGCAGCACACACAAGGGTCATGCTTGGAGGGACCCCCAGAGCCCTTCACGGGGGCTCCCAGCCCCACAGCCCATCACTCACTCCTGGATGGTGTCCCGATCCGCGATGTTCCCGCACACCATGGCCTGCAGGATGATCTCGTGCTCCTCCTCAGACACGCGCTTGTGGGAGGTGAGGGGCAGCAGGGAGCGGCTGGCAGGGGACGGGTCCACCCCCTGCAGCCACGAGTGGCCCTCGATCTGCTCCAGGGACGCTCGCTGCTTCGGGTCCCGCTGCAGCATCCTGGAGATGAGACTGGGGAAAGGAGTGACGTGTCAACCCTGCAGCACTGTGTGAATCCCAAAGCAAGCAGCTGTGCCTGCTCTCCCTACCTCAGCTGCCAGGCATCTGCCAGGGCTGGGGCAGCCACCCCGGGGCAGCAAGCTGGGAGTACAGAGAGGGGGTGGTGCTCACTCAGCGCACTGTGCCGAGACGTGCGGGGGAACGGTGTAGCGGCAGTCCATGATCATGGTGAGGGTCTCGCTGTCGTTGGCCTCCTGGAAGGGGGGGTGGCCACACACCAGCATGTAGAGGATGACTCCCAGGCTCCAGATGTCTGCAAGAAGCAGCAGCAGCAGTTCAGGTTGCACTCACCATGGCCCAGGAGATTCCCCACCCCAGGGACCCCAGGAGGGGCTGCCCCACCAGTGCTCACTGGGATGTTCCTTGGAAGTAACAGCCCCCAAGTCTTGCCCCATGGACAGGGGGACCATTGTCCCACCAAGACAGGGAAGGACTTTCCCATCCCTACATCCAAACAGGTCTCAAGGGACTTCACCAAAGCAGTTGAGGTGTTGTCACCTTGTCCCGGCAAGGACAGGAAGGCCAGCCCTGAGCTCTGCCCCCCTCTCCACTCCCCCGGCACTGTTTCACGTCATTCCTCAGCTTCCTGATTCCCAAACCCCACCACAACCATCCTGGCATTGGGCTGTGCTTTAGGAGACACTGCAGCAATCAGAGAGGGACATAGCACCGATCTAGGCTCTCCAGCTGCATGGGGACCAGCTGGAGCAGGATTGCTGCCCTGACCTGGGGACAGGGATAGAGCCAGAAGCATCTTCGCTGGCTCCTCCTGCCCAGCACACAAATTCCTGCAGATGTTGGGATTTAGGATGCTGAGCACGCCCTGGGGCGCTCCGTTAATACCTTCAGCTGCTTAAGTCAAGTGTTCGAAAATTTCTCATCTGCGTCAGTTTTCTCTCTTCATTTCCCTTTGCAGCGCCACCAGCTTATTTTTCTACCGCCTCCATAAGCTATCCCTGTTCTCAACTCAGGATCCGCCTTTCCCTGAGCCAACGCTGGGCTTTTGCCTTTAAGGGCTCGTGTTTTGCTTTGCTAAATCCTCCTGCCCTAATTCCAGCCAGCCAGCCAGCTCGGATCCTGCTTCCCTCCCACGTCCACTCTGTCACAGCAGAGCTTCTTGGAGCCCCCAGCCCAGCTCCCTGTGCCCTTAGACAGTCTCCCCAGACCCCTGCACCTCCCCTGCACCCGGGGAGGAAGAGCACTGGGAGCCATGGGAAGGAAGTGGTTTTCAGGGCGGGGATGGAGCAAAGGAAACTTTCGGAGTCCCTCCGCCCAAAGAGCAGCATCCCGAGCAGATTTCCTTCCTGCCTCGCCCCGCCAAATAACCACCAGCGCCAGATTGCTGGCAGCTGTATGCTCACACTGCTTCTCCTGGCGGCTGCCACGCCAGGCTCACAGCCTGCTTGGGCTTTTTCCCCTCTCTGGCAACCATCACTCTGTGGGATCTCTGTGGATGCCAGGATGGTCTCTGCAGGGAGGACCCTGCGGTGCCAGGGCAGGGCTGGGCAGCCAAGCACCCAAGGGACAGGCTTGCTCCTTGCAGGGACAGCAGTGCCACCGTGTGCTCCTAGTGTAAGGGGCCAAGTGGGAAGTGGTACCCAGCTGGCAGGACCATGCTCCAGGCCAGGGATAGGAGGAAGGCAAGTCCTCAGGGTCCCCCTCAGCCCTTACCAACAGCTGGGGCATCGTACTCATCCCCAAGCAGGATCTCTGGTGCCGAGTAGGCCAGGGAGCCGCAGCTGGTGGTGAGCATCTTGCCGGGCTGGAAGCGGTTGCTGAAGCCAAAGTCGGTGAGTTTGACCACCCCTTGCTCCTGGAAGAAGACCACGTTCTCGGGCTTGAGGTCGCGGTGCACCACGTGGAGCTTGTGGCAATAGGAGATGGCATGGACGATCTGGGCAAAGTAGTGCTTGGCGCGCGGCTCGGCCAGGCCGCCCTCATGCCGCATGATGTGGTCAAACATGTCCCCACCATCGCCCAGCTCCAGGATGAGGTACAGCTTGGCGTGGGTGTCGATGACCTCGTAGAGGCGCACCACGTTGGGGTGCTGCACCAGCTTCATGCAGCGCACCTCCTGCAGGAGCTGCCCCGCCGCCTCCCCCGCCAGCTTGCTCTTGTCGATCACCTTGACGGCCACGCGCTGCCCAGTGAAGACGTGCCGGGCCAGCTTCACCACGGCAAAGTGGCCCTTGCCCAGCGTGCGCTCCAGGTCGTACAGCCCCGCGATCTTGGCCTCGCCGCAGCCCTGCGCCCCGGCCATGGCGGTGCCCTCAGGTGGGGACAGGCATCAGGCAGGCGCTGTGGGATGGAGGAGATGCTGAGCAGTGTGGGGTGAAGGATGGGGTGCTCCCAAACACCAGGTCCCCCAGCACCACTGACACCAGCACTGCCAGGACATCAGGTCCCCAGCAGCCTGGGCACCCTGACACTCTACCTCCCAGTCCCCATCCCAGGACCTAAACCCCCCCATCTGTATCCCCACCTTCAGTTCCTAGTACTCTGGGAATCTCAATACTTCCATCTTCCATCTCCTAGGACATCCCATAATCCCCATGTCTGGGTCCCCAACATCTTGAGCACTCCAACACCCCCTTTTCAATTCCCAGCATCCTTGACATCCCAATACATCCCTCTACTTCCCAGCACCCCAGGACATCCTGACACCCTCTCCTCCAGAACTGCAGCACTCTGGGCACCCCAATACTCCTGCCTCCAGTCCCTCATCACCCTGAGCAGCTCCATACTCCTGCTCTCCTGGTTCCCAGCATCCTGAGCACTTCATACCCCTACCTCCAAATCGCCAGCACCCATGTCACCCCATACTCCCAGACCCCAGCATCCTGGGCACTCCAATAATACCAACTTCCAGATATTCGGCATCCTGGCTACCCCAATATGCTCAACTCCACTACTAGCACGTCTGCGCACCCCCACACCTCCATCCCCAGTCCCCAGCACTCCGGGCCGCCCCCATAACGCCAACCTTCAGCTCTCCAGCACCCCTGTCACTCCTGTATCCTCATCCCTAATCCCCAACATCCGTGCCACCCCATGACCTCAGCACCCTGGGCACCCCCCCGCTCCCCCTCTAGCGCCCCGGGCACCCCGATACCCACCCCTGTCACCCGGTGCGCCCCGGCGGAGCCGCACTCGCTGGGGCGCGGAGCTGCGACCGCCGGGGCTGCGGTGCCCGGGCGCGCCCGCCCCGCTGACGTCAGGGCGGCTTCGGGATCGCGCCTTAAAGGGCCCGGCCCGGCGGGGCTGAGGCAGGGGCGATGCTCATCGCACCTCCGGAGAGGCAGCCCCGGGCCCGGCTCGTTACTGCCTGCCTGGGGTAGTGCGGACTCGGTTGGCCCTAGCGGTAGCGAGGGCTGGTGATGAGCTAAACGAGCCGCCCGCCTGCCTGGATGCTTCCAGGAGGAGAGACAGAGCCCCCAGCCCGGGCTTGTCTCCGCAGGGTCCCGCCGTTGTGGGCTTCTGCCCGGGATGCTCGCTCACGGGCATCTCTCCTGTGCCACTAACCCATTCCACCACCCGTTCCCTCCCTCGCTGGAGCCTGGAGCACCGAGCCGGGAGCGCAGCCCTGGCCCCCCTTTCCCCCTCGCTTTAAGCCGGTCTTTTCCTGGAAGCGGCCGCCGAGCGGCCGGCCGCCTCATTTAGCTCGTTACGGGCCATCGGGATGCGCACAAAGCAGATGTTGCTCCTGCAGATTAAAAAGCTCTCAGCGCGGCCGCCCTCGTTCCCGCTAATGCCTTCCCAGAAGTCCTGGCCCGCGGCCCCGGCGGCTGCAAACAGCCCCTAATGAGCGGTGCCGAGCGCTCCGTGCGGGGGCTGCGGCCAGCGGGGCCCCGGCAGCGCCGGCTGCGGGCCCGGGCTCCCCAGGGCTGGGGAACGGGGGAGCCGGGGCTGGACGGGACACCCGGCACCCACCTGCGCCCCGGGAATGGAAGGGGCTGCCAAACCTGCCTCTCACCCAAGGTGACTCTGTCCCGGCATATGGGGTGCAGGAGGCATCCAGGTGCTGTGGCAGGGGATCCTGACCGGGTGTTGTGCACTGGGGGACCCAGACGGGTACTGAGTGTTTCCAGCAGCCACGCACAGCTGGAGAAAATGACACATGGCAGATGAGCTCCTCACCGGTCCTGTGCCTGCTCAGCCTGTCCCTCAAATGCAGCAGGAATCTGATCATGCCAGGACAGGGGATGTAGGAGCACAGGAAGCCTGCCAAGAGCCCCAGAGGTGGTGCTGCATCCAGGAGCAGTGGCTCACGCTCTGCTGAGGATGGGCTGGGAGGCCTTGGGGGTCCTCCCGCCTAGGGGAGAGCCTGGGCAGAGCCTGGGCTGTCAGCCTTTCCTCCAGGGGATGTCAGAAGCTGCTGAACCCTTCCTGTTATGTCTTATTCCCCCAATTCCTTGCAGGGCTGAAGCCACTCAAGGCCACAAGAGTTCCCCAAAGGAGCCTGGCTCTGGGGAGATGCAGGTTTTCCAAACAAGACACGAGTAAGAGATGCAGTTAGCACAGGTGGAAGCCTGGAGAATCTGCAGATGGTATGTGGTCAGGAGCTGCAGGACTTCTAGAGGCTCTGCACCGTGAGTGGATGCTTGCCAGGAGATACAGATAGGCAGCATTCCCTTTGAAAACCAGTCAAGCTTGGCATCGTTTTGGTGAGGAGATTGTAGCCCTGCTATTTCTGTATTTAGGACCTAGGAGATGTCCTCAGGCTTAGTGCTGGAAAGGGAAGTGGGCTGGAAAGGGAAGTGGGGATCACTTCCAAAAAAACTGGGAGTTTAGAGCTAACAGGGACTGTTCCTTCCTGCAGCTGTGCAAGGCACAAAGCAGGAGCCCCCCCGTCCCATGCACCACCCCACTGGCTGCCTCTCCATCCAGACAAAGGCCATTTTCCAGAGGCTCCCACCTACCTGGTAGTTAGCAAAGTCATGTGGCCACAGCACTTAATTAATAAAGAGCTGATATAAATGCCAGTAAACATGTGGGGAGGAGGACACTGAGGCAGAGAGCGGGAGCAGCGCTTCCAGCGAGCTCAGTGGAGCAGCGACAGCAGCGCCCTCTCTGCTGGAGAGGTCAGTGCTTGGCATGGGAGGGGTCCTGGGAGCGTGTGGGATGTGACCCCACGGCTGGGGGGCTCCCCACAGTGCAGGGGGGTCTCTCCCAGTAAAGAACTGGGTGGTTCTGTGGGATGGGGAGATGAGGACGGGCCAGCACTGGGCTGCTGGAGCCAGGCTTGGAACCTCAATGCTGCCCAAGCAGCAGGAACAGGCTTTCCAAGGATTTGGCTGACATTTGGTGGATACCACCTACTGGACCGTTTACTTTTGCTCCCTAAGAGGTCACTTACTTTTTAGAGCCTTCAGGCCCCCAAAGCCCACAGCCTGGCCCTGCAACTTCTCCTGTTCCCCAGCTGTGTGTGCTGTGGTCCATCTCCTGCCCAGCACTCAGATTCTAACGGCACTTCCAGGCTCAGAGCCTGGCAGGAGCCATGTCACATGTTTTGGCCACATGGTGTGCACCTCCGTGGTCTGGTGGCTGCTGTGTGTCAAGCAGGAGAACCTGAACTGACACAAAAAAGATCAAATCTCAGTCCATTCTCTGCTGCTCACCCCTTTCTGTGGGGAGATCATGAATGTGCTCCCATGTGGAGTGCCTCACAGCACATGACAGAGCTTTGGGGGCTCCTGCTCCCAGGTGTCTGTAGGCCCCAAAAAAAGGCTCTCAGGTCTGAGGGAACAAGCTGGGAGTGGTGGCTGTGCTGGCAGAGGCTGACATGGCACTTCTTGGGTTGGCAGGGGATGATGGCAGTGAAGGCACAGGCCGGGCTGCCACCAGTGCGCTGATGCCAGCCAGGCCCCTCTGCACAGGTTGTCCCCCAGGACCATGCTGAACGTGCTGCTGCTGTGCTGTGGGCTGCTGCAGGGGATCCAGGCTGTGCTGGATCTCAGGACTGCTGACCTGAGCTGTGGCCACGTGCAGAAGGCGAGCGGCGGGCTGGAGCGGGTGGACAGAGCCCGCCAGGCCAGCCTGCAGCGCAAGGGCAAGGAGGCGTCTGCGGAGCCGGCAGGTGAGTCCTGAGCCCTGCTCCTCACTGAGCCCACCCAGGGCCCCAAAACTGAGCTGGGCATCCCCTTAAAGCAGCACAGCTTCTCCTGGCCCTGGCTAATGACAGCAGCCCGGCAGCCCACAGGGAATGGGTTTGTTTTTTTTTTATGGGGACACACGAGCAAAGGCAGAAGAATCAGAGCTGACCCTCCAGCAGCCTCCTTGTGCAGTCTCTCTGTATCTCACAGGAGCTCTCCCAAGGCTGGGGTTTGAGCAGATGGCCCTGGGGGTCCAAGAAGCTGATGGTGGCCTTGTGCAGAGAGGCAGCCTGCTGGAACCACAGGTATGGCTCCCTGAGCTTTCTTACAGACACCCTAAGAGCGGGGTGGCCTCAGGCCACAGCAGCCTCCTCTGTGTCTCTGGGGCTGGGGGTTTGGATGGGACTGTCCAAAACCTGAGGAGCTGGGATGACCTGAGGCTGCCCAGACCTGCAAGGGGCTCCAGCACTCAAAGGAGAGTGGTCCGAGCCTGTGCTCCTGTAATCCATTTAATTAAGCTCAAGTGCAGCCCAGGAAGCCTCTGCAGAGCAGGAGCTCGCTGGGCAGTGCCCTGTGTTGCCTGGCTCAGCCCTGGTGGCTCTGTTTGGGCAGAAGACACAGCACCACTTTCTAAAGTCCAAGCTGTGCTTCAAAATAAATGTGTGCAGAAAGGCCTTGAGACACCGTGGATGAGGCACCAATGCCTGTAGAGAGTCCACAGTGCTCAGCAGTGATTTCCAACAGAAAATAGAGCCTGGAGTTGAACACAAAAGAAGCCTCCACAATGCCAAACCTCAGCAGCCACTCTTGGCTCTCTCCCCACACAGTTCTTTATTGCCGGCACAGTGGTCCAGGACCAGCTCTTGCCCTCCTCTTCCTCCTCTCTCCCCTGCAGGCATCATCCACAGAGCTGGAAGCCGAGGGCCGTGAGGAGCGCTCCCCCCGCCGCTGTGTCCGCCTGCTGGAGTCCTGCCTGGGCCACCAGATCCCCTGCTGCGACCCCTGTGCCACCTGCTACTGCCGCTTCTTCAACGCCTTTTGCTACTGCAGGAAAATCAGCACCACCTTCCCCTGCGGCAAGAACTAGCGCCCCAGGGGCTGCCAGCTGCCCGCCCCTGCGTGTGCCTCCTGCTCTGCAGCTCCAATAAACCAGCCCTTTGCAAAAGGCGTTTGGTTTGCAGAGTGGGGATGGTGTGACGGGCTCTCGGGGGGTGGCAGCAAGGTGAGGGTGGGCTGTGCACGGCTGGGCAGTGTCCACACATCCACATCAAACCACATGTGCCTTTCCCGGATCTATTAGTGCTGTTTCAGCAGCAGGGGCACCCTGGGGTGATGTTCTGGCTATGCTGCTGTTACCCACAAAATCGGGCTCGTTCCTTGCTGTGTACCAAGCTGATAATGACACACTTCACAGAGACATCGATTGTTTATTTCACAGCTGCCCCAGCCTGGGTGCTCGGTGCTGTTCCACAAATCCAGCACACCCCACCAGGCTTTCTGTGCCATTATTTACACAGAGAACTTCAGGGTTAGTGACTTCACAAGGACAGACCCTCTATTAAAATTGGTTTGTTATTCCCATAGGAATCATGTAACTTAATCCAGGTAACTTCTACTCATGCTCAGGGGAAGGGCCTTCAGCTATGGATATTTTCGACCCTGCAGGTGTGATTTTTGGTGTTACAATGCAGATAGTTCAGCCCTAGGATACATGGACCTCGAGTATTTCACTAGGTTTACAATGTACGTGTAGCTATACATCACCATCTTGACTTATTGCATCCTTAAAGCTTGTTCTGGGATATTCTTGAGTGACGGGCACTGGCTGCTGCCTGTTCTTCTGATTAAGCCTCCTTCCTGATTAGGTTTGAAAGTACACAGAGGTCTTGTATCAAAAACCATCTTGCCTTAATATAACCTTGACATATCCCACATTTTGCAACGCCTTTACATCAAACAAAACTATTTTATTTATTTCACAGAGCAGCTCCTGGCAAAGCCCTTTAACTGTCTGGGTACTTCCCCATTAGTAGAAGCAGTGTCTCGGCAGCAGGCGACACTGCGAACTTTACTTGCGTATTCTCCTTGTGCCTGTACCGCTCACGGCGGCTTAGGCGGAGCGAAGGGGAGGCTCACACCGGGCGCGGTGCAGCCGGAGCAGGGGCACGGCGGGCAGGGGCTCATGGCGGCTTAGACGGAGCAAAGGGGAGGCTCACACCGGGCGCGGTGCAGCCGGAGCAGGGGAACGGTGGGCACAGCGGGAAGGGGCTCATGGCTTAGGCGGAGCGAAGGGGAGGCTCACACCGGGCGCGGTGCAACCGGAGCAGGGGCTCACGGCGGGCAGGGGCTCATGGCGGCCGCCATCCCCTCAGGCCGCTCCCGCCCCGCGATGGCTGCCGGGAAGGGGCCGCGGCCACGTGAGGCGGCCGGTCACGTGAGGCGGCGGGCGGTAGCGCTGCCTGTGCCGCCGCTGCCGCCATGTCGTGTTTCCCGGAGCTCTATTTCAACGTGGATAACGGCTACCTGGAGGGGCTGGTGCGCGGCTTTAAGGCGGGGATACTCCGGCAAGGCGACTACGTGAACCTGGTGCAGTGTGAGAGCCTGGAGGGTGAGTAGCGGTGGAGGCCTGAGGCAAGCGGAGACAGCCCCCCCCCCCCTCCCCGCCATCCTGAGGGACTGTCCGGGCTGTGGGGAGATGGTGGGGGGCTGTGGGGAGACGAGAGGAGGGAAGGAGCTGTCTGACAGTGGGGAAAAGAGCCGATAGCGGCGTTTATAAGGAGCTGTTCCCTCTTTACCCCATGGCTGGTCGGTGTTCCGTCTGGCCCCTCACCCCGCTCAGCTGACTCAGTTTCCCGGTCAGCCCGGCCGTGTGATTGCACAGCTGATGCAGTGCTCTGAGGGAACTTGGGCTCCTGCTGCTTCCTTGAGGTGGCCGTGTAGCTGTACCCTGCGGGTTTTGGGAGCCTGGTGGGTTTTGACAGGCCTTGTTGGAGAGACATGTTTGTGCCTTTGCTCCTTAAAGGGCAGGAAGCCTTTTAAGGCCTGAAACAAGGTTGTTGGTATTACCCAAGATCCCTGATATCCATTATTAGTGTTTAAGGAGATCAGGTCACCTAGGAAAGTACCTGCTGTTATTGAAAGATTGCTAGTGGAAAAAAATGTAGTGCACATCTGAGTAAATTCACCAGTGAATTATTTGTTGCCTCTGATTTGGTGTTCTCTTTTGAGGCTAATTCTGATTTCCAGCCATCATTTTTATTTCTAGATCAATGTGTACAAACTTGTAGAACTGTGAGGATTTCTTTTTTAACTATGAAGGTGGTGAAACACTGGCACAGGTTGCTCAGAGAGGTGGTGGATACCCCATTCCTGAAAACATTCAAGGCCAGGTTGAATGGAGCTCTAAACAACCTGGTCTAGCTGAAGATATCCCTGCTCATTGCAGGCACTTGGACTGCATGGCCTTTGAAGGTCCCTTCCAACCCAAACTATTCTGCAGTTCTATCATCACCTGTGGTCAGCTCATCATCTTAATTAGTTGGTGCTGAACTGTTCCTCTGATCAGTGACCAGCTTGGCAGTTTTCACTCTTTGGTGTACAGAACCTGGACCACAAATCACAAGGATTAAATCCAGGCCTGTCTTGAAATAAACTAGAAACACACATATCCAGAGATGATGGTTGTTTTGATCAGTGGAACTATAATTATTGGATCATTCTTTCTTAAAAAAATTAATTAACTGTCAGTTTTATGTAGACAATCATTGCTGAGTGGTTAATTGGCATTGACACTTTAGATGTATCCCTGGCCAGCTGAACCCTGGATGAAGGTTACTTGGAGTGAGCAGCTCCAGGTTGTAATAGAATGGAACAGAGTGCTGTGTTTGGCCCAGTATCTACCTTAAAAATCCCCAGTATATTTTTACTTAGGACAGAAGCTCTTTTCATTTTTTATTTTTTTTTTAATCTCTTTGCTTGCAGCAGTCACTGTCATTCCTGGTGTGGAGCCCAGGGCCTGAAAGAGAGCAGTGGGAGTGACTCTCCTGGTAGTCACAAGTCTCAGCATGCCCTGAACTGTGACTTTTTCACCTTTCCTGCAGATAACTTCCTCTTTGGAGTTCTTCTGTACTTGGAGCTTCTCTTTTCTCTCTGTTTCTCAGTTTCTGAACCAAGCTGTGTGGTTCTCCCTTGGAGTGGTGCTGGCTGCGTTTGGAATGAGTCACGTTGGAGTTCCCCTATGTTTGCCATGGCATTGTTGCTGTTCTGTCCCCAGCAGCTCTCTGTGGTGGCAGCTGCTGTGCTCTTGGTCATGCTTCACTCTGAACCTGGAGGCTCTTCCAAATTCACTGCCTGTCTTGTTACTCCTTCCCTTGGCTCACATGCCCTTTTGGAGAGGGAGGTTTCTTCAAAGGAGCATTGTTCTTTATTACTTACATAGGTCTCTGGTCAAACAATTTCTTTCCTCTGTCCTTTTAGTGCTGATTTTCACATTTCAGTATTTGTTTTCTGTGTTCTCCTGACTGTTAACAGATGCACATCTGCCCTAAATCCAGGCAGTGGCTGGTGTATTAGCAGCCAAAATAAGTACTGGGGCATAAATTACTGATACATTCTCCTCTTCTCTCTGTTTAGTCTTTGCTGCTGCTTCTCCCATGTCTGGCTCTGCAGTTAGTCCCAGTCCTGGAGCAAGTGTTTGCCCTGGCCATGGAGAAAGCCTGAAGGACCAAGGCTGTTCTGGGTCTGGCCCTGGGAATTGAGTATCTCGCTCTTGGAGGATGTTGTGCATCCAGGTCTGAAGTTCTGCTCCCTCTGGTGTCCCTCTGCCCAAGTCAGTCTGGAAGCATAAAGGGATTGACTTGTCTGCTTCAGGACTCAGGCTGGCAGTTTAGTGCTGCTGGCAGGGAGGAAATCATGCTTTTCTGCATGATCCCCTGTTGTCTCTGCTTGTCTGATCACAAGGTAATCTCATCCAAGCTCTCCATTGTTGGGTCAGAAACAGAGGGCCAAATGTGCTGTGTGTGGTCAGGCAGGCTCTGGGCTGGCCATAAGAAGTACAGAAAAACATGGATTGAGGGTGTGTATGTGAGAGCTGTTTTTATTTAAGCTTTCTCTTAAACCCTTCAGCAATAACACATTTAATCCCTTCTTTCAGCTCCAAAAGTCCTGGTGCTCTGGTTGTTCCTCAGCCGAGGCCCTGTGCAGCAGCACACGTGGGCTGGGAGCGTTTGGAACCTGCCTGGTGGTCGCTGCTGTATCCAGTTCCTGCTTCTGACACAAGGTGTCAGTGAAGGACCTGGAGCTGCTTTCCCCTGCTCCAGTGCTGTGAGCCTGGAGCTGTGCTTGAGTGGAATCTGTCTGGGGCAACCAAACTTAGAAGTCACCCAGATTTCTACTGTCAGAAGATTGGTGAGACATCTACAGCTCTTCAAGCTGTGGTGGCCTGTCAGGGGTCTGATGTTCTGTCAGGAGAATGAAAAGCTGTTGATGGAGTTGAACACTGGTGATGCTTTTAAGCAGCAGAGTTCAGTCTGGGACTGGAATGGTGGGTATCAACTGGCTTTACTGTTGGTCTGCAAAAAGTGTGCAGAGCCCAAGAAGTGCACAAAAGCACCTTGAACCAGGAGTGTCTTTACCCTCAGGTCAGTGTTCATGAGCATCCTATTGCTGCTACTACTTCTTGCTTCCACAGCAACAGTGTAGAGAGCTGCTTTCTTTCTGACTTGCCAGTGTTGTAGAGGTGATTGGTGGGTG
The DNA here is from genome assembly GCF_047830755.1 of Zonotrichia albicollis. Classification (NCBI taxonomy): domain Eukaryota; kingdom Metazoa; phylum Chordata; class Aves; order Passeriformes; family Passerellidae; genus Zonotrichia; species Zonotrichia albicollis. The sequence goes on along the minus strand of NC_133831.1, from coordinate 7,691,397 downwards.
AAATCCAGCAGCAGGATGTGTCACCTTCTAGCTGGGTGATGAGGCTGAGGAGTGGCAAGGAGTTGGCTCAAGCTTGTGGGCCTCTTTTGGGAGAGGCCCTCTGGAGACTGCGCATTCAGCACCACCACTCTGTGGGTGCCTGTGCCTCTGTCCATGCTGCTGGCACAGCTGGGAGCTGGGATGCCCTGTAAATAGTGGTGTGCACTTGGGGGAGTGGGATCTGTTCATGGAGTTTGTCTTCTGTACACCAGGCTGTGGGCAGTGTAGGCTTTTGTTTTCATTGTCTCAAGGATCTTTTTTCTCCCCTGCAGGCTGCCATTGCTTTGAGGTGTTCAGCACATCTCCTTTCATGAGAGAAGAGCAGGGGAGGCTGTGCTACCTGTCTCTTTTCTGTTTTATCACTGTGGCCCTGGAATTTAGACCCCAAGAAGGCTGGAGGGACTTCTCTTTCAGCCTAACCACATGGGCAGTGTGTCCTCTCTTGTGTGAGGGTGTTGCAGAGTTCCAGACTGACTTCAAGAGTGCTTTTGGTGGAGCTCATGATATTCCCCTGTGTGAAGGAGGACCAGCATAGATCCTTTCCTGTGCAGCTCCTTTACTGTGCTACCAAGCAGGGAGAGGCCCCTTGATGGTCCCAAGGTGTGGCCATGCTTAGATCCATCCTGAGCTCCAGGAGTGGTTCAGTCTGAACTCGGGGGCTGTAGAAGCCAGGCCTTAATGTGCTGGGGACCCTTCATTGACATTCACACAAGGATGATTTGTCTGTGTGAAAAGCTGACCCCTGTGTGTTGGCACTCTGCATCAGGACTGACCCCTGCCCCAAGGGATTTCTCCTGCCAAAGGAGGCAGAGCCTACAGGCAAGGTGAGATCTGAGAAAGTACAGACCATTCCTGTCCTCTGAATGCTCACTTCTTGTGTAGCAACAAAACAGTGTCCAAAATGCTGTCCTGCTAATTTTGGTGCTTTGTCCTGCATCCTGTATGGGTGTAACCACTGGCTGTGGCTGCTTCATCAACTCTCCTGTTAAATCAAGCTTCAGGAAAACATCATTTATTGGAAGAATGATGGCACTTCCATAGCCTGCTAGATCATGGTGGCAAACAAACACTGTGGTCACTGGCTTTCTGCAGGGTTCAGCAGAGGCTCTCTGCTGTTTGTTCTGGCCTCCTTTACCAGGCAGAGACCTGCTTCATGGCTTCTCCTAGCTGAACTTCAAGCAGCAGCTGAGGTCAGCTTCTCAGTAGTGCTGCAGCTTCAGCCCTTGTTTGGGTTCTGCCCCTTGTGAGATGATGATGCTGTCTGGGTTTCCTGGCAGGTATTGCTGCTCAGCAGCCGCTCAGTGCTTTCATCTTGTTTTTCCTCAGCTGTCAGCTCCCACAGCATGGGACTGTTTTCTGCCCTGTTTGTTTTAGTTTCTCAGTGTTTTGTTGCCTCTCCCTTATCCCTTGCACTAGTTGCTGGGCTGATGTCCTCACTGGGCTTCTGAGGTTGCAGAGTGACTTAGAGCAGTCTGCTTTTGGAGGGGGGAAAAAAGCTTATTGGGGATGCAGGCAGATGAGGAGGGGTTACCTTGCCTTTTGGGCAGGTTAGGAAGGGGCTGCCTAGTTGAGAGGCTCCTCATGGAACACAGCCTGGCTGTGCTGGGTTTGAAGCTCTGAGTGGAGTGCGTTCAGTCCCAGGAAGGGATGAGCTAGAAACACAGGCTGCTCTTTGGTGCTGAGGGCATCTCGAACTGGTGAAAGTCAGAGGTGAGCTACTGATGGAGGAAAGAGCCAAAGATGATGCTTCTCTCTGTGTCTCACTGTGGCTCAGATGAATTTGCTGCCTGACAACAGAGAAGAAGAGGTAGCACGTCACTGCTGGTGGTGTGCAACCACAGGAAAGGTCTTAAATCCTGCAGGGAACAAAGGGTCTCTGAGTTCTTCTTGAACAAGATTTTCAGAGAATCAGCTTCAGGAGTGTCTGAGGTGGCTATAAACAGACCAAACAAACAGCAACAAGGCAAATGGTAATGACTGCAGTCTCCTGAAGGGAGACGTGGGCGATGGAGCTCATCTGCAGACTGCTGTGTAATCCCTCAGCTGCCTTACTGCCTCCAGCCTGGGAGATGGCAAATGATATTTGAATTTTTATATAGGCGGTGGTGGCCACAGGTGTTTTGGAGGAAGATGTTGAGGTCACAGCAGATAATTTTTGTGAAAACATCAGTTCAGCTCAGAAGTTGTGGAAGCTGATTCTGTGCCTGTGTGTGAGAAGACAGATCAGTCCTTGCCTGGAAGTGTTTGAGCCCTTTACTTGATTCAGAGCTCTGCAATGCAGTTACAGCAGGAAACAAGGACGGGTTGGAAGTCTGAGCTGATGGGGCCATGGATCACCCTGTCTGAGCAGGGCTCACAGGAGAGGCTTTGACTGACAGATGTCTGACAGACTAATGGCTTGGTTCCTTGTTATGTCAAAGCAAACTTGCAGGAGAGGATCTTTGCATTAGAATGGATATAAAGTCTCTTGTGAGGATGTCATCTGAAATGTCCAGGTGTTGGCATAGCAGTGTGTTGATTAAGCTCTGGTTGTGTTTGTGGCTCATGTACAGGCAGCTGCATGAAAACCAGAGGGCCTGATTTGAGAGTTGATAGGAGGTGGCTGTAAGTGCATGTCATGGTGATCCCAAGCACTACCCTACCCAGCTGAAAAAGACTGTCATTCTGACAAACAGCTGTGTTCTTGCACGGGGCAACTTTATGGGAGCAGTGACCTGGCCGTAGTTTCCTAGATTTTGCGGGGGAGGAGAGAGAACAAAAGTTTTGTGGTCATTCAAGTGCTCCCTTGCCATATGCTGGCTCAGTCTGTTACATAAAGTGTGTGAACCTCTTGGAAATATGCCAGAACAGGCAAATGTATCTCTTAAAATCAATCCCTGGGTTGAGGCCGTGTGCTGTAGTTTGTGGGTATCTGGAGGAGCTCGTCGGGAGGGGCTGGGCTCTGGCTGCAGGTTTCTCTCCTTTTCAGCAGCACCTGGGGAAGAGGCCCTGCAGAGCCTTGCAGCCTTATCGACCTGCAGCGTGTGGGATCTCTGGCAGCTGCCCCTGCCACAGTGCTGCTCCTGCTGCCAGAGGCCAACTCCAGCTGAGTCCAAGCTTGTGTGAGGAACCTGAGCTTTTGGAGAGCTCGGGGCTTGCTCAGCAGTGAGGCCATTTATTAGTCACCGTGCTACTGGGACAGCTCTTCTGGCAGCAGGTTTGTGAAACCACGGGATTCATTTGCTCTCATCTGAGAAGCTTGACATGTGAATAGTCCTATTAAAAGCTCCCAAACCCTCTTGGCTGAAGCTTGGTGACTAGCCCAGCAGCTGGAGGAGGACAGGCTAGTGTAAAGCACTGATACACCGTGGGATGCACTGAGTCAGGGTTCATAAATCCGGTCCAATTTTTGGAAAATATGTTCCATTTTGTCTGCTTGGATGCTAAAGGATTCAGAAAAGTTTAGTTCTGCAGTTTGTGGCTGGCCTTCCTTGTAAAAATGAATTCCAAGTGTTATATAAACATGGCCCTTATTCCAGTTGCAACATAATGTGCTGGCTCTTGTGCTGTGGAGTTGGGGGCACAACCCCTTCGTGGAGCAGGGCAAAATGTTCCGGCCAAGCAGCTCATGGGAGCTTGCTCAGAGCTGTTGGAGAGCCTGCAAGGCACAACATGCAGCCTGTGTGCCTCTGGTCTAGATACAGTGCAGCTCTACTTCCTGGAAGTACAGCATACTCCTTTTTGTGTCACCAAGTCTGTAGCATCTAGTGACATGATAGCAGAGGAGCTGCTTGCAACCTCAAAAGCAGAGTTTCAGGTTGTGATGACAACAAAACAAACCAATGGTGTTGGACTTGAGGAAACAAGCTTTGGCAGCTTCCCTACTGAAGGCAGATCTGGGAGGATATGCCATAGCTGCTTCCTCTCCAAAGTCCTGGATGCTGCAAAACAACATCACATGCCTTTTTGGGCAGACTTAGCTTCCATTAGAGCTCTGCACAACTACTGGGAACTGCAAGTAGGAGGTATATGAATGCAACTACTGCAGTTCCCTGTGCCTTCCCTTGCAATCTGACCTTATGGGTATAATACCCTTACCAGGACCTTTTCTCTCATATTCATTGAACATATTAATTGATCAGTTTTGTTCCATGTTTTCTCCAGTTTCTGCTAAAAGCAAACCAGTAAAGTCCTGATCTGTCAGAAACTTATTTTCCACTCAGACTCCAATGTTCATCATTCAAGAGCTTTAAAAAGTGGGACAAAAACTCATTAAGATGTAGTTCTGGATTCATAGAGTTATTGAATGGTTTGGGTTGAAGGGACCTTAAAGACCATCTTGTTCCACACCTTCCATGGGCAGGGACACCTTCCACTGTACCAGATTGCTCCAAGCCCCATCCAACCTGGCCTTGAGCACCTGACAAACTGAGTGGTATTTAAGTCTCTGGCCTTTATTTTCCTTCCCTATAAACTCCAGCTGTTTTCTGTAACACTGAGCAGTGGGAACATCTTTGTAACTATGGAGTGCTGGGTCAAAACCAGTTTTACTAGAACTCCTTGAAAATACCCAGAAGAGTCAGTTGGCTTGGCTGTTTGACCCCTGATCCCTTGGGCTGAGAACAGTATCAAGCTGTACAAGCTCAGGTTGAGCCTGAGGAGGAGCTCTCCATGGCTGGGTGTAATGTCAAAAGGTCAAACTCCTCAAAGCAGGCTGAGTGCTTGCTCTGACCTCAGTGCTGTGCATGCTTGTGCCATAATGCTGAGGACTTGTGTGGCTCAGTGGAAGTGAAAGGCAGCCTCAGTAATGCTGCTTCAGAAAAACCAGGGAGAAATGTCTTCTTTTGTTTTCTCTGGATGGTGAGTTCACATCTGGTTTGACTCAACTCTTCCAGCTCCTCTCCTTATCCCACAAAGGTCTTGAATCCCTGGGAGGATGCTTGCTTGCCTAACTGGCCCTCTGAGGTGAAGCTGAAGGGAGATGAACATTGTGTACCAATGCAGCTAGCAGAGCTTTGAGGAGTAGGATTGTGTGACGTTCCTTATTCTGGATTCAGTTTTTCCACAGAGACACTGAAATGCTTTTGGCTCAAATAGAGCTTTTATCTTAACAGAACTCAGCATGTTGTGGTTGCGTGTTGGCCAGGACTGCAGCTTGGTTGGGCACCTGACCTGCAAGCAGGGGTAAGAGAGGAAACAAAGGTTTCCTCTGCTTGGAACTGGAGAAAGGGAAGACTCCTGAGCATGTTCTTCCATCCTGGGCAGGGATTGCCTGCCCTGTGAGGTGGATTTAAATGGCCTTCATCTTCACTAGCCCCTCTCTACCTATTAATGCCTGAATTCTATTTACCAGCACAATTAGCTGGGCTGCTTTGTTAACGTAAGACCAAGATGGTTTATAATTTCTAAGTTGCTGTTTCTGTCTTTTATGTTTTGAAAACTTTACAAATGTCTGCACATCACTAGTATCTGGGGAGACTTGCTGTGAGGAGCCTGCACCCAGAGCCCTTTTGGCTAGATGGAGTGCTTAAGTTATTTGGTTTTTTTTCTCCCCCTGGATTTCTAGCAAGTACCTCTTAGAAAATCAGTAAGCTTCCACCTTGACCTAGCAGAGTGAGCAGCTGGCACCAGTGTGTGTGCTCAGTTACACAGATGGTGTCACAGATTTGCCTTTAAGATGAGGCAAGGCTGATGTGGTGAAACACTGATCTTTTCCTGCATTTAGGTTGTCCATGATAAAACTGAGAACAAATATATGACCTAACACATGGGATTTGTCTAGGTGATCTTTCAGAGAAGAGAGTGCCTGAGAAGTGCTGAGCAGCACCTTTCTTGGCTATGCTAAATAAAAACCCCAAACCCAGCCTAAAACCCTCTAGAGTGGAATTTTTCTTTTGTTTTCAGACTTGAAGCTGCACCTGCAGAGCACAGACTATGGGAACTTCCTGGCCAACGAGGCGTCCCCGCTCACCGTGTCCGTCATTGACGACAAGCTGAAGGAGAAGATGGTGGTGGAGTTCCGGCACATGAGGAACCACGCCTACGAGCCCCTGGCAAGTTTTCTGGACTTCATCACGTGAGTACCAGCTGCTCATGAGCAGCATTTGAAATCCTGCTGTTCTTCCAGACTTGAGAGCTCTCAGACCACCTTTCTACTCTCAGCCCTGTGCCTGTTGTGTTTTGTGCAGCTTCTTGAATGAAATGGGTGTGATTGTATCTGGAGGTCTCAAAGCAGCAGCATTGTATGTCTGATATTAAAGGCTTCTGTTCCCAGGGAGCCTGTGCTCCATTGGTACAGCTGCTTGGCTGCCTTCCATTGCAGCACTGATTCAGTCTCTTAGAGGTACCATTTATCTTTGTCCCTTTTGTTAAATGTTCTTGGTTTTTTAAAACTGTGGTCTTGCTGCAAAACATAGGTATGCCATGTGTGTGCATTACAGGAGTGATGCTAGTTCTGAGCCACTGACAGCCTTCATCAGGGCTGATGTGATTCTGCTGTCCCACCCCAGGGGCTCTGGCCCCACACAGACTGGTTCAGGGAGTTGAGCTGGCCAGAAATTGAACAACTTTTCCCTTTTGGGGTTGACCTTTGACTGGTTTGTTTTTCTTGGACAGCTCAGTGGGATCCAGCAAATGCCAGCACTAGGGGAAGGCAGGACCTGAAATGAGCAGCAGGGAAACAGAGGGCTGCAGCAGCCTCAGCACGTCTCTGTCAGTTGGTGGAAACACATGGGGCTTCCACAGCTGATGTGAAAAGCTTGAAATAGCCCAGCAGTCTCGAGATATCTTCTCCCAGAGGTTTTGTACAACCCTCTGCTTCCCAGTGTGCTGCTCTGGTTTGTTCAGTAACAAAATGGAATTGTGGCAGAGGGATGCTAGTTGTTCTAGCTTGCATCTGAAACATGGAAGTAAAATTGACTTTTTTCCTTCCTTAGTCTATATTCCTGTAAGCTCTAGTTTAGCTTGCAAACTATACAGCCAGTGGTCTCCTCTAACCACCAAGGAGATGCCTCGAGGACAGAAGTGAGTTTCTGGTTCAGTAGAATGTGACTTTAACTTGCATTTGTGAGAAGATCATCATACTCTATTCTCAAGTGGGATAGTTAATGTATCACCTCTGGTACAGTGAGCCTGGGCTCATCACAAGGGCTCTGGCAAGTGATATTTAATCATGCATTTTTGGCAGTTGTCTGTTATCCTGCTTACCAGCTACAACTTTTTGAATGATGCAGGCTGATGTAGAAAGATCTTTGTGGTTAATGGAAAAAATTTAAATTTTCATCTATCTGTGGCATCTCCTGCATTTGCAAATATTGAGTAATCACCTGTCTCTCTGCCACCTGCCTTTGTGTTCACTCCTTTCTGTCTGGGTGCTACTGCTGTCTCACTTCCTAACCCAGTGGCTCATATCTATTATTTTCTGTGTCAGTGTGTTAAAGCTGTCTCCTAAGCCTTTCCTGTTTTCTAAGAAATAGTTTTTACTTAAAAGCTTGTCAGTAAAATTTCTGGAGTTTTTATGTTTGGACCTAAACATGGAGCAAAACATTACTTAGCTCCCATTTTGCAGCAGTGTTTCCAATGTATGAAGCAATTTCTAATTCATCATCTTATCTGTATGAAGCAATCTCTTCTATTCTCTCAAACTTAAGTTAACTCTTAAAACACCTCTTTGCCCATCTTGAATTTTCTGTCAAGACATCAGTGCTGTTTGAGCTTGGCAATATTAGGTGGGTGGTCCTCCACTGTTGCTCTTCCTTTGCTGTGTTACAGGATTATGAAAATGTCTCCATGGAATTATGATAATAATCACTAATGCTTCTGCCATACCTGTTTAAAGGCAATGGTTTGGGCAGCACAGCAATATCTTGCAGATTTTTAGGCAACAGCAAAGTTTTAAAGTCTCACTTTAATAACCAGTGCCAGTGTGGGGCAAACGTGAGCTGAATGGTCTCAGACCGTGCCTGCCTTGGTTACACTGCCTGCCCTGTTAGGGAGGCTATGGGTGGCCAGGGAAATCCAGTTCCTCTTAGCTTCAGTCCTGTTGATCTTTATCCAGTGTCTACATCCATCTTGTGTTTTGCAGAAGACTTCAGACATCTTGTGTAATCAGAAAGGCTGATTCTTACCAGCTTTTGGAATCACTTTTTAAAACTGGTGTTCTGCCCTCAACTAGATTTAACTTTGATCTTGTTCTGCTCCTGTCATTCCGATTTTGATGAGTTCTCTACAGCAAAACATGATTCTGTGCAGATACCTCTGTCTCTTGCTGCTGCATAATCTCTTTTTGAATATATTGTTTCTGTTCAGCACAGAATGTTCCTTCCTCAAGTTGTCTTCACTCTTATCTCTTATTTTCCTTTTTACCCACAAGATTTGCTTTAATGCCATTGTCTGCAGTGCTGCCTAGAGGAAGGCAAAAGGTGAAGCAGGAGAAGGTTGTTTTTCCATATGGAATGTCTGCACTCTGTAGAGTCTTTTGTGCAAGGAGGTCAAGTGTTCAGTTGGGCTTTGTTGTGGTTCTGCTGCACCACTGATGGAGGGGTCTCCTCTGGGTCTTCACTCAGCACACCAGTGGAATATTGTTGAAGTAGAGAAGGTGTTACCAGCTTTGACTGGTCCAAGGTGGGAGTCACTATCAGGGTATTAGAAACTCTAATAACTTGTAATGACTCTACAGACAGGTTAAAACAAGATCCAGTGAACCACAAGGAGTTTGGAGAGGGTGCTGCTTTTGCCCAGTGGGTCTTAGTATCTTCTCTTGATAAACCTAGTATTTTGGTGACTGGCCTAGTAGAAAAGAGGCTTCTTAGGCTGTGACTCCTCAGGCTGCCTTTCAGACTGTGTTCCCTGAAACTGTCCCTTGGTTTGGGGCAGGGGACAGAAATTCCAGAGGTTTTGTCTGCTGACAGTGTAAAACTTCCCATGTGTGTCCCAAATAGCTGGAGTGGAGAACAGCTCTCTTTGGAGCTGGTAGCACATACTTGTGCCAGTGGTTTTCATCTAGCTCAGGCATGTATGGAGGCAGCACTGTAAAAATGTTCAGCCAAAGGCTGCTGGCAGTGCTGGGGGTTTTGTGCTTGTGCACCCAGAGGTACTGTGTCATCCTGCCTGCCTGGGGGACACTTTGCCTCTTGATTTTTCATTCTGGGTGCACACACATAGGTAGGGGATGATTTATCTTTCCTTTTGAACATGACTGTTTCCCACTCCATTCTTTCAGGGTAGTTAATGAGACTTGAGCAGGAAATGATAAGGACTGCTCCTGGTAGACAGCTCAAGGCAATTGAGGCACCAGGTGGTGAGAAGAAGAAATTGTACTCAACTGGATGTATCTGTGTGCTAATAGTATCCAGGCTGAAGTGAAATGAAAAATAGCAGAAAGATGTGGAAAGTTTGAGCAGGGCTGGAAAGCTTGAGTTCACTGAGACCTCTTCTGAGTTGTAAACAGAGATTTTTTAAATTGAGTGGGATTGTAGGAGGTGTGTCTGGCTCAAATTGGAAGGAAATGTTTTGTAGCGTGTCCAGTTCAGCTTTGAAGCTCATGGCTGCTTGGATGCCTTTGCATGTACTTACCTTTTTGGCTTCTCAGGACTCCTGGATAACCTCACACAGGATGGGCCCACTGGGGCCTCTTAACACTCATTGGTAGTGGCCATGCTGTGCATGGCTGATGCCAGGAGCTGGATCAAGCACTTGAAAAACAGTCAAGCTTTCTCCTTCCTGAATGTCCTGCTGAACCTTTGAGGTGGTTTTGAGTGGATCATCGGGTGACTGTTGTGCTTGTTTTTTGAGGATGCTCTGACCTGACCCATTGCTGAGTTCTGGGGACTTGTCTGACTGTGGGAGCTGCTGTGTCCTTGTCTCCTCTGGCCCCAGCACCAACCTGCCAGGAGCCATGCCACTTGTCCCAGGTGGAATGGTACCGTGTCATGTCACTCGTCTCTTTGAAGCAGCCCCTGCCATAAGGAGGCAGCAATGGGGGCGGTGCGGGGGCTCTGGGGCAGCGGGTGCGCGCTCCGTGCCCGGCTCAGGGAGGGGAGGCCGCGCTGCCGGCTGCTCGCCGGAAGGTGGCACTCCAGCCCCGTCCTTCCTGGCCCAGGTGCGCAGCCAGCCTGGGTGAGCATGTTCACCTGCGGAGATGGGCAGGAGTTAACCTCTGTCCGGGCACAGGAGAAAGGACAGTGTTTAAAAGCACAGGAACAAAACTGACCCCAGAACGCGGCTAGGCAGCCACCCCAAAGTAAGGTCTTTGTTCCCCAAGTCACTTGCTGACACTGATTTTTTTTTTTTTTTTTTTGTCCTGTTGTGCTCCTCTCCTGGCACCACACTGACTCTTTCCTGGCTCTGGTTCTCTCCAGGAACTCTTCTGTGGCAAGTGTTGTGTTCTTAGTACCAAAATAAGGGAAATTAGCCAACTTCCTCAATTTGTTTTTTCAAGTGGTGGCTGTAGCTGGCAGCCTCTGCCACTGCAAGCTGAAAGCTCAGCTTGCTGAGCTGCTGCAGTCTCCATAACACACCTGCTAGCTCTGCATCTTGCCACGCAGCTCCCTGCTGGAAGTCTGCTGGTGCTTCCCCATGTCTTTCAGCCAGCCACAGTAAGTTCTGAGTGATAGGCACAAATTGTCTGTTAACATCTCTGCTCCAACACAAACAATGGACTGTTCAGCTGGGGGAATGCAGTGATGTTCTGTAGGGCAGCAACAAACAGGTATTAAGTGTTCTTGAAGCAGCAAAAGCCACTTCCTGAATTCAACAAGCACATATTGACTTGTGGGATGGAAATGGGTTTTAGGTTCTTCTTAGTGATGTGCTGCCTTGCCTTTCTGTACAGGCTTTGTTCTTTGTGTTAGCCTGACACGGTGCCATGGCCTGTCTCTCCTTCCTTCCAGTGTTCCTGAATATGGTTTAGATAGGAGCAACATAATGATAAAGAATCCTGACTCCAGCCTGATGTAGCCTGTTCAGATTGTCAGTTTTAATCTTTTCCCAGTGGCAGGGAAAAGGGTTTAGTGGGTTTTTTGGGTTGGTTTGTTTGGTTTTTGTTGTGTGTGGGTTTTTTTGTTTGGGGTTTGTTTTGGGTTTTTTCCCCTCCCCATTTCTTCAGCAGTCTGTTCCCTGCTCTGGGAAGTCTGGCTTTGCAGCACACCACTGTCAAGGCCCTGGCAGCTGTTGGGCCCCTTGAGCCCTCAGCAAACTGATGTGCAGGGAAGGGTTTGGTCTTGTCTTCAGTGGGGGAGCTGCTGGCAGCTGTGGGCACTGAGTGTGCCGTGGGAGTGAGGGCTGGGGGCAAGCTGGGTGTAAATACATCTTCCAAATGTGTGATCAGGCCTGTCATCTAGAGGACAGACTAGGTCACCTTTTATCTTTATCTTACCAGCCTGCGAGGGCTGGGAACCAGGTTCTTTTTTTGCCCCGAGGATGCAGCTGGGAACTTGGCTTTCAGTATGTTTTTGTGGTCACAAGATGTGTTTTTGATGAGGCTGCATGTACCTTTTCCCCTTGTGTGTGCCTTTTCTTCACTGACACTTCCCTCTGTTACCTTCTCCCTGACCCAGTCCTGCTCTGCCTCCCCCCTGCACTGAATAGATCTAGTTTCTGCTGCACAACTTTGAATTCAATTTGAATTTTGCAGCAGTGGTTTTTCTGGAGCCAAATTTTTCAATTGCTACTTAAGCTGAAGAGCGCTAATCTTCTCTGGAGTAGGAAGTTGTCTGTCTTCATTCTGAATGTACTGGAGTTTGCATCCTGGCATAACTGTGGAGGTTACAAAATATGACTGCATCCTTTTGAAATCCTTTCCTGCAGAAGGAAAAAACCCTTCAAATGCTTTAGGTGTAGTTCATTGAGACAAGTCCAACAATCTAAAGGATCTTTCCTAATGCTGCTGCATTTAAAATTACATTATACTATTTCAGTCAGGTGCCTTGGTGGCAGTGAGGTTAGGAAGCAAAAATTACTGTAGTGGCTGGGGATTCTGCAATAAAAGGTTTAAGAGCCTTTTCTGGCAGAGATTGTTTTGGCAAAGCAGCACAGGTTTCTGACAAACAGCTTCCGTGTTTGCAGGGAGTGCAAAGTTGAACTGATAAGCCAAGTTCTTGGAGGGATTATGCAATATTCAAAATTAGAGGGCATAGCTAATGGTCTGGAAATGATCAGAGATTTGTGTCCTCTGGATGGTGGCATCAGAGCTGCATCTGCTCACCTGCATTCCCAAAGGATGCTGATCTCATGCTGGTTTCCCAGAACCAATGTCTGTGATGATGGACTGCGTTGCATGGTGGTGACTGTGGGGTCATGGTGTGACTTCAGGTGCCGTCATTAGAAAGGGAATCTTTGAAAGGTGTGTTTCACTGTATATTACATTAAAATGCTGCCTTTTTTTTTTTTTTCTGATGTCTGAAAAACTTTTCATTTGGCCAGTGGATTTGAATGGGAACAACCTAACTATTCTGCTACTGTTCTTCACAGTGCGTTACCACAGTGCCTGGCAAACAGTGAGCAGTGGTAGTGATCAGAAAAGCTAACAAAATGTTACTGGTGGCAGTAAAGATGCTCAAAAAGTGAGTAATGAACTCCAGATTTCAGCCTGTGTGTCACTAAGGCAAGACTTCAGTGAAACTCTGCAGGGTCTGAGAAAAGGCTCTAGCATGCAGGCTCTGGGTGATTAGGTGAGAATTTATTGCCCCTGGATATCATCCCTGTCCAAGCTCATGTGGTGTCATCCACAGGCAGTGTGTGGACTTCTGTATCTTCTTGGGCTTTGTTTAAAGCTGAGTTTCTCTGGTGAGTCTGCAGCTTGCAGGAACAGTCCTTGTACTTCCCCCATGCTCCTTCTTGCAGTCTTTTCCTCAACAGGCTGAGGAGAATGTCTGTTAGAGGCATAAAGCAAGAAGGGAAGGGAGTGTGTATGAGGAGGTTATCAATGCTGCTCAAATCAATTGTGTGACTGCAGCTTTTCCAGAAGAAAACCCATGTGCAGTGCCTTCAGCTGAGTGCGCACTCACTAAGCAATTCTGTTTACATCTAACATGCTTCATTCTTCTACTGAAACCATTCCCAAGGTCTTTCATGCTTGACCTTAGCAGCTTTTGTTTTCCTTTTACCTTTCCATTGATTTGCCTCACCCAGTACTCTAGACTGGCAAGTTCAGCCAGAAAAGGTCTGAAGGCCAAGAGCACTGCTTCTGAAGGCTTCCTGGGGGTATCCTGGGTCCTAGTCCTCTCTCCCAGGTCCATTCTGTAGGCTGGTTTGAAATCTAGCAAACACTTGTGTGGAGCTTTGAATAAGTACCATGATATTTAGAGGCTGAGCTAAATCTTGTGTCTGCCTCCTGTGGTTTACTGCATGTCAGGTGGGGTGATGAATTTTCTTGGCTTCTGCTGGCAGCAGGTCTGTGTGCACAGAGATGTTCTGCACATTGGTCAGACCACACATTCACTGAGGAGCAAGTAAAGGCTTTTAGCCCTCTAAACTCATTCAGGTTTCTTAGCTACTAGAGACAGTTTGGGGATAATGTGAACAGTGCAGCCTTTCCTCTTATTTTATATCCATGAAATGTTGTGGGGTTTGTGCTTTACAGGTAAGATAAGAAAAACTTTATGCAAGTTTGACTTCTGCAGCTGGTCCTTGGGAAAGCAGCATGATTACATATTTTTGGTCAATATTTAAAATTTAATTAGGGCTCAAGTCTGTTCAACATGGCACAGAGTGCCAGGGCTCAGCTTTGCATATCAGCCTTGTGTTTCTCAAACTTGGAGACATCAAGTTTAGGTAACCAGAGATTCTTGCACCAGTCTGCAAGGTGCTCAAAACATTCCCTGATGTTTCAAGGGGTTTTTACAGATCAGGAACACTGAGTCAAATTCACAAAGCCTTAAAATTAAAAGTATTTCTTGCAGCTTTTTTCTCATTAGTCTTTAATGCAGCCAACACTGTATCACTGCATGTAAGTTAACAGATGATACCAGTGGAAAACTGAGGTCAGTATCCCTAGAGACCTAGACTAGAGGATGGTGAAAATCATGTGGAGATACAGCTAAATTTAGATTAATGCTGAGAACATTCCTGGATACTTGGTTTTGAAAGGCTGCCACAGGCTCTGTAGCACTGTGAAGTTATAACTCTTTGCTCTCAAATGGTCTTGTTGATCTAAGTTTAGCAGAGCACCCACTTCCTGGCTGAGGGCCCTTGGTTTGTGGTGGCAACCATGAAATTCTCAGCTTTCTCTCTGGCAGGTTCATGAGTGTAGCACTTGGGTATGGTTTGTATTGGTGGGACTCTAGGAAGGACAGTGTGCAAAGGTAGGAAGAGAGCAGCAAGGACACTGAGCAGAGATCATCACATTGCATCTGCCCTTGCTGTTCCCTGGGCTGTCTGAGCTTCAGCTGCAGATGAGAGGTTGAACGGCTGCTGATCTGACCTGTTCTAATATGAGCTGAAAAACTGATTAAAGGATTTGACTCTGTTCACATCCATTGTCTGTTACTCAAACAAGTCTCAGTGAGACACTGAGATCTTCCTGATGTGCAACATTCCTCTCCTTTCCAGATCAGGACATCTGTGCAGTTATTTACTAATGATCTTAAGCTGACCCCACAGATACAAACATCTCAGCTGTTGACACTATTCTTAGTGTCAGCCACTGCTCTTTTGGGCTTTGAAGTCTGTGTGTTGCTTTCCCCTGTGGCTGCTTAACATTTGGAGCTTGTGAGAGGTGTGACAAGTGGCTCTGTGTACCAACACAGTATCCAGTGGGATATGGATGGATCTGTGTATTTATGCACAAACCCAAGGAAGTAGCAGCAAAACAGCCTGAAAGTTTTTTCCCTAAGTTACTTCTCCCAACACCCCCTGAGTGTGTGAACTGAATGAGCTGCAAGAGGAAGCAGTAGATGCTAAAGTGACTATAGTCAAAACAACTTCATTATCCTTTAAAGCTGTCTCTGGAATTCATGCCGAGTTCAGAGCACTACTCTGATCCCACTGGAAATTTTCCTTTTTCATCCCAAAATAAATTCATGCTTCTATAGTAATCTGAGTAACTGCCCAATGCAGTCACATAGGAACTTTGGCCTTGCTCACAGTAGTCTGAGTTAATGTCTAATGCTGGTTTTGGAAAGCACTGAAGCTGCCTTAGCAAGGCAATATCTTAACCCATCCTGACAAAACCCCTGCTATGCACCTCTGCATTGGCCCACTGCTGTCTGTGGGCTGTCCTCATGATCCCTTGCAGAGCAGCTGTTGGAGCTACAGTTTTGGCTTTACTTTTGGAGGATCCCTGAGAATCTCAGGTCATGCAATATTCCATCATTAGTCATGCTTTGTGACTACTTGCAGTATTGTTAACGGTTTTTTTAGTATCCTGGAACAGAAGGCAATAAAAGACCAACCTATCTGCTGTAGGACAATGATTCTTTATGATTAGATTAGATAAGTAAGTGGAGGAGGGAGAAGCTGTAACTGTTTTGGGGTCACTGCCTTGCAGGGCTGTGCCTGAGTGCCTTGAGGCCAAATTGTAAATGCCCCATATGATGAGTGCTCATGCATTTCATGTGCTCCCATGCTAAAACAACTTTTCCAAATATTCAGTGGGCCACTGAAGTCTTTCTTGCATATCTCATTTATCAGTGTCTTTACTTAAGTAATGCCAGAAGGAGAAAACATACATTGTCAAAGTACTCATGTTCTACTCCTGCTTGATTCTGCTCCATAGCTACCCGTGGGTGACTGTCAGGATTTAGCTCCTGGGGGCTGGCTCTCCCCTCTTCTCTGTGAGGGTTCTCTGCTGTGCCTGCCTGAGACCATACCTCCCAAAACCAGCAGTGAGAATGGACTCTGGCCTGCTGCTGCTGGAAGGAAGGTTTCCCCCACCAGTGCCTCTCTTTTGGCTTCTCTAGGCATATCCTAGCCTGACTTTGTTCTTGTTATCTGAGTGTCACCCAATGTACATTGTTCTGCAGTGGGAATTGCTGGAGGAGCTAAGATAGTGGCTCCAGTTGTCTCAGACTTCAGGAAGCTGTAAATCATTGTCTCTGCCCTGTTGTGGGTGATGTTGAGGATATTTCTATGTTTGCTGATTTTTTTGGTCCCTTAATAAGAAATTGTACTCTCCTGTGAGATGTTGCTAACACTTCTCAGTATTGACTAAAATTGTATTTCTGTGAATGTGAGTTTCTGGAATATGTGACACCTCTGCTCAGTGAGTGACAGGAAGAGTTATGCCTGGTGTAACTGTGCATGTCAAACTCTGGCTGGTTTTGTGCCTGTGTCCCCAGGTGAGCAGAAGGCAGCTCAAAGCAGGTAGAACACCTTTGTGTGCAA